>NC_056747.1:100405705-100733205 GCF_019279795.1 Protopterus annectens
TAGTCATCCCCTTTGGCAAAAACAAAGTGCCCACAAATTACCACATAGGTGGTAATCCATTAAGTACAGAAGAAGTAATTAGGGACCTGGGGACCCAAGTTGATAGCAATCTCTCATTTGACAATCACGTGGCCAAAGTGGTTAGAAAAACATTTTATATAGCCCACCTAATCATGAAGGGATTCACATCTAGATCAGGGGAGGTCATCGTGCCTCTTTACTCATCCCTCATCAGGCCCATAATTGAGTACAATGCCCCTTTTGGGATGTACCTTACCAGACACCTGCAGCAACTGGAAAGACCCCAAAAGTACCTCACCAAGAGGATCAAAGGGCTCAAACAGATGCCATATGCTGCCCGGTTAAAGAAACTCCAGCTCTACTCAGTGGCATACCGCCTGTTCAGATGCGATCTGTGCCTGACGTATAAAGCCATGTCCAACCCGGAATTAATGGACATGTGCACCTCAGAAAATCCAAATCCTATCGAGCTACACGCTCGAGAGACTTGAACCTCAGCACTGAAATAAATAGGACATGCTGGAGGGACAGATTCATAACCCAGAGGCTCCCTTCACTCTGGAATAAAATCCCAGTCCAGGTTAGGCAGAGTCCCTCATTGACTCTCTTCAAGAGGAATCTTGATGAGTGGATGGGAGATCATAGGTTTACCTGGTATGACTTCTGTGTCACTGTTAGACAGAGGCACAGTATACTAACCTCAAAAAAAGGGCATAGCAAAATTAATTTAAAATGTATGGCGAAAGCCAAACACATTCTGGCTAGGCTTATAAATGCCCTAGGGCAGATAGCCTAGTATGAACCTATGAACCTATATATATATATATATATATATATATATATACATATATATATATGTATATATATCTATATATATATATATATATATATATATAGATATATATATATATATATATATATAATTTATATGTTTGTGTGTGTTATACATACATGTATATGTGTGTGTGCTATAATATATGGATATATAAATGTGTGTGTGTGTGTGTGTGTGCACGCGCTCGCACTTTGAACTGTCAAAATAACACAAAGTCAAACATCAAACGATTGGTCCCAAAGGATCAAAACTCAAACTGTTCCCCACCAAATATACATAAATACATATATATATATTTCAACTCTGAGGTCACACAACAAATGGAAAGGGGCAGATCCCCACTTCCGGCTGTACTGTGGCCTCCCACAAAGTAATGCTGGCATTCTGCAATCATATAATTATTCAATTACTTCTATCAGCACTACAATCATTCAGTATTACAAACATTTGACTGTATGGAGTATTTCCTTAAACACATATATATTTGAAATACCGATAAAGAAGAGAAAAAGTAAACACATAAGCTTCTAGCATTTTGCTTTGACAGTTTGTTCTGAAGTGTAATGCTACTGTCTACATCTAGTGAGTTTTCCCTTCCATTTCTTTCTAAAACTGTTTATTACCTGACAGTAGATGTCTAAAATGGATTAAAAGCTTGTCATGTAGTAAAACATGGTTCTGCCTTACAGTTGTAATATACCATCACTGTACCATCATACACTGGTGTTGACATTGCTTAATAGCTCTACTGTATTCCCCATAATTAAGGCAGAGAGTAACAACCCTCTCAGCTTATCGATGTTTAAATCTTAATGCTGTCATTAACTTGCTGTGCAACTTGGGAAACTTATTATGTTAACAGTAACGAGCACTGTCTTCAGAAACTGTTTTGACTTTTCACTTAAATTGTCCACATTTGCTTTCATATGTGTGCATACACATATGCACTTACTCAGACACACACACACACACACACACACACACACACACACACACACACACACACACACACACACACACACACACTGTGGTGCTGTATCATTTCTAGTGTAATACCTCATTCCCCGTATAACAGTACTGATATTTAAAGAAAGTCCCATTGTAATCACTCGAAATGCCATTTTGCTTTAAAGGTGAATGGAAAAATAGATTGTAGAAGGTTTTCAAAGTTTGACCTTGCAGCCATCAGCCTTTTCGTTATGCCATTCACCAGCCTAGAATGACATTTCTGGAAAATATCTTGCGCCATTTCTGACACATCATACTTGAAATTTCTGGAAAAGTCAGTGTTTAAAAGTGCATTTTTTTCAAGCATCTTGGATCCCAAAACATATCTCGTGTCAAAGATATTAACACTTTGTAGTAGCGTTTTGCAGGGTAACACATGGTTAGGACCATTGAGGCATTAATACAACAAGCTTCCCTTTCTGTAGTTGGATAGCATTGAAACAGGAATAGCTGAGGCTCAGTTTGTTCTGTTCATTTATTATTTATTCGTTTGTGTTAACAGAGTTAGTTTTAATGAACCAAGGGCCTTTTTGTACAGAAAATGTGTATCTAGATGTTTATTTTCACACATTCAACAGAGTCATACATACATGTATATCTTCATATATAAACGCACATAAATAAATTATAAGGGTGTTGTATTAATGTGTATAACAGCTGCAAAACAATATTTTTGTACTTATCACTAACACAATCAGTTGTATACTTGTTGTGTACTTTAACAGCTTGTGTGCCCTTTCTCATACTCTACACAATTTTTAACCCCCCCCCACCTGACCATTGTTACCCTTTGGCTTGTTCCCCAGCTCCCTGCACCCTGTTAGGGTACCTGCAAAACTAATTTCTGGGTAATCCAGGATGTGTCTCTTTGCTAGGTGGGTCTCCTAACTTTTCAAAGGACAAAACTGTGGAGCTTGTAGAGAATATGGCCATGGAGTGAGACCCACTTGGGTAGTGGAAAGGACGCTGGACGCCGTGGTTTCACTGTGACTACTTAGGATTCCTAATTGGTGAAAGTGTACGTTATATCAGTTTGTGCAGTGTCAGTACCTTCATCTTATGTGCAAGATATCCTGCCACTTCCCTTTTAAGAGGTTGCAGCTTGCAAGGTCAATGTGGTAGACTATATAACCATCAGCAGACTGTGCATCACCCCCCTAGGATACAAGGTCAATATGGTAGACCACATAGCCAGCAATGAACCATGCACCATCCTCCTAGGATAGAAGAACTGGCCAATAGCCACCTCAATCTGTCCCTCAAATCAACATTCCTGCATACTGAAACCATTCCTATATACTAGTCACTTAGTTCGCAACGTTCCTCTCAACTGTTCCTGATTTTGCCCCATATTTGTACCCTGCACCCTTGTAAAATTCTTGATTTTCAGGTATATCACTAAGGATAGTTTTGAGTATTGCCAGTCAGAGTTGTACACTTTTATGTTCTAAAAAGGACTTTATAGCACTTGTTAAGCCTCTTTGTGAACAGCCTCACTCCTCTGAGTATGTTCTTGCAAGTCTCTGTGAACAGCCTCAGTCCTCTGACTATGTTCTTGCCCTCTCTGTGAACACCCTCAGTCCTGTGAGTATATTCTTGCCCTCTCTGTGAACAGCCTCAGTCCTCTTGAGTCTGTTCTTGCCCTCTCTGTGAACAGCCTCAGTCCTCCGAATGTGTTCTTGCCCTCTCTGTGAACAGTCTCAGTCCTCTGAGTCTGTTTTTCCCTCTCTGTGAACAGCCTCAGTCCTCTTGAGTATGTTCCTGCCCTCTCTGTGAACAGCCTCAATCCTCTGAGTCTGATGTTCTTCATGTTTCACTGTTGCAGTCATTACATTTGGGTAATCTGCTGGCAGGTTGCCCTCAGTCGGCCTGATTAACAAAGTCTTGGGTCCTGCGTCGGTTGCTGTCCCTTCTTCCATGACGTCAGGTCATCAGGGGTATAAAACATGCATCCGATGCCATTACTTCAGTCTTTCTTGCCGTGTGGTGCCCGAAGCAGAAGCAGTTCGCAAGTGCCGGTTGGCCGACTCCTGAAATTTTCATTTTCGAGTTTCAGAACCGAAGTCTTCAACTTAAAGCTAGGTACCCCGTTGGGGAAACTTTTTCTTGCTCCTTACTGATGTCAGTAAAAGTTAATAATTGCATTACTTGTGGAAAGCAAATACTTCACAAAGATTTTCATTCGTACTGTATTCCTTGCCTAGGCCCTGACCACAACGTACCTTGCTGTCGGTTTTGTGCTTTATTTAATCAGTACACTATCCGTCGTCAGTACATTTTTGCCTCTAAGTAGTTTGGTTCTCGGTTTAATTATCCAGAAATGTCATCGGCTAGCCATCTGACTACCAGGATTCAGAAAAAATGCAAAGATAAAGACAGAGACAGGCCGCCGAGGTCCAAAACTGCCAATGATGCTTCTCCTAAGCCAGTCACCAGTTTGCCGGTACTCAGTAAGGCCTTTCGCAGCCCCTGATTCCCGCTACTTCTGATTCGTAGGCCTCTACTGAGACCTATTCAGAGTCCGGTATGCTGCGAGATGCTTCACCTATGGAACCTGGCGATGTCTCTACCTTGGATGGGTCCGGAGCCACTGTGCAGGCACCGGCTTCTGGGGTGTATTCAGGCCTACAGACTTGCATATTAAACCGACTCCACCTTCATTACTAAGGCCTAAATCTCAATCTGTGTCTAAAAAACCGACACCCACGCCACATGTTCAGGCCCCTATGCCTAAAAAACAAATTATCAAAATGGCTGAAGATCTAGTTACTCTAATCAGGGGTAGTCAACCCCCCCCCCCTCCCTCTGAGGCCTAGGGCTGAGCTTGATTATGAATCTTCTGATCAGGTTTCTGTTTCTTCTTACTCTTCTAATGACCTGGATTTGTCCATACCTACTTATGAGGATTCTGATGCAAAGGATTACATTCCCTCTGCTTCCTCTCCTGAGGATTTTTCTTTTAGAGAAATTTTACATACCTTAAGGGAGCATTTCCACTGGGAAAGTCAGGAATTTTCTGAATCAAAAAAGAGGCTTAGGGATTTCCTTCTTCTACCTCAGCATAGGCCTTTGGCTATATCTCCTGTACTAAACATTGTTGATGATGTGTTTTCGGAATCCAGTATGGCCCCTGATTCCCTGCCTCTGGCTCCTAGTAAACCTGACAGATACTACAGGGTTCCTGAGACCACAAGTTCCTTTTCAAAAATTCAGTTTCAGATCCAGAAACCCCTCAGGGGCCCAAGGCCATTAAGGCTTCTACTGCTAAAAATCCTACCCCTTCTGATAGAGACTCCAGGGCGCTAGACAGATGGGGTAAGAATGTTTATACTTCTGCAACCTTGGCAATCGGGGCTTTAAACTGCCAATTTCATATGTTAAAATATCAACAGCATATTATTGGACTGCTTAAACAGAAAATGATGTTGATTCCTGACTGTGGAAAATAAAGATTTACAGGATTTATTGCATTCTGCTGAACAAGTTGGAAAACATACTTTGCAATGTGGTTTTGATTCTTTAGAGGCCTCCTGCTGGGCTGCTGTTACTGGGTCTGTACTTAGATGGCATGCTTGGCTTAAGGAGCAATCTTTGTCTGATCATGTTAAAGCAAAATTGTTAGATGCCCCTTTAGATCAGGACCGCCTGTTTGGCAGTAAGGCTGAAGAAGTTCTAAAAAAGATGGAAGATAAAGCTAAATCTATGCAAACTGTTAAAGATTTCTTACAAGTGCAATCTCCAAGATTTAGTAGACACTGGCCTACTAAGAATGGGTCCTTTCCTGCTCCTTCCAGATCCTCTCAAGCCAAACCCAGACACACAAAAGCACCAAGTTTCAGTCCCAGGGGGCTCTCAGAACTAAGCAATGGGGGACCTCCACTTCCAAATCTGGAAATAACAAGACACTCCTCTATGGTAAACAGTCTCAATGACTTCCTTTTAAAATTACCAAGCACTTACCTTTTAGCCGCCCCTTTGGGGGGAGGATTGCTCTTCATGCAAAGAACTGGGAACTCATAACCCAGGACAAATGGGTTTTAAATATAGTGTCCCAGGGATACAGATTTCATTTCCACATGTTGCCAATACCAAACGGGTGGCCAGATCTGTCCCCAAATCAGTGGGCAGAGGCTCAAAAACAAGTACTTTCCCTCTTAAACATGGGGGCTGTTTAGCCAGTACCAGAAGAGGAAAAGGGACAAGGTTTCCATTCCAGGCTTTTTCTGGTACCCAGAAAAGACAAATCATGGCATCCAGTTCTGGACATGTCTACTCTAAACACCTTTCTGGACATTCCAAAATTCAAGATGCTGACTATTCACCAGTCACTTCCTATGCTAGGCAAAGATGCCTGGTTGGCAACTCTAGATTTAAAAGAAGCATACCTGCACATCCTAATCAGGGAATCTTGCAGAAGATACCTACACTTCAAAGCAGGCTACTTGCAGTATCAATTCTCTGCACTGCCCTTTGGCTTGTCTACTATGCCCAGGGTATTCACAAAGTGCCTGGCTCCAGTTATTGCATTTTGCAAGCAAAGAAATATTCAAATATATCCATACCTGGACGATTGTCTAATTCAGGCAGAAAATCAGGGCATACTTCTAAATCATCTGGTGTTTGTAAAAAAAAGGTTCTAACTTGTCTGGAGTACACCATAAATGAAAAGAAATCACAACTGGTACCCTCTCAACAGATTACATTCCTGGGTGCAAACTTGGATACAACTGCCCAGATGGCTTTCCTCATGCCAGAGAAGCAAATTCATTTGGTAACTTACTTCAAACAAGTGGCCACAAAAACCCTGCTATCTGCAAGACAAATACTGCAAACCTTGGAGTTCATGGCCTCCTGCATTCCTCTAATTCCATATACAAGACTGCATATGAGGAAACTACATTGGTACTTAAAAGTCTATGGAGTCAACATTGTCACAGCCTAGAAACAATGATTCCTATCATATCTTGCCTACGCCTGGAATTCGTATGGTGGGCAGAGGCCTGCCACCAAAACAAGGGACTGCCATTCACACTACCCCCTGCCGCCCAAACCCTAACTACAGATGCATCAGACTATGCATGGGGGGCTCACTTGGCAGGAAAGTGCATTCAGGGCAAATGGAACCCAAATCAAATGCACCTACATATCAATCTAAAAGAAATTTTAGCTGTACAGAATGCTCTGACAGCCTTCAAGGACTACATTCTTCCAGGACAACTAATGGTAAAGACAGACAACACCACGTTATGTGTTACATAAACAAGCAGGGGGGTACACATTCTTACCCCCTCTGCAGACTAGCCATGGCATTGTGGAACACAGCCTTGAGCTACCAAGTGCATCTACAAGCTCAATTCCTGCCAGGAAAATTGAATACACTGGCAGACGGACTAAGCAGAAATCTCATGGACCCACACGAGTGGAAACTGCAAGCATAGATTTTCAACATGTTGACAACCAAATGGGGGAGCCCCCCCCAGAACTACCAGTTGGACAAGTTTTGCACAAGGACTCCCCACAAAGTAGCCTGGAAAGTGGATGCTCTGTCCTTCAGCTGGAAAAACCTATCGGTCTACGCCTTTCCCCCTCTGCCTCTGCTCTCCAAAGTTCTGCTAAAAGTAAAACAGAACAGACCAAGAATGATTTTTGATTGCTCCAGACTGGCCACGCCAACACTAGTACAGTCCTGCGCAGTGTGTCACAAATATCTCCATGGCACCTGCCTCAGACCCCTTCCTTGCTGTCTCAGCAGGAGAACCAAATTCTGCACCCTCGGCTTCCAACATTGAACCTTGCAGTCTGGCTAATCACTTAAATTCACCCTTATCATCCCTCAGCAAACCTGTGATGGATGTCATCTTGGAGGCAAGAAGACCTAGTACTAGAAAATCTTATGCTGACAAATGGAAAAGATTCTGTGCCTGGAACCAATCTTTAGGGATGAGCACAGCAGCGCCCAATTTTCCTCAGATTTTGCAATACTTAACTGAGATGCTTCACAAGGGCCTGTCTTTTTCCTCTATTAAAATCCATGCTTCAGCTATTTCAGCTCACTATAGCACAGAACCACCCATCTTCTCTCATCCCCTGCTTAAGCATTATCTCAGAGGGGCAAAGAACTTGAGACCACCCAGGAGAGCTCCTACCCCTGCCTGGGACCTTAACTTTGTTTTGGAGAAGCTCACTCTGCATCCTTTCGAGCCAGCTGCTACTGCAGACTTAAAATTTCTTTCTTGGAAAACAGCCTTCCTTATAGAAATCACTTCAGCTAGAAGGATATCTGAATTACAGGCCTTTATGGCAGTGGAGAATTTCATCATCTTTCATGAGGACAGGGTATCTCTGAGGACCAATCCATCCTTCATGCCCAAGGTGGTTTCCAGTGTGGCTCTTAATCAGTCCATTCATTTGCCAACCTTCTTTCCCAATCCACAGAACAAAGGAGAATGGATTCTGCATTCCTTGGATGTGCACATATAATGCCCGATTATGATATTTGCACTTTATAAATCAGGTGCTTTGAATATTGTGTGTATGTACGCAATGCAACTTACTGCCAACATTTATTGTGTATATATAAGAAAAAAAAAATAGTTTTGTTTCAGTTTGATGGAACACAGTTACAGTATTTTTATATGGAAAATTGGAAAAAAATGTCTGCGATTCTGTATATATAAGCCTTTTGTGAATGCTAGATACTATATACTATGTGTTTTTTTGTTTTTTTAAAATGTAATGACTTTAAAACGTGGAAGTTCTAATCTAAGTGTTGGAAACTCTGGTGATGATTTCTTTTGATGATTAATTGAAGCAATTAAAAGCCGCCAAAAGTATATTTATGTATAAAAGTTTGTTTATTTGTATGATCTGAAGACTGATCTGAAGAAGCATAATAAGCTCTATCATTACATTATTTTTATATTTTTTTTTTTATTTTTTTAATTTGTTTTATTACTTATACTAGTTTGACTCCTTCTGTTTCCTGATATCATGTGCACAGACAACTTAGATTCTACTTGGACAGGACTAAATCTTGAAGAAAATCTGAACAATTGCTGGTAGCATTTGCTGCAGGGGCAGAGGGGAAGCCAATTTCAAAACAAACCATTTCTAAATGGATAAGCCATTGCATTCATTTCTGCTATAAGCACCATGGAAAACCTATCCCCCAGGGGATCAGATTTCACTCCACCAGGGCTGCATCTACTTCTGCAGCCTTTTTCAGAGGTGTTCCTACCAGGGATATTCTAGAAGCTGCTACCTGGAGTTCTGTACATACTTTCACCAAACATTATCATTTACCAATTTTTTCTAAATCCAGAGCTGGCTTTGCCACTGCTGTCTTTCAGGGCCTTATAGCTGGCCCTAATGCTGTATAAACTCCTCCTCACAACCATAGTTTTGGGAATCTACCCAAATGTAATGACTGTAACAGTGAAACACGAAGAACATAGTACAGTTGTGTACACTTACCATAAATGTAGATGTTCGAGTGTATTCACTGTTGCAGTCCTGGTTACCCACCCTCCCAGCCCCCTACTTTTCTCTGGCTATACCTCTACTTTCTTTTACTATGCTTAAAAGCCTTTTTGGTGTATTTGCCTTTGGTTGGAGGTATATTTTTGTGTTTTTAATTTTATTTGCTCCCCATTAGGGGGGGCACCTGACATCTGGGGCAAAAAAAACTGATGTAATGGTGTCGGGTGCATGTTTTATACCCATGATGACCTGACATCATGGAAGAAGGGACAGCAACTGATGTAGGACCCAAGACTTTGTTAATCAGGCTGACTGAGGGCAAACTGCCAGCAGATTACCCAAATGTAATGACTGCAACAGTGAATACACTCTAACATCTACATTTATGGTAAGTGTACACAACTGTACTTTCTTGCCCTCTCTGTGAACAGCCTCAGTCCTCTGAGTATGTTCTTGCAAGTCTCTGTAGTACCACGCAGTAATGAAGCTTTGGCGTCCCTAACCTGCACAGTAATTATATCCTTTTCCTTTTTCCTGACAGCGCTTTGCTGTATGCATCCAAGGATCTCCTTTATCTAATTTTAGTTTGTTTTAGATAAATCAGTGGGCAAGATGAGTTGGGCCTTCTTCTAAACCTTTTTGTGATAGTGTCAGCAGTTGTACTAATACTGTAGATGTCAATGCAATCAGCCTAGAAAATTATTTGAGGGAGGTCATCTGGGAGGCTGTTGTTCCATAAGGTGAAAAGTCAAATTGGAAGGATAGACCCTTTAGGGGCTTTCTTGAGTAAGGTTGATGGGAAGACAGGTCTGTGCCTATATGGACTATATGGACTTCGAAGTGTCAGCCGTTGATGAAGTCTAAGGACGTTGGAAGGGATGATCCTCCTTCTGCTGGAGATCAGAGAGTTTAAGAGAGGCTTTGATCTACTAGATAAAAGAATTTAGGTCAATGAAGATTGATGCAGGGAGCAGACTTTAGTTAAGGTTTGAGAGGATGGCATCAGTGAGGATGTACATGGCTATTATTCTGCTGTGAAGTGGCCAGAATTCAAGCTGTTGTATGGTAAATATGCTGTATTTTTGGATTTAATCTGAGATCTGGGTGATCATTAGCTTTTTGAGTATTTTGGAAAGGGTAGATAGGATTGCTATTGTTTTGTTGTCAGGTTTGAACACTTTGCAAATGGGTTTTATAATGGACTCATGCCAGATAATGGTAATTGTGTTAATGGTGAGGCAGAGGTTGTACAGATGGTATAGGGGGAGTTGTGTGTGTGTTCCTTGAATTTAAGAATTACCAGAGGAGGATACCATGTGCTCCTGGTGGGGAGTCAAAAGGATATTATTATTAGCATGTTTAATGTCATGTTTGTTAATTTCTTAAAAAAATAAAGCAGGAAAGTAGTTTGGGGATTCTGATGATGAGGTAGGGCATCAGATAATGGGGTCTGAGGGAGGATGGAAAATTCTTTCAGGAAGTCTTGGGTGTTGAGAAGATCTGATTGTGTAGGAACATGGTCTTCTTTGATAGATTTTATGTTTGAGATATGTTCCATAATGTTGCAAAGAAGTTTCCAGAATTGTTTCAGTGTATTTATTAGTTTGTGTTCATCTGATTGTAGGAAGTTGGCTTTGTGCATTCTTGTGAATGAAACTGCCTTTGTTTTCTTGGGAGGGGTGTTGTTTCCATTTTTGCTAGGCTTTGTCTCTCAGTTTATATAAGATTTTGAGCTCTTTAGTAATACATTCATCGGAAGCTGAATAAAGAAGTCATGAGATTTTGAAGAAATATTCATCTTATAGGTTGAGAAGGATGTTAGTCAGAGATGCCTATTTAATAATGAGTAGTTTATTCCTGAGGGCTGTCGTGTTAGACTAGGTTTTGCAATGTAAGGTTGTTAGACTTGGGGAGGGGGCTTACTGCTGTCCAGAGCAAGAATTAGTGTTCTAAAGGAGTGGACACTGAGGGAAGGTGATTGTATGACCAGATTGTTTATTCTATGGGATGTATTATTGATGACTGTGTCTAGGAGAGAGTGATTACCAGAAGAGAGCTTGGGTTTGGTGAATATTTGACTATCTGGACGAGACTGTGGTCAGTAATAAAGTCAAGATCTTCCAAGTTAGAATGGGCAAGTAGATTGATGATGAATTCTCTTTGTAACAGGATATCATTAAGTGTAGGGGAGTATAGTAGGTCAGCACTAAGGGACTCTGGCTAACAAAGTTTGCAGATGACTGCAAACTGGGAGCCATTATTGAATCCCCAAATGATGTGGATACTCTACAAAAGGGCCTTACAGAAACAGATGCTTGGTGCCAGAGCCATGGGCTCAAGCTCAATGCCAAGAAATTTATTGTTATCCCCTTTGGGAAAAAACATGTATCCATGAATTACCATATAGGTGGCAGTACATTAAACACAGAAAGTGTGATAAGAGACTTAGGGACACAGGTGGACAGTGGTCTCACCTTCGATAACCACATCACCACAACAGTCAGGAAATCCTTCTATGTGGCACACCTCATCACGAAGGGCTTTTCATCCAGAAAAAAGGAGGTCATTGTCCCACTGTACTCATCCCTCATTAGGCCCATTATAGAATACAACGCCCCATTTGGTATGTACCTCTCAAGACATCTGCAACAACTGGAAAGGCCTCAGAAATACCTCACTAAAAGAATCACAGGCCTAAAGCAGATGCCCTACGCTGACCGCCTTAAAAAACTCCAGCTTTACTCTGTCGCATATCGTCTACTCAGAGGCGATCTCTGCTTAACATACAAGGCCATGTCAAACCCAGAGCTGTTGGACATGCTACACTTAAAGAAATCCCAATCCCTCAGAGCTACACGCTCCAGGGATCTAAACCTTGTCATCACAATAAACAAAACATGCTGGAGGGATAGGTTCCTGACCCAGAGACTCCCCAGACTCTGGAATAGATTGCCCATACATGTCAAGCAGAGTGCCTCTTTGGACCTCTTCAAGAGGAACCTTGACGTTTGGATGGGAGAAAGGAAATTCACCCCAGGGATCACGTCAGTCGCCCTGCTAGACAGGGGTCCAGGAAAGTAAATAATGTGGGAAGAAATAGCCAGGGAATTGTTATGGCTAGGCTTGCATAGGCCCTAGGGCTGATAGCCTAGTACCAACCTATGAACCTATGAACCTATGAACCTAGCATCCATTAATTGCTTGAGTTTAGCAGTATTGGAACCTATGAACCTATGAACCTAGCATCCATTAATTGCTTGAGTTTAGCAGTATTGGATGGAAGGGCAGGAGGAGCAAGTCTCAGGGTAAGTATGTTCCTTTTTGTCAATGACATTGTGGTAGTGCTGTCTTGAAAGGTGTTTTTGGCAAAGAGACTGACTATTATGTTGTTTTTCACAAACAGAATAGCCCTTCCTCCTGCTGTGACCAGGCTTGTTGTTGATTAGTTGGTTGGTGTTGCTAGGGAACTGAATGCTTAATTTGAGAGAATTTTCTTTGATCCATGTTTCTGTAATGATTACTATGTCTGGCTTTTGTCATCTCCACAACACTTTGCAGCAGCATGTCATAGTTACACCTCTTTGTCCATTGAAGTGCAACTGCTACAGACTAGTAATCAGTTCAGTGTCACGACTCACCGGGCAAACAGATTTAATTGTGGTATATTCACTGTGGCACTGCAAAGTATTATGGGTAAGGTCATCGTTTACACAGCAATTCAAAAAGCTATTTTTTATTAGAAAAAATTAAAAACTATGTTTGTGGTTATTTGGATCTTGAGATACATACTGCTTTCATATTTTCCCATAATATCAATAAGGTGTATTTTAAAGGCACACTTTACTTCCTTTAAAGTACACAGTGTAACCATCCAGTAATTCTGCCTTTCCTAGAATGGATTAACATCATTGTATGACAGCAACATTTTTATTAAAAGCAGTGAATATGTGATATAAGATATTTGGGGCCAGAACTGCATTTAAAATGTCTCACAAAAGCAATTTTTTTCCTCATTTTCCTCATTCAGAGGAACGTTCAGTAATTCAGACTTGACGTTTTTTGTGGCTTTTCACACACACATTCAGCCAGATAACTCATTTCATCCACATAGCAAGTGATGGCTAGTAGCTCTTTTCTATAGAAAATTGATTGAGAAATCTCGTTTGTTCTTTTTACACAAAACATGATGAATATTTTACCACATGAAAATGAAGACAATTTTTTCTATTTTTTGTGCTTCGGTACGTAACAGCCTATTTCACCTCTAGTACATGATAAACTGAGTGAAGCTTGTAAAAATACCTGTCATTTTAGTTCTTAATATTTTCCAACAATCATTCAGAGATTCTCTTACAACATAGTTCTATTGAGTGTGATTTCTGACACAGTTCAAGAATATTTCACAATGTTTATAGATCTTCCTGCATTAATTTCCCCTGAACATTTCCTCTTAGTTCCTATTCTGTATAACTTCATCCTCTGTTAATAAATGTTTACACCACACCCTACTTCTTTTAAAGTGTCAGCATTGTGTCAGAGTCCAGATTGTATAAGTTACTGTTTGAACAAATTCTTTTCATTCTCATGGACTGAGATTTGGGCATATTTTTATTTGGTGTGTAGGACTGTTGTTTCACTAATTTATGGTGTTATTTACAGATTCCTTTCAACAGTAACATGCATGTCTTCGTAAAGTGATTTGTGACCTAAATGTCTAAACATACCCCTAGAGCCCGTTAATGGTTTATTCATGTGCAGGATTAAACATTCTTTATTGACTGTTCCATCTGCTAAAGGGTGTATCAGCTCTTCTCCTCCCCTGAGTACTGACATCCCTTTCACATTATGTTGTGAAAAACAGAACAGATATAGCCCGTTCATTACTTCTGCTTCTTCTAGCATAGCAGATGTGTTAGACCTGTTGGGAACTGGATAAACCATAGCAGAGATATATGCAGCTTAGAAAGTAGTGTGCAGGAAAGTTTTTGCTGCTGAGATATAAAAGAAAATTATTTTTTGCTCGATATATGTCTATGATCTGATGAACATGGCATTTTTGAGTAGGAGTTCATATAGGCTCTAAGTGTTCCTTAGGTGTTCCTTTTGAAAATTGTACCAAGAAGGGTGGATACTATAGCAATAACCCACACCTGGGTGTGGGTAATGCGGGATTTAACCACGGTTGGCGTGGTTAAATCCCGCATTACCCACACCCAGAAGTGGTTATTATTATAATGACATTATTTAAGAAAAGAAATAATTACTTTTCTTAAATAATGGCATTGTATAATGCCTCTTTGCTGCCCTTCCGCAGCTGTCTGGTATTCCGCGGCAGTTTTGATGTACTGCGCATGCCTACGCAGTACATCAGAGCTGTGGGCAAAAGCAACGGAGAACGCAAGATCTCCGTTGCTTTTTACTGTTTCGCTATGTTAAATGGGTTTAACATAGCGAGACAGCTTTAAAATAAGCAACGGAGATCTCCGTTACTTATTTTAAAGCTGTCTCGCTATGTTAAACCCATTTAATATAGCGAGACAGGTTTAAAAAAAAAGGCAACGGAGATCGCAAGATCTCCGTTGCTTTTTACACACTGTGTGCTATGTTAAAGGAGTTTATGTTAAACTCTTTTAACATAGCGAGACAGTGTTTTATACTAACGGAAAAAGTCCGGGCGACCGGACCTTTTTCCGTTAGTATATTGAGGGATTTACAATGGGCACGCTGGTTGAGCTGGCCAATCAGCATGCACGTTTTAGAGGAGGAATTGTATAATTCAGATGTTATGTCCATTTTACTGGCTAATTAAATGTCCAAATTACATGCAGTCTAATGCTGATACAAAAATGCCCTGATGATTTATTCATTTGTTCATAGGTAGGAACTAGGCTATTGGCCCTAGGGCCTATATAAGCCTAGTCAAAAAGGTACCCTGGTTTTCACCACCCAAGAAAATTATTTTCCTGTGCCCCTGTAGAGCAGAGCCACAGAGGTGATCCCCGGAGTGAATTTCCTCTTTCCCATCCAATCATCAAGATTTTTCTTGAAGAGTGCTAATGAGGAGCTTTGTTTGCTATAGATAGGTAGCTTATTCCAGAGTATGGGAAGTCTGTGGGATGGGAATCTATCCCTCCAGCATGTTCTGTTTATTGTGGTGACAAGGTTTTGGTCCATAGAGCGTGTAGCTCGGAGGGATTGGGATTTCTTTAAGTGGAGCATGCCCAACAGCTCTGGGTTTGACGTATGTTAGGCAGAGATCGCCTCTGAGTAGGCGATATGCAATGGATTAAAGCTAGAGTTTTTTGAGACGGTCTGTGTAAGGCATCTGTTTGAGGCTGGTGATCCTCTTTGTGAGGTATTTCTGCGGCCTTTCCAGTTGTTGTAGATGTCTTGTGAGGTACAGACCAAAAGGGGCGTTGTACTCTTTAATGGGTCTAATGAGTGACAAGTAGAGGGGAACAATGGCCTCTTTTTTTTTTCCTGGATGAGAAACCTTTTGTGATGAGGTGTGCCATGTAGAAGGATTTCCTGACTACTGTGGCAATGTGATTATCAGAGGAGAGACTACTGTCTACCTGTGTCCCAAGGTCTCTTATCACACTTTTGGTGTTAAGTAGACTACCGCCTATGTGGTAGTTCATGGGTACAGAGTTTTTACCAAAGGGGATGACAGTGCACTTTTTGGCATTGAGCTTGAGGCCATGGCTTTGACACCAGGCATCTGTCTCAGTGAGGCCATTTTGTAGGATGTCCACATCATTAGGAGTTTTGATTATGGCTTCTAGTTTGCAGTCATCTGCAAACTTCATTAGCCAAAGACCTTCTGTGTTAGCCTGTACTTCAGAGAAGTAGATACCAAACAGGGGAGGACCCAGGACTGAGCCCTGTGGTAATCCACTTGTCACTGGTCTGAAGTCAGATTTGGAGTCTGCTACTTTCACAGTGTGGGTTCTGTCAGTGAGCCAGTTGGCAACCCATCTTGTGACATAGGGATTTATACCTAGTTTAGTGAGTGTATCTATAATTCCAGAGTGGGGGATGGTGTCGAAAGCCTTGGTGAGATCTAGATAGGCTGTGTGAATCACCTTACCCTCGTCTACAGCTTTGGTGACTGCTTCAAAGAAGTCTATCAGGTTTAGGAAACATGATCTGCCTTTTACAAATCCAAACTTGGTGGGGTTCAGAGTTTGGAGATTACCAGTGTCATTGTTTATAAGTTCCATGATGGTACGTTCCATGGCCTTGCAGGCCAGACTTGTCAGACTAATGGGGTGGTAGTTCCCAGGGTCCGTGGTGGCTCCCCCTTTGTGAAGTGGGATAACCGTTGCTGTGTGCGATTCAGTGAGCACAAAGCCTGAGGTGAGGCTATGATTGAACATGGTACTTAGGTGGGGTGCCAGTTTGTTGTGTAGTTCATGTAGAATGCAGCCTAGGATGTTGTCAGGTCCCATGGATGCTGTGTTCTTGTCTTTGGAGAGTGTGGTTTTTACCTGTGCAGCCGTGATTACAGGAACTTTGCATTCTTCCGGTATAGAGATGGGCCTTTAGGGGGTGAGAGGGGGGTAAAGTTAGCACTGAGAAGGGGGGTAAAGTTAGCACTGAACCTATCTGCCAGGAAGTTGGCAATATCAGTTGGTTCTGTATATTTAGTGCCATTGTGCTGTAACTCAGAGCAGATCTGAGTGCTGCCGTTGAGATTCCTGACATAACTATAGAATGCTTTGTGGTTGTCTTTAGAATCAGTGGCAATTTTGTTTTCGTAACTAGCTTTGGAGGATTTTATGAGGGATCTCAGCTTCTTACTGAGGCTGACCAGGGAGTTTCTCCAATCATGGGATTTTACTCTTTTTTGCAACAGTTTTTCTTCTGTTGTAGAGTTTGTTTTGGCAGGGGACCACCAGATTGGCTTCCTTCTTTTGGAGGATAGCATCTTGGTTCTGTTAGGGATAGCATGATCCATCGATCCATGCAGTCGTGTAAGTGCTTATAGAGTGCATTTGTGAAGGATTCAGCAATCGTACCTCAATTGTCCGTCTGCATGGGTGTCGTGAAGTTTGCCACTTCTGTCTTAAGAAGTGTGAAGTTGGCTTTGGAGAAATGTTTTACGGTGGTTTCCCTAATGGAGGGTGGGGGGGGATGTGGATGTCTAGGGTGATTAGCTTGTGGTTGGATCTGACCAACGAGGAATTGACCTGTGGTGTGGAACACCAGTCACCCATGTTGGCAATGACCAGGTCTAGTATATTGCTGCCCCTGGTGGGGGTGTGGATAAGTTGATCCAAGGCATTGGAATTTATGAATTCCAGAAAATGTTGAGCAAAAGAGTTGGTAAATGAGTAGTTTTCCCAGTTAATGGTGGGGTAGTTGAAATCTCCCATTATCAGGGTGTTGGGTTGTACCCTAATATTTTCCAGTGGATCAAGAAATGAGGAGTAGAAATCCTGGAGCATGGTGGGGGATCTGTAGCAAGCTACAATTTGGATTGCAGTCTTGCCCAGACTTAGTTGTACTTGGATAATCTCAGATGCATTATGCTGAGCAACTAGCCTGGAGGTATGGATATCCTTAATGAATATGGACACACCTCCGCCTTTAGTGTTTTGGTGCAGCTTAGGTGACTGAAAGGTGTGGTATGAATTATAGCCTGGTAATGCAGGGGTACTCTCTGGAGCCTTGAACCAGGTCTCTGTCACTGCACAGATGCTTGATGTTCTCCATTTTAATGAGTGCCTCGAGTTAGTGCATTTTGAGGTTTAGACTTCTAGCATTGAGTAGCATTACCCTCAGATTTTGCTTGCTTGTACCTGCTACAGTGGTGAATTTGTCATTTGAACCTTGCCTAAAAAAGGCACTATAGGGGTGGCAAGAGCCTTGGCCAGTATCCAGAATCCCAAGGGTGACAGGTGCATGCCATCTCTGGCAAAGTATCGTGGTCTGTCGATCATGTCATCCCAGGCAGACAGATACTGAATCCCCTTAGAATGACACCAGAAGCTTAACCAATTGTTGAAGTCAGTCATTTTGTTCTTGTACTGTTGTATTCTGGGTGATGGCAGGATGCTACTCAGGGCTAGGGTCATACCTGCCTGGGCTACAAGATAGGAGAGCTCTTCCATGTCTCTTCAGGTAGTCCAGGGAGGTACGTCTCAGTTCATTCACACCAACATGGACAATGACAGAGTCATGTTTGTACTTGTTGTAGAGTGAACTGTGTGCATGCATTATGTGGTGGATCTTGGCACCCGACAGGCAGGTGAGAGTAACTTTCTCCTTGTTTAGCCTGGTGAGTGGAGCATCAGTGTGCCTGACCATAGAGTCACCTATGACTAGAGTGTTGGGTACATTGTTATGCCTTATGGGCTGTGGTTGAGTGGCACCCTGACTTTGTGGGCTATGTGTCATTTGGGTTGTGTTGGGGGGTGGAGGTTGCTTGCGTTTCTGCTTTGGAGGTCTTTGTTGCTTGGGCAGATTTTTATTGAGAGCCTCCGCGAATGTAGGTGTGTGTTTTGTTCATTCATTTATTCAGTTTCAAATACCTGCTTTTGTCGGTTCAGCATTGTAGGGGAGCTATAGCCTATACAGGCACTCAACAGGAGTAAGGAAGAGAACCAGTCCTTGATGGGACCATAGCAGGATACACACACACTTATTTTAGAACTCACTAATTCACCCAAGGGCTTGACCGTGGGTTGTCAGACCCATGTGACACCCCCCCGTGGACAGAGGGAGCACATAATAACCAGAAGAACGTGGGCACTCCAAAGGACACCAAATTTATTCACAAACAGTTAAGTGCTTTCCTCTCCACTACAGAGACTTCCTCAGAACAAAACTTTTTTGTTCTGAGGAAGTCTCTGTAGTGGAGAGGAAAGCGCTTAACTGTTTGTGAATAAAGTTGGTGTCCTTTGGAGTGCTCACATTCTTCTGGTTATTCTGTGGTTTGCTGAGTTCTAGTTCTGCAAAGGGAGCACATGCAAACTGCACATTTTTATTTATTCTATTTATGATTTGTTTGCCAAGTTAGTGCCACTAAGCATGTGGTCTGTTTTCAGGGGAGACCCAAGGTGGTAGCCATTCATTCTAGGGAAAATATGGCCAGTACACTCGGGAAATCTCCCTAGTCTTTCCTCAGTAAATGCCGTGGCATCTTGTTACATTCATCTAAGCTATCACCAGGTGAGACATTGATGTATAATCTCTTCTGGAGGACAGCACCTTAGGAATGCAGTTCCCCTGTATGCTACACTGCCGTGTCAATGTTAGAAAATGAATCAAGCACCTGGTATGGGAACAGAACCCATAGTCTTCTGATCCTTCATCATCAATAGTGAGTATAGGACCTGCTGAGCCAGTGATGCACAGAAAGCTCCCCATCATGGCTAGACTATGACAAAGCACGCTGAGTTATTATACATTAGGATCTTGCTAATCGCTAGTGTCACCAATAATCACCAGTAATCACCAGTATCGTATACAGACTGAGTAACTTGTAAAATTCAGTACATGCTGATACCATTCAATGCAGACAGAGTAAGATTAGGAAAATCCTGTCAGCATGGATTACAAGTGCAAAGAAAATATACAAGCAAAAATATACATAACTGCAGTGCAGTCATATGTACAAATATACCTGTGCATATATGATCTGTGATCATATGTCATGCCACATTGTACTGCTGAGAATAGCTTCTTAAATGTATCCTATTATCTAGTTTATGTGGTGGTAAGTTACCTAACCATTGTCGCAATAGCAGTTACAAGTTGATTCTGTAAAGAGATGCCATTTAAGTGCCTCTTTGAAGCTTTTAATAGTTTGTAGATTTTTTGATGTCAGTAGTCAGGTAGTTCAGGTTAGCAGGCTCCAATCTAGAGAAGGTTCTTTTACTCACAACAGTCTTAAATTGACGGCTTACAATTTTTATTTTATTTATTTATTTTACATTTGTTTACCGGGAGAGTCCGACTGGGCAGGTTGCCCATTTTCAGTGGAGTCCCGGGGAGAAAAGCTCCAACAGTGCTATTTAAACAATAGAAACAATAGATAAATAGTAACATACTCTTTATTTTTTTAATTATACATAGGAGTAACAGTAGAGTAGAGAAACATACAGCATAAGATTGGCAAAAAATATATACATACCCAATTATTTATAAGAAAAATACATTTTAGAATCATTAAGACAGACATTACAAGAGAGAAATTGTTGTTTGTACTTCTAAGCTTGTCTTGAAAAGGTAGTTTCAGTCTTAAGAGGGGGAAGTATTTTAGACTTTTGTAAATTAGAGTAGTTATGGCCCTTTGAGGTACTGATAGCATTTTGAAAATTTTAAGTAAATTGTACTGGTGCATCAAGGGGTCTGCTAAGAGAATGACTGTACAGATTTTATTTTCAGTAGTCTGTATCATGTTAGTGTTGTGGACCAAATGCATTATGAGAAAAGGAAGGCCATATTTAAATATGGGTGTTAAATATTCATGGAAATGGTCCTGTGAGCAGTAGGTTAGAGGAGGTGACTGATGTTGTAAAAGAGTTTTAATAACCTAAGATTTAATTATTTGCAATACCATACCTGTCAACCTGTTAGAGCAAGAAAGCTGGACAAAGACATAAATAAAACTAGAACAAAAGCCCAAAAAGTAGGGACAAATTTTCAGTATTGCTCTGACAAACTTAGAAAGTTGATAGAGTAACAGGTTTTTCTGAAGGGTATGAAGTCTGAAACTCAAATGTCTGTCATTATTTTCTAACTTTTTTGTCAGAAAACCACAATTTTGTGAAGAATGGACTAAAAATATGAGGCAAAAATCTGCACAGTTGAGAGGTATGCAATACCTGTATGTGTGGTAAAACCGAGAGTTAAATTTAATGCATTTTGTTGTCACCCGCAGGTCCAGCAACTTACCAGATTCCATGTTTTCTACTGAGGTTGTACACTTTAGTCACAGCAGTCACTTTCTTGCTTCTGAAATGGTTCTCCTTTTCTGTTAGAGTGGATGATTCTATGAACAGACATTCAGGAAACTGACAGGAGTGTGTACATCCCTTTTTGATGGGTAAAGGCAACCAGTCATTATTTCTGAAAACATTTTATGGTTTAGTACTGGGATAGTGAAGTTTTTCTATAGGTACATTCTTAAATATAATCAGTCTTATTTGGCAGGATGATTGTATGTACTGGCAGTCTCCATGTCAGCCATTCTGATCGCTTCTGTACCCCAAAGTTATGTTGCATGTTATTTACTAATAGGTAATGTAACGTGATACCTAAGGTGTTGCAGAGTGTAAGTAAGCACCTGACCAATGGAGATCGCTGTTATTGGATATTTAACATGTCTGCTTAGTGTGTAATTATCGAATCCATTTTTTAATTTTAGTGTGTTAAATGAGGTAGAACACTTACCTCATTAGACCTTTGTCAGGTTCAACCCTAAGTTACACATACAACAGGTAAAACCCATTGCTAGCTTAACAAATAGCAAGTGGACAAGCAGTGAATATGGATGCTTGCTGCGAACATGGCATTAGTCTCCTGTTTTATCTGTGTCATAAATTGTATCCGAACACAGCTAGAAAGTTATATTCTTATTGGGTTTATTGGGATTCAAGAGTGCAGTTATTACTGGGCATAGTTTCTGATTTATTTGATTACTTTTATCACAAGAGCTCTGTTAGAAACATTGTGGCTTATAGACACCAGAATTATACCAGGGAAATTTTGTTTTGTTACTATGTTACTCAGGGCATATCTCTGTGTCTCGACTTTATGGCCATAATCTGAGAATCTGTCATATTACAGCCAGTTATTCCATATTTTCGGTGACTTTACTGTTAGAACCACATATTCCATGTCTGCAAATTACTGCCAGTTGTTGTAAATAGGAAAATCACAGACAGTTTGGTCCTAAGATAAAAAGGAAACCTGTGTAATTTAAAATTGTGATCTTTTTATATGTTTAATTCAAGCATCTTGTAAATTAAAATTTTTATTAACGCATTAAAGAAAATGTTGATCTATATAATGACATTGTTATAATATTGTTGCTGTTTTCTTACTTTAGAGCACCTCACTGTCAAGCTTGTTTTTTTTTTTTTTGTTTTGTTTTCATTTTTCACCTTTGTCTAACGACTAAACTGCTTAACTGCTTATGATCCAGATCGGTTTCTTTACCTGATCCGCTTAAAAGCAGAGGTCTGATGATGCAAGAAAACAAGGTTTGATTACCTCTGCGAGGTAGGTGCCAGAAACTGCACCTACATTTCTCAAGTATTTGGGGAAATGCACTTTTTAAAATTTTGAGTTGAACAGGTCATGAAGTATATCTGTATTTGTAGAAGACTCAAATCCTTTTCGCCACCTTCATTGTTTTGTAACAAGAGGGTTGTGCCATGTATTTTGTCTCGTCAGTGCAGAAATCTGTCAACACCTTACACAGTTTCTGACTGATGTGTTTTCATATACCTGTCCATTCAGTTCTGCCAGCTGTCTGCTCATACATCTGGTCATGTCTCATTATTGTATCTTAGAGAATGGTCGATCAGTAGATCGCACCCTGATTGAGAATAAAAGTTCTCCAGCAGGGTATTAACATACAAGTAATGCCCACAAAAAAACAAGTCTGACAATTCGCAACAGCATATCAAGCTGCTGTAGAGCTCGAATTGAAACAAATGTAACGGCTGACATTATCTTATGCTGACTAAGCAGCGCTTTTGCTGTTTAGCAAGTGTAAAAACTAAATATAACAGAAAAAAGTGTGTGTGTGTGTGTGTGTGTGTGTGTGTGTGTGTGTGTGTGTGTGTGTGTGTGTAAGACAGGGATAAACAGTAAGATTGATGGACCACTGGCAGCAGCAGATAAGAGGTTTGTGTATTGCTCAACCTTTTAGCTCAAGAAATCTGGATAAAGCCTGAAATAAAGGTGGAACAAAGACTCAAAAATTGAAACAGATTTTAAATGTCGCACTTAAAAAAATTACAAAGTAAGATAAATAACAGGATTTGTGTTAACATGAACTTTCTGAAAGAAATAAAGTCTGAAAGTCAAATGTATGTCATTATTTACTAACTTCAGTTCCCAATGACTGGCAAGATACCACACATTTTAGCAATAAGGGACCAAAAATAAAGCAAATATCTGTTTTTTAAATTATATATTTTGGATGTAAAATGCTTCCTCTAATACCATTTACATATATTACATCAACTTTGAAACATTAGATGGAGAAACTATTTTACATTAAAAATATATAAAAAAAAATGTAGTAATAAAAAACAGAACACCCCTGGCCAGGCGTTATTAACACAATAACGCACACCATGTCGAGAATTATTGCTTGCTTAATGTTGATCATGCTTCATGATGATGTCATAATTAAGCCATGCCTTCTGTGTCCCGCTCTGCTTATCTGAGAAGCACTTTAGTGAAGAAGGATCCAAGTGATACATTCTTACATTATCAGATGATCTACAAGAAGACCCCCGCTGGTGGGTCAAGAAACCCAGACTTCTATTTTGGATGGACATCATCTCCACTAGTCTTGGTTGTTGGCAGTTCCATGTCTGCTGGGAAGTATATACTCATACATGCCTCTCAACTTGCACACATTGAAATAGGAATAAAGGTCTTTGAAAAATATGAACAGCCAGCTAAAAATGTAATTAGTATAAAATGTGAACACCACAACAAGCATAACTATTCTCACTTTCAGTAGGAATGTGGAATGCTACTCAGAAACACACTTAAAAAACAGAAAGTGACAAAAATGATGGAAAATTAAAAGCACATTATCCAAGCGATAGCTTAAAAGCTGTAGTCTTCAGTGAACTGTGTCACAAAATTCTACCAGTCACTTTTTGTCTTAGAAAAAGGGAGTTGTAAGATGTGTGTCCTTCAAATTGTTGTCACAAGTATGTCGCTCATGTAATGTGACTTTCTTTGTGCTAGACAGCTTCAAAAATCATGAGAGAGATTCTGAAAATTGTGTGAAGAAATAATTCAAGCCTGAAAAGAGATACACACCTCCACAATAGGGACATCTGTAAAAGGTCTGAAAACAGGAATGTTCCTTAGGGACAGTCAAGAAGGCTGTACTCGTACAGTACTTGTTTAATAGTTAAGTACTCAGATAATCACTGATATCTCCTAGGTTTATAGGAAGGTGCACATTTGTGACATGGATGTGAAAAGGTGGTCTTGCGGGATGTGTTTGCTTATCTAGCTGGCAAGTTACATTATAGTGTATGTGTGTGGACTTGACCATATCGTTGAAAGTTATGTCTTGCAAAAAAATGTCAAATTTGGATTGTTAACACAGGTGTACCTAGTCAAGGACTGATTAAAAGAGGCCTTCTCATAGATAACCTGATAAGGCAAAAATGTACACACCTCAACTGTCCAAATTTTCATACAATTTCTGATTTTTGCCTTATATTTTTGGTCTGCTCTTCATAAAATTTGTGGTTTTCTGGCAAATCTGTCAGGACTAAATTCACTAAATAGTAACAGGCGCTTGAGTTTCAGACTTTATATCCTTAGAAAATGCATGCTAATACAACATCCTTTATTCTAGCACTTTTCTAAGTTTTTATAATAGCAATATTTAAAATTTGTCCTTATTTTGGGGGGCTTTGTCCTCCCATTTTTTTGGTTTTGTCCAGATTTTTTGTACTAAGAGATTGAGAGGTATGCAAGAAAGTGTAAATTACCTAGGAAACCTTGCCTGGATTAGCTGACGAGGTCTGTAAAGAGATGAGTTGGGAGGGGGGGGGGGGCGGCTAGGAAAGACCAGGTCTATGTCATATAATTGAACTTCCAAAATTTCAAACACCATATGTGCGAACTTGGAAGTTCGAAATATGACAACATCGAAACCTCAGAACAGCGAATTATTTCCCAGGGAAAAAATTCACTGTTCCGAACAGACAACACAAGCACACCAAAAACCTAATAAACCTATACTAAACCTTACATCACAATTATCTATGCACTAACCTTAACCCAAGCCCTAACCCTAAGGTCCATCACTATCACACACTTACCTTACCCGCACCCTAACCCTAAAGTCCATCACTATCGCACACTTACCTTACCCACACCCTAACCCTAAAGTCCATCACTATCGCACACTTACCTTACCTGCACCCTAACCCTAAAGTCTGTCACTATCGCACACTTACCTTACCCGCACCCTAACCCTAAAGTCCGTCACACTCACACACTTACCTTACCTGCACTCTAACCCTAAAATCCATCACACTCACACATTTACCTTACCCGCACCCTAACCCCAATGTCCGTCACTCTTGCACACTTACCATAACCTGATCCATAACTTTCGCACCAAAGTGGAGAAAATGTCGAAGCCGCAGAAACAGCCTACCGAATTCTTTCCCTGGGAAAGAATTCGTATTTCCGCGGCTTCGACATTTTCATTTTTTGAACTTCCCCATTCGAACATCTAGTATTCGAAATTCTGAATGGTTGGTTAACTGACATAGATCCGAAAGGCAAACACTTTTTCTGTCTTACTTGTCCTTGGAGTTGAGGTTATAAATTCATGTCAGAGACCAGGGCTTAAGCCTTTCCATAAAGAATGGGTCATCTGTAACCTGTCCACATTTACATTATTGCTAACTGGGCATGTGGGTAGGACAGTGGGCATGAAAAAATAAAAAATCCAAATCACCTGTAGGTGTAGGTTCTCCTTAGCTCACCTGTGGCCCCAGCTGGCAATCTGGCTGCAGTCAGTAAGTATGGGAATGAAGGGGTCAGAAGAACATTTAAGAGACTTGATGGTCAAAAAGTATTAGGGGAAAAAAGGAACATATCTGTTGTATACACATTTGCAAAGTAACAGCTGAATTGCATTTGATACATATTGGGTGTTTTGTTGCCTACGATTAATTAGCTGAGGATACTACATTACATTTATAAATAACAGTTGAAGCTGCAGTCAAAGAACAACCCACTGATAAAATCTACTGACAAGGCACAAATAGTGTGTGTATCCCAAATCCAGGACAAAGTAGTAGGCTGCACTGGTGATGTCGATATACATTTGTGATCTGAAGTGTGAGCCGTGCAATGCAATTTTGTGGAAAAAAATAGGCGGGTGTACATATTTAAAACAAATGCATTAATTCTGTTGTAACTGCCTGAAATGTCAAGTAAAAGGGAATTGTACACATCCGAAAAAAGCAAGGAGAATGAAAAAATGTTAAGCTTCTTGCAGCCTTCATGCCTTTAAAAATATTTGAAAGCAGTTATTTCTATGAATAATTTAGAATCAAAAAGACTGCCTCTCAGAAGACCATTGTAGTATTCTGACAATAGTTCTGTCCGTTTATTTTAGATTATCTAGCAATTTATCTCTGCCATAGGCTCATAGGTTCATAGTTAAGTACTAGGCTAGCTGTCCTTGTGGTCCATTTTAAGCCTAACCAGTTTCCCTTTTTGTGATTGAATTAACTTGTCCTTTTTGCTTAGAGATGGTCTTGCTTATCCCATGTTCGATAAGGATATGTTACCCCTAATGAGAATAACTGAGATCATACCATAGATAATTTGAGGGCATGTGATAAAGCATTTAGGAGCTGCCTCTATCCGTTACTAGTACAAGGGGGCAATCTTGGGGTAAATTTCCTTTTTCCCATCCATCATATATTCACTAAAGGTGCATTTTGATAATTTCAAAACAGCACATTAAGTCCTGGTTACAAAGTTTTGATCAAAATTAAGTCCTTATTATATGTCATTGCAGTGAGTTCAACAGTACGGAAAAATAAGTAAGAAAGTCATGAAATTAGCAAATTTATTATATACTGAATCTGAAATAAATCTAGAAAAACAAAAATATATTGTCCATTCGCACTGTCACCTGGCCTAATAGGTGGCTGTGAAAACTGTTTATTACTAAATGTATTCTGATTTTAAATTTTTCCTCATGGAAATAGGACTAAATTGATTGATGTTATTAAACGCTGGTACAGTACATTGTTTCTGAGGTATCAGGAAAAGCATATTAATTTTCTGTCACTGGCTATTTACTTATAGTGTATGGAAGTTACTTGGTATATAATGAAATCAGAGTTCTGTGTTATAATATGGTATTGCTCACGTCAGACACTTTAAAGTGCACTGCTTACTTAGGTACAACAGTTTAAGAACATTTTAAACTCAGTGGACATGGCATGCAGCTACAGACTTAGACACAATAAAATAGATGTGCCCTACAAAACTAAACACTGCTTAAAAAGTAGGCATCGCCCCTGTAAATAATACCATTCAATTAACCCTTTAATCCAATGTCATATGGAACCAGAGGTTATTCTAGTACTCCGGCACTCACTGGTTACAAAACAGAGAAACCATTCTCAGAATGGATGCCAGTCTATCAGGATAGATTACCCCCCCCCCTACACATACACACACACACACACACACACACACACACACACACACACACACACACACACACACACACACACACACACACACATATGCATACACACGCAATTTGGACAATCACCAGTTCACCTAAGGCATGACTTTGAGATACTGTGGAAACCAACGCACCTGGCAAAAGCCCACATAGAACATATGGCTGTGCAAAGAGGGCATCCAAACCAAGAACTGAACTGGAAAGCCAAGGACTTTGAGTCACTAGTAATAACTGCTACATTAGTTTGTCATGCTAAATAACATCAGACTATGTTATTTAAATAATCATTCTGCCAAAATAGTAGAAAAGCAATTAATAAACAAAGATGTAAAACAGAAACGACTTTTTGTAGTACCCAAGTTAAAGGTTAATCCATGCTGGTACAGATTTTTGCATTTATGCATTTAGCTGACCTGGTTATTTCCACAAGGTAAGACATAGTTTCAGTTGCGCTATCACCAGCTCAGTCAGGTGGAAGCTTGGTTTAATGCTTTATCCAAAGATCAGACATAAAGCAGCTCTCCTTATGTTGGATTACATTGTCCGCTATGGAACATGAATCCAAGCTACTGCACATGTGTGGACTTCATAGTCTTCTGAATTGTCCATCATCAGATGAGAGGGCTGCTTTCCGAACCTCTGACATCAGAGTTAAAAGTTAACATTCCGCTGTCAGGTACATTGAATTAGTTTGCAGTTCAACCTAGTTCTGTGCTCTTTTTTTGTATTGGTTAGCAGAGCTGCCTCTGCAGAGGCACCTAGAAGTTTCTCAGTCGGGAACAGTACTATCATGGTGCTGGTGTTGTCTTGGAGCTTGGATTTCTTTTCAAAGATGTTAAATAATTTAAGGTGTGGGAACTTTAATGTTCAGAATGATACACATTTATTTGGTAAAATGGCTACAAGTTTAAGGAATCCTGTACTCAAATCATTCTGATGGGTAGGAAACAGAAGAAAATTGAAACTGTAGTTGCTTTGCTTTTCATTTGAAAGCCACATTCTGGGAGGGATAGTGTAAAAGAATGAAGCTTTTTAAATTCTTTGCAAATAGTATTACAAAGGAAGACAGAAAAGGGCTACAGTTATTTGTGTTTGCGGTGCAGAAATCTACAATTTAATACAAATATAGTTGAGTTTTCCCAAACCTAATAAGCAGTTGACAAGATAATAACCAAATCTTTTTAATTCTAAGCCTAATAAGATCTGACTTGAGAAGGTTAGTCCATGATTGTAATTATGGAGAAACCGGTGCAGAAAATGGGACTTCATGTAAAATAAAAGATAAACACACAGAGTTGTTTTGTTAGATCGTAAGTTTACATTTGAAAAAAATGTGTATTTATTTATTGTATTGTATTTTTATTTCTTTCGCTGAGTGGGATATTGCACTGCTCCAAAAAGACACATATCAACTACTGCATGGGGGTAAGAACTCGGTAAGGCAATAAAAAAATTGCATGGAACATTATAGTATATTCCGGAACATTATAGTATATTCCAGAACAGCTGAAATTACATATTGTACTTCAGAGATAAACTAAATACATGTAAAATAGAATGGGAAAGTGCAAAAATTATATGGTGCATTATAGTATGTTAAGATGATTTATGATTACATGTTGTAGAAATATATGCAAACAATTTAGGGGTTAGTTCAGAAAACAGTTTAAGGTGTTTTACTCTACAATAAGTTGCTAGAAAAATGCACTTGGTATTCAGTGCGCTGTAAGAATCTCCGTATAATTTGTATTATAATCAGTGCTAGCAGTACTTACAAAGTATGTTAGAGAGCCAGCCCATCAGATGATGTTTGCTGTTTGCTGAAGGACTATTTGCTATTAATTCTCTGCTGCTGCAGACTGAAGCAGGTGCAGATTGCCCCTTTGGTTACGTGAGCTGCCCCTTTGGTTACGTGAGCTGCCCCTTTGGTTACGTGAGCTGCCCCTTTGGTTACGTGAGCTGCCCCTTTGGTTACGTGAGCTAGGAGTTTTGTTGTAGAAATTTGAAGACTGAGGCAGTTTCTTATGTTGCTAGGGATTATATCTCAAAGTTTAGGAACTAATACGGAGAAGGCACGGTCTGAGATGCTTAAAAACTTTAAAGTGCTTTGTGTAACTGTTGCATTATCTGAGTGGGAGAGGAGCTGGTTCATAGGTAGGTACTAAGCTATCTGCCCGAAGGCATTTATAAGCCTAGCCAGAATGTGTTGGCGTTTGCCGCCCCCTTAGATTAGTTCCCTGTGCCTCTGTCCAGTAGAGCCACTTAAGTGATCCCCGGGATAAACTTTCTGTTTCCCATCCACTCATCAAGATTTCTCTTGAAGAGTGTTAGCGAGGAGCTTTGCCTAATGTAGATTGGAATCTTGTTCCAAAGCATGGGAAGTCTCTGGGACAGGAATCTATCCCTCCAGCACGTCCTATTTATTGTTGTGGTGAGGTTTAGATCCCTAGAGCGTGTGGCTCGAGGGGATAAGGTTTTCTTTAGGTGGAGCATGTCCATCAATTCTGGTTGTAAGGAGTTTAATAGCCAATATAGGTATAGGGAGAGCCAATTGCATAGTGTTGATGTTATGCAGGCAAGCATAAAAAAGAGGAGGTTAGACTAAATTTATTTAACATTTATTTACTGGGAAAGTCTGACTGGGACACAGCCCATTTTAAGTGGAGGCCCGGGGAGAACTGCTCCAGACGCATGTCTTTTTGGATTGTGGGAGGAAACTGGAGCACTTGAAGGAAACCCATGCAAATGCAATGAACACATGCAGAGTCTGCACATAAGGCACCCCAGCTGAGAATTGAACCTGAGAACCTCGTGCTGTGAGGTGACAACACTAACCGCGGCACCACTGCACCACACTAAATTGTGTATACATAGCCAGGAAAATAATAAAGTGAAATATTCTTAAGAGTTTGCAGATGAGAGATATTTTAGAGGTATAGGCATAAGAGGAAGCCTGTAATATAATTGTGATTATAAGGTATTTTAAATTGATTGATATGACATCTGGTTATATAAATCTGGAAATTTTGTGACTTCCAGAAAGAGTTTTATTTATTTTTGATTTTAAGCTTTTATTGAGGATTGACATTGATAGTGCTGTATCTAGAGTGAGTGAGACAGAGTTATTTGAATCTGGATACACATTTGAATTTTTGGTTGCTGTAAGTAATGTGATATCATTTTTCAAATGATTATTTTTTAGTTTTAATTGGATTGCAAAGAAAAGAATTGTGTGTCTGTGTGTGTGTGTGTGTGTGAGCATGTGTGCATGGGCATGTGCTTTATGTGTGTGAGAGCATGTGAGCGCGTGTGTGTGTGTGTGTGTGTGTGTGTGTGTGTGTGTGTGTGTGTGTGTGTGTGTGTGTGCGCGCGCGCATGGGTGTGTGCTTGTATGTGTGTTTGTGTGTTCAAAAGTAAAGTAGTAATTTTGTTTGAAGCCCTTGTGAAACTGAGCGGATATATGGATTACCAAATTGGTTACACAGATTGAGGTTTGACAGATGAGGAAAAATGTGTGGGTAGTCTGAGAATAGACTGAGTACCAGAAGGCCAAATACTGACCCTTTGAGGGACACCCTGCGAGAATGTTTTTTTTAACCTGGGGATGACATTATTGGTACACACACTGAATATACAGTTTAAATGGTAGCTTTTAAACCACTCAGTTTTTATGTTCAAAGCTGAAGTCCACTATGGAGTGTAGTCAAAGTATGTGAATAACACAATTCAATACTTTTGTTAGATCACTAAAGAGAGCACCTGTGATGTACGGAGGTAGACATTTGTGAGAATAGTATCAGTGTGGGAGAACAAAGCTGACGAATGCACAGAAAATAAAGGAAGTAGCACAGTTTTGCAACCAACTGAACTTGTATGGAAAACTTCAGTAGGAGAACATGTAGTAATAGCCAGAGTGACGGATTTGATGTGAAAGTTGCTTAACAGAGAAAAAAAGAAACATTTAGCTTAAAAATTGTAAAAGCTACTGGTCCCAGCTTACAGCAAAGAAGATGACTATATAAAATTTAGTTAAGTTACAGGGGAGTAAAGCACATGTATTCTGAAAGTGAAACCCTGGAAACTGTATATTTGAGGAAGAATTGTATACACCTCACTAGCCTTGCATGTAAAGCCATAGAAAGAGTGATAGCAGGACTCATTAATTCAGATATAGGAAACCTAAATGACCTAGAGCCAAACCAATTTGTTCTTTTAAGGGTAGGCCCTGTCTCTTAAATTTAGGAAGTTTCTTTGAAAAAGTTACTGAGGCTGTGGAGAAATGCCACATAATATGCATTGTCTATCTTGACCTGGCCAAAGACTTTGACACTGTCCCCCATTCTGTCATTGCTGGAAAATTATCCACTACTGATGGTTAACACCTAAGTATTTAATAACTTCATAGGTACTTTGTAGACATTGGATCAGTGAGGATATTAAGCCTAGTCTTGCATTCACTCTGTAGTTATTTAGTCTTATTTTTGCATACAAGTAACCCACAAGTGGGCAGAAGTAGGATGTGTTGGGACATTTACTTATTGCTTCAATCCATGAGGTACATGGGTGCTAAATCAGGGATGAATTTTGGTTTCCTATCCATTTGTCCAAATGTAAACTTGTCTAGAGTAAAAGAAGCACCTAGCTGTATGTGGAGTGTTGGATAGCAGTGGTATTCTCTGGGATTCATGCATATCTTTCCAACATGTCCTGCTTATGTTATAAAAGAGATTTAGAACACTGGACTTGCAAATGTGTAGTAAGTCTCCAAAGGTAGGGTCTGTTCTAGGTGTACGCATGGAGCAGATGTAGGCTCTTAGTACCTTCTATGATACTGGGTAGAGGAACAAGGCTTTCAGAAGGTCTAAATAGTTTTTATGATTTAGGCCCTTGATTTTTTTAGTGAGAAAGCATTGTGGTCATTCCAGTTGAGATACGCCTTTGAACAGATGCATACAGAAAAGTGTCCTTATATTCAATGACTGGGCTAATGAGAGCTGAATTCAGTGGAATGATAACATCCCAGGACCTGGACTTCATACATTTATAAATAAGCTACACAATGAAAAATGGCTTCCTTGCAATATTGGATATATGTTGGTCAAAGGACAACTTATTGCCACTGTAGTTTCCCAGATCACTGACTATGGGGCCAACTTTCAGGGCTGTGTTGTCCATGTGACGGGTACAAGGGAAGTTATGCTTATCAAAGGATACTATTATACATTTCTTTGCATTTCGTTTTACCCACTGGTCTTGATACCAACTGTTTGTTTGGGAAGGATCCTCTTGGAGTATCTTGGTGTCTTCTGGAGAGTATATGCTGGAACCAAGTTTACAGCCATCTGCAGTCTGTTAGCTATAAACCTTTAGCATTTGCTTTGACCTCCAAGAAGAAAATGCCAAACAGGAGTGACTCAAGAAGTGAACCCTGGGGTACATCAATAGTGACATGTCTTTTGAAGGAGGTAGAGCCACCCACCCTAATTTTCTGGGTTCTGTTTGTGAGTCAGTTTGCTATTCAACAAATTAGACAGGGATTAGCATTTAGCTGGAAGAGTTTATGTACAATACTTACGTGTGAGATGGTGCTGAATGTCTTTGTGAGGCCTAGATATGTGGCTGTGTACTGAAGTTCCCTTACTCATTGTTTCAGCTACCTTCTTGAAAAGGTCTGCCATTTTGAGCAGGCATTATCCGCCCTTGATGGAGATCTGAATTGGCTTTTGACAGAAGTTTGTACGTTAGCTATGCCCTTCTTTATTAATTCCATAATGATGCTTTCCTTGATTTCATGTGTTTATAACTAATGTATTCCTAATCAGCTATCCAAAAGATCTGAAGTAGTGAAAGTTGTTAGTACTTTCTCAGAGTAGGAAATTGTATCTAGTAGAGTTTCATACCTTTCAGGGTTGGGCCCAGTGTACTTTGATATTTATTTTGCAGACATCTAGGCCAGTATTCCTGAGGTGAGGTTATCTAAGTTTGCTGATGATTGGCTGTATTATTTGTTCATATAATGATACCGATATGTTCCCAAAAGGATCTGAGCATTTTTATACCTGGAGCGCATATAATGGCCTGAAAAAAAAAGAAACACTCCTACCCTTTATGTCATGAACAGTATTTCACATATGTTCACAAGAGACATTGGTACATATATGGGTAACGCTTTCACATCTGATCAACATGAAAACATGAGATTATATATGTATGTATGTATGTGTGTGTGTGTGTGTGTGTGTGTGTGTGTGGGTATATATATATATATATATATATATATATATATATATATATATATATATATATACATACATACATAATATGTGTGTGTGGAGAATTTAGTTGACATCTGTTTAGTTGACACAATTTGTTTCACTATGCAGAACCTCAGCAGGTGTGTGAGACAGCACAATTCTCAATATTTGGGAATATGCTTTTTCCCCAGTATTGTACAATCTGAGCTCATATATATAATTATGAGGGGGTGTAATCCCGGGTCTGTATCACATAGTCGAACTGTCATAAGTTCGACTATGTAAATATCAAACCCAGAAGTTTGAAAACTGAAAACTTTGAACACTCAGAACAGAGATTTTTTTCCCAGGGAACAAAAATCGCTGTTCCGGTACAAGATGCAGAAACACACGAACACTACATACTGTTACTAATGTGGGGGGAGGGGTGAAGCCCCCCACACCCCCCCTACTTAAATATACCAACTCTGAGATTGCACCACAGTGGAGGAAATAGCATAGTCGCAGAAATGGCCCACCAAATTCTTTCCCTGGGAAAGAATTCAATATTCCGCGGCTTCACTATTTTTAGACTTCGAACTTCCCAGTTTGAAGTTTCAGCGTTCGGACATTTGTGCATTCGGACTTATGATATACACCTGTAATCCCCCTGCAAAAAAATGTTTTTATTGCTTTTTTAAGTTTTTAAAGTTTAGCATGCGCCGAGGTTCTTGCTTGGTGCATATATAGTACCGTGTTGATATTTATGTTGTTGACATTTTGTAGTCAACATTTTGATGGTCGATGTTTGGGTGTAAATCTGTTAACCATGGTGAGAAATGATCTTTCTGCACAATTTTCAGTCTCAGCTCAGAGATGCGAGAAATTATAAAATAGTACAATAAATTGTAAAACAGTCCTAGAAATAAACAATGATCACAGTATACTAATATCACCACCAGACAGAATGTGCTGTTTAAAATAGTAAGATATAAAGCAGAGTATCATTTAGGTTAGCAGTGTAATGAATGATATATGAAGGATGAAAATATATCCAATATAAGCTATTGAAATTGCAGGAAGTGCACTAAGGAAGATGCATTTAACTAGCATATTTAAAGGGTACATAAGTTCCACACATCAAACCACATGAGTAGTACTGTCAAACTTGATGTTTAAATAATAATTCTGAAAAAAAATCCTTTAGTAAGTGAGCTGGTAAACATGCCTTATAACTGTATAGCAAACACAGACTCAACAAAAATCCAAAATGAAGACACATGCAGATTTTAAGATACAGGTCAGGTAACATATCTCCAGGAATGGATAAGCTGTTTTAGTGAGACATAGAAGATTAAGCAAACACTCAACTTTTTACAACTATGAGACATATTTTTGTGCAAGAAGTCGTAAGTCCAAGGAGAAATAAACAAAACAGGAGTCATTCCTTAACAAGAATCAGATGAGTTTTGTAACTGCTTCACTGCTTTTTACTGACTTTGTTAACTCAGTGTAAGCAACATTTTGCCCGATAGTGGCTCCCAGGAACAGATCATTCTGAGTACAACAGATCAATAAAAAAGGTTATAGGACTAGTAAAAACTGTCTATTAAAAATGTTTGTTCATAGAAGTAACACTATTTTTTCTTTTGCAGATTTATCAAACTGTGGGACAATCAGAAAACATAGTTATATAGCATTACATTTTGCTTATTGTAAAATCCATTGTTGAATTTTATAATTGTCCAATCAGGAAACATTTGAAAAACGTGTTTTGAATTTTTTAATGCAAATTTGATTGAGGAATCTCCAGAATGAAACTTGTTTATTGCCATAAAACATGCAGGCACTTGTTGCTTGCCTGACAGAAGCCATATTTAGTGATACAGCTGTTCAGATGTGTAATCAATTTTCCTGTCACTTTTCCCAAGCCAAGTAACCAAACATACTTAGTCGTAGAAAAGTGACTCACAACTGCCAACTTACTGTGCCCTAGCTAGTCCAGTGCATTGTGTGCAGTCTGTTTTTTGGTAAGGCTATGTTTTGGGAAGTAAGATACCTTCAGCAAGTCCATATAATTAACATGTGAGTCTTATGCTTTATATATTTAGGCAAAGGCTGAATCCCACTTGTATTCTGTGGCTAGAATTTAGAATGGTGTTTGAGAAAAAGTATTCCTTAATTTAACATTTTGTTTCTTCAGTAAGCACAGACAGTCATTTGGCTCTTTGGCAAATCAGCTCCAATAAGTACAATTTTCTTAAGGATACTGTTACCTTGGATATATTGATTTAAGTTAGGAGAACCCTGCCTTTTTTAAGTGTCACCGCTCTTGTTTGCATTTAAAGACATTAGGGTGTTGTGTCTGTGGGTCATAATTCAGGTTCACCTCATCAGACTTAATATTCATTTAAAAGTATAGCCATAGACACAACAACCATGGGTCCTTGTCACTTTCCTCAGCCAAAATGTATACCCCCTTATTGTTTGTTTGTTTCCTAACTGTGCTCACTGCTGGCGTAGTTTGTCCTTTTGAGAATGCCACCATGAGTCCTAGTTCTTCACACTTACCAGTTACCTCTTTAGCCCTCTTTACTGCTGCCTTCATTGTTTCATGAACAAGCCACTTGTACTCCCATGTACCAAACATCTGCCCACCGTTTGCCCTTATAACTTCTTGGTCGGTTCCGCACATGCCTTCACAAACGTCAGTGCTGCTGCTGTTTTCGTGACCATTGGCTATTCCACCTCCTCTTTAATACCATGGGTGACTGAATCTCTAATTACCAGTGACAAATTCCTGTGACTTTCACTGTCAAAATTGCCTGTGCAGATCCCCTCTCCCATCTGCCTCACTAATATCTCCTCTGCCTATTCTTACCTTGAGTTCAGTTGCACTCCCAGCTTTCCCTGCTCTTCCTACAACTTTTCCTTACACTTACCTCTGCTCCCTTCTTTATCTTTCCTGCACTGTTTACACGCCTGCATATGTTCTGTCAGTTACTGTTTGCTTTGACTTCCTCAGGCTCCTACCTTTCTACAGTCTGCATCTATTCTCCCTGTCCATGTGACTTTCAAATATCTTCCTGTCCTGCTTGGTGTGTGTTCTTCCAGTGGCTGTTTCACTCCTTCTTTGTCACTGTCTACCTCTCCGACTCCCTTTGTTTCTTTCCTTCAGACTGTTGCATATTTTGATTGTGCTCTGAATGCTAGCGGCTCTGGGTTTTGTTAAAAGTAAGTTGGGCTGTAGTACATAATGAGTCTGCACATAAGGGCATTGCCTGGACAATAAAATGTGCCTAAAGAGTGTGCATGAGCTCTTTGTGTTCTTTCACAGTACAGTATATTACATACAAGAGAAAATTTGTAAATGCAGTTAAGCTGTTCATTCACCAATGTGACTCATTTGAGAAAGAACAACTTATTTAAGCCAGCATATACAGAAAGAAGTGAATAATTTTTCATGGTGAATGACATTCGTGAATCTAAGCAAGTGGTGACCCTACTCACTCTAAGGTGTGCTTCCAGATATTAGCTGCTTCAGAATTTTAATCCAATGAAACATAAAGACAAGAGTGACAAGCAGATCTGAAATATTAAAGTAACATTTTGAACCAAATCATTGGTAAAAGTGGCAAGATACTGTTAAATACAGTAGTACGTAATGTAGTTGTATAGCGCTCAGTTATTAAACTGTGCTTGCAGACTTTGTTTGGCTTCCTAGGGTTCTTCCTCAGTACAGTACACTAACTTTCTCTCCTGCTTGTGTAAACTTCTTAAACTCCCATGGCCTCTAGCAATATCTCTTTTCTTTATCCCTCCAGCAATAATTACTACTGTTCATTATCTTTTTTTCTTTACGTGGGATGTGCAACCTGCCTATTTGCACCCCTTCATCCTTTCCTTCTTGTCCTATCTGAAAGAATCCCCCCCTTAGACTGGCTAACCTACTCAGTCAGCTCTCCCAGTATGCTGTTCCTTTCCAAGGTCCCTGTTCCACGTTACACACCTGCCATCTTCACAGACCCTCTCCTCCAGCCTCTGCCACCATTCTATTTGCAGCTAGTCCTGTGACTTTCTGTTCACAAGTACTAATCCTTACTGCTATTCACTAAGTTGTGTGTCTGCTATCACCAATCTTTACTGCTATTTGCTAAGTTGTTAAGTTGTGTGGCTGCAATCTATTTCATGGAGTCACTCCTCCCTGGCATACTCTGATATCTGTTAATAGAATGTTGTTCCATACTGAGAGTCACCATCCATCTCTGTGCCACAGCTTACTGTCTCTTACTGCTTGTTATCACCATCCATCCCTGTGCCATGACTTAGTGTTTCTCATAGTGCTTTTTATCACCATCTGTGTTCGTGCCATGGCTTACTGTCTCTTACAGCTTATCACCATCCATCTCTGTGCCATGACTTAGTGTCTCTTACTGCTTGTTATCACCATCCATCTCTGTGCCACAACTTACTGTCTTGTACTGCTTGTTATCACCATCCATCTCTGTGCCATGGCTTACTTTCTCTTACTGCTTGTTATCACCATCCATCTCTGTGCCACGGCTTACTGCTTGTTATCACCATCCATCTCTGTGCCATGGCTTACTGTCTCTTACTGCTTGTTATCACCATCCATCTCTGTGCCATGGCTTACTGTCTCTTACTGCTTGTTATCACCATCCATCTCTGTGCCATGGCTTACTGTCTCTTACTGCTTGTTATCACCATCCATCTCTGTGCCACGGCTTACTGTCTCATACTGCTTGTTATCACCATCCATCTCTGTGCCATGACTTACTGCTTGTTATCACCATGCATCTCTGTGCCATGGCTTACTGTGTCTTACTGCTTGTTATCACCATCCATCTCTGTGCCATGGCTTACTGTCTCTTACTGCTTGTTATCACCATCCATCTCTGTGCCATGGCTTACTGTCTCTTACTGCTTGTTATCACCATCCATCTCTGTGCCACGGCTTACTGTCTCATACTGCTTGTTATCACCATCCATCTCTGTGCCATGACTTAGTGTCTCGTAGTGCTGGTTATCACCATCCGTGTTCGTGCCATGGCTTACTGTCTCTTACAGCTTATCACCATCCATCTCTGTGCCATGACTTAGTGTCTCTTACTGCTTGTTGTCACCATCCATCTCTGTGCCACAACTTACTGTCTTGTACTGCTTGTTATCACCATCCATCTCTGTGCCATGGCTTACTTTCTCTTACTGCTTGTTATCACCATCCATCTCTGTGCCACGGCTTACTGCTTGTTATCACCATCCATCTCTGTGCCATGGCTTACTGTCTCTTACTGCTTGTTATCACCATCCATCTCTGTGCCACGGCTTACTGTCTCATACTGCTTGTTATCACCATCCATCTCTGTGCCATGACTTACTGCTTGTTATCAGCATGCATCTCTGTGCCATGGCTTACTGTCTCTTACTTCTTGTTATCACCATCCATCTGTGTGCCATGGCTTACTGTGTCTTACTGCTTGTTATCACCATCCATCTCTGTGCCTCGGCTTACTGTGTCTTACTGCTTGTTATCACCATCCATCTCTGTGCCATGACTTACTGTCTCTTACTGCTTGTTATCACCATCCATCTCTGTGCCACGGCTTACTGTCTCTTACTGCTTGTTATCACCATCCATCTGTGTGCCACAGCTTACTTTGTCTTACTGCTTGTTATCACCATCCATCTCTGTGCCATGATTTACTGTCTCTTACTGCTTATCACCATCCATCTCTGTGCCATGACTACTGCTTGTTATCACCATCCATCTCTGTGCCATGGCTTATTTTCTCTTACTGCTTGTTATCACCATCCATCTCTGTGCCACGACTTACTGCTTGTTATCACCATCCATCTCTGTGCCATGATTTACTGTCTCTTACTGCTTATCACCATCCATCTCTGTGCCACGACTTACTGCTTGTTATCACCATCCATCTCTGTGCCATGGCTTACTGTCTGTTACTGCTTGTTATCACCATCCATCTCTGTGCCACAGCTTACTGTGTCTTGCTGCTTGTTATCACCATCCATCTCTGTGCCACGACTTACTGCTTGTTATCATCATCCATCTCTGTTCCAGGGCTTACTGTATCTTACTGCTTGTTATCACCATCCATCTCTGTGCCATGACTTACTGCTTGTTATCACCATCCATCTCCTTGCCATGGCTTACTGTGTCTTACTGCTTGTTATCACCATCCATTTCTGTGCCACGACTTACTGTCTGTTACTGCTTAACTTACTTCACTCAGCCGTACCATGTAGCAGAGCTGAATGCAGCCAACAACATTTGCCATGAAGATGACTAATTCCGAGGCTTTTGACAGTTTGGGTTTTGAAGCAGAGGACAGTAGCAAGTTAAGAAAGCAGAAGAAGAAAATGCAGATGTACATCTCCCACTAGAAATACAAGGTTTACAAAATTTATTCTAGAGAATCTTTAAGTTTTTAATTGTTTTGGTCCTCCTTGGGGCATCATGTAACTAGCCCAGCCCCGCAGTGCCCCATGTCTACACAGGATCTACCCCCCCCAGACTTACTTCGATACTGCTGGGGCCTCATGTGTCTCCAGTTCTGCCCTGTGGGGCTACTGATATGCCCTATCCAATCCCTGCCCACTACATTGTCCTACGGGAGCATCATCAGTGAATCCCCTCTCACGCATGCCCCTTCCTCACTGCTGCTCCATCAGTTACCAGATCAGCTAATTGAACCCAGATTGACTGGGCCTTAGTCAGGGCATTACCCTTCAGTGTCACTGGAGTGACCTTTATTCTAGAGAACTTCATCTTATTATTGTAATGTAGGAATGTGGAACAGAGAGCAGCTGTAAAGGACAGATACTGTTAGGCAAGTATGGCCACTGATTGCTATTGGCTGCATTGTACAATAGGGATAAGGATAAACTCTCAAAATGATCATTTTACTGGTGCTGGGAGCCTAAACACCTGAACAGCTGTGTCTCTGAAGGTGGTGTTACTATTCCTAGTCAAGTATGTTATAGAAAAGTGCCTGCATTTGAGACTTAACATGCAGGTAACAGCACTGTAGGCTGTAAGTAGAGAAGAAATGAGTCACTATTCAAAGCCAGATGTCCTATAGCAGAGGTGCACTTCTCAGAAACAGTTGAACAGCTAGCAACAGATGTTGCATGTGCAAGTTTGTGGCAAATGGACCACATATGACCAGAGCATTCAATGAGATATTTTACTTGTGATGTGTGAATTGTGTATTGATACTGGTATTGGTCTAGGTATAAATGCAGCATCAGTTGCAGTCAGATGACAGTGTGAGTATATGTGCAAGTAAATATATTTTTCCAATAATTTTAGTTTGGATATCATACACATCATGCTTTCATTGTTTAATGATTAAACATGGATAAGATTGGAATAATATGGTTTAATTTAGTACTTGTTTTACAAGTATAAAAAACAAGAGCCTAATACTCGCTTTGACCACTAGCCCACTTTAAAAATATAAGTTAGTTATGAGTAGAAGATAGAAAGAGAGAGTTCTTCTGGGTGCAGATAGGAGGAAGTTTGAGGGGGGCAAAAGATTGTTCAGTTAAAATTGTGTCTGCTGTGTGAGTTTAGAAGTAACTGTGCTAGTTAGTGACTGAGAATTACGCATGTTCAGACACCGATGTACAGTCAGCCATTAAAGCCATTCTGTGTTCAGATATCAATGCTCAGTCAGCCATTGTTAACGCCATTCTATGTTCAGATACCGATGTACAGTCAGCCTTTTTTAAAAACATTCTGCTTTTGGATACCAATGTGCGGTCAGCCGCTGTTAAAGCCATTCTGTGTTCAGATACTGATGTGTGGTCAGCCATTGTTAAAGCCATTCTGCGTTTGGATACCGATGTACGGTCAGCCATTGTTAAAGCCATTCTGTGTTCAGATACCGATGTACGGTCAGCCATTGTTAAAGCCATTCTGTGTTCAGATACCGATGTACGGTCAGCCATTGTTAAACCCATTCTTTGTTCAGATACCGATGTACGGTCAGCCATTATAAAGCTATTCTGTCACTGTAAATGAGCTGAAAAGGAAACCCTTAAGGTGCCCACTGTGTTTTGTTAAAGTGCAGGTGCATTAAAACTCAATGCACATTATTTGGCTTTGAACATAACATCACGTGTGAATGTTAGCAATTAATATTTGAAGAGTTACATGAGCACCCCGCGGAAAATGGGGATTTGTGGTCTTGCTAAATATTTCATAAAGAATAGTGTAATGCACAATAATATCAATTTCATGCCCCCCCAAACATTAGTCCTATATGGAGTATTTTAAGTCATTTAGCCTTAAAAAACTCGCTCCTCTTTAGGAGCATAATTATAACTTCTAAATCTCTAAAAGTCAGTGTCAGGTGCAGGAACAAACGGAATGCATTGTAAGTGTGCCACCTGAGTGCCATTTGCTCACTGTGAAGATTCCTCATTGCAGGAGTCCTTAATTTAATACTTGGATGTCTGTCTTTTGGCGTGCAAAGGTAAAATTAAAAAGTACGTCTGGCACACAGTTGCCATTAAGCAATCCTCCCTTCACATACTGCATTTGGCCAGAATTGCAATTCCCAGGACATTAACATCTGCTCAAGTGGCCAAGTGACATATTTCTTCCTATTGCAGATTTTTCAGTGTACAAGTAACAACTGCTTCAACCAGCCCTTGTTTTGCATCTTCCTCCCTTTCTTCTTCTTCTGATTCAAAATCCAAATATTCATTCTGTTTGTTCTGTTTTACTGCCACAGACTGCCTGGTCACATAATCCTGAGGTAATGGAAACCCTTGCAGCCTGCTGCCCTCTCATGTAATGCAAAGATCATGGAAACCTTTGTAACCTGCTGCCCACTCATGTAATCCAGAGATCATGGAAACCTTTGTAACCTGCTGCCCACTCATGTAATCCAGAGATCATGGAAACCTTTGTAACCTGCTGCCCACTCATGTAATCCAGAGATCATGGAAACCTTTGTAACCTGCTGCCCGCTCGTGTAATCCAGAGATCATGGAAACCTTTGTAACCTGCTGCCCACTCATGTAATCCAGAGATCATGGAAACCTTTGTAACCTGCTGCCCGCTCATGTAATCCAGAGATCATGGAAACCTTTGTAACCTGCTGCCCACTCATGTAATCCACAGATCATGGAAACATTTGTAACCTGCTGCCCACTCATGTAATCCAGAGATCATGGAAACCTTTGTAACCTGCTGCCCGCTCGTGTAATGCAAAGATCATGGAAACCTTTGTAACCTGCTTCCTGCTCATGTAATCCAGAGATCATGGAAACCTTTGTAACCTGCTGCCCTCTCATGTAATGTAAAGATCATGGAAACCTTTGTAACCTGCTGCCCACTCATGTAATCCAGAGATCATGGAAACCTTTGTAACCTGCTGCCCACTCATGTAATCCAGAGATCATGGAAACCTTTGTAACCTGCTGCCCACTCATGTAATCCAGAGATCATGGAAACCTTTGTAACCTGCTGCCCGCTCGTGTAATCCAGAGATCATGGAAACCTTTGTAACCTGCTGCCCACTCATGTAATCCAGAGATCATGGAAACCTTTGTAACCTGCTTCCTGCTCATGTAATCCAGAGATCATGGAAACCTTTGTAACCTGCTGCCCACTCATGTAATCCAGAGATCATGGAAACCTTTGTAACCTGCTGCCCGCTCGTGTAATCCAGAGATCATGGAAACCTTTGTAACCTGCTGCCCACTCATGTAATCCAGAGATCATGGAAACCTTTGTAACCTGCTTCCTGCTCATGTAATCCAGAGATCATGGAAACCTTTGTAACCTGCTGCCCGCTCGTGTAATCCAGAGATCATGGAAACCTTTGTAACCTGCTGCCCGCTCATGTAATCCAGAGATCATGGAAACCTTTGTAACCAGCTGCCCACTCATGTAATGCAAAGATCATGGAAACCTTTGTAACCTGCTTCCTGCTCATGTAATCCAGAGATCATGGAAACCTTTGTAACCTGCTTCCTGCTCGTGTAATCCAGAGATCATGGAAACCTTTGTAACCTGGTGCCCACTCATGTTATCCAGAGATCATGGAAACCTTTGTAACCTGCTGCCCGCTCGTGTAATCCAGAGATCATGGAAACCTTTGTAACCTGCTGCCCACTCATGTAATCCAGAGATCATGGAAACCTTTGTAACCTGCTGCCCACTCATGTAATCCAGAGATAATGGAAACCTTTGTAACCTGCTGCCCACTCATGTAATCCAGAGATCATGGAAACCTTTGTAACCTGCTGCCCGCTCATGTAATCCAGAGATCATGGAAACCTTTGTAACCTGATGCCCACTCATGTAATCCAGAGATCATGGAAACCTTTGTAACCTGCTGCCTGCTGATGTAATCCAGAGATCATGGAAACCTTTGTAACCTGCTGCCCGCTCATGTAATCCAGAGATCATGGAAACCTTTGTAACCTGCTGCCCACTCATGTAATCCAGAGATCATGGAAACCTTTGTAACCTGCTGCCCACTCATGTAATCCAGAGATCATGGAAACCTTTGTAACCTGCTGCCTGCTGATGTAATCCAGAGATCATGGAAACCTTTGTAACCTGCTGCCCGCTCGTGTAATCCAGAGATCATGGAAACCTTTGTAACCTGCTGCCCGCTCGTGTAATCCAGAGATCATGGAAACCTTTGTAACCTGCTGCCCACTCATGTAATCCAGAGATCATGGAAACCTTTGTAACCTGCTTCCTGCTCATGTAATCCAGAGATCATGGAAACCTTTGTAACCTGCTGCCCGCTCGTGTAATCCAGAGATCATGGAAACCTTTGTAACCTGCTGCCCACTCATGTAATCCAGAGATCATGGAAACCTTTGTAACCTGCTTCCTGCTCATGTAATCCAGAGATCATGGAAACCTTTGTAACCTGCTGCCCACTCATGTAATCCAGAGATCATGGAAACCTTTGTAACCTGCTGCCCGCTCGTGTAATCCAGAGATCATGGAAACCTTTGTAACCTGCTGCCCGCTCATGTAATCCAGAGATCATGGAAACCTTTGTAACCTGCTGCCCACTCATGTAATCCAGAGATCATGGAAACCTTTTTAACCTGCTTCCTGCTCATGTAATCCAGAGATCATGGAAACCTTTGTAACCTGCTGCCCGCTCGTGTAATCCAGAGATCATGGAAACCTTTGTAACCTGCTGCCCACTTATGTAATCCAGAGATCATGGAAACCTTTGTAACCTGCTGCCCACTCATGTAATCCAGAGATCATGGAAACCTTTGTAACCTGCTGCCCTCTCATGTAATGCAAAGATCATGGAAACCTTTGTAACCTGCTGCCCACTCATGTAATCCAGAGATCATGGAAACCTTTGTAACCTGCTGCCCACTCATGTAATCCAGAGATAATGGAAACCTTTGTAACCTGCTGCCCACTCATGTAATCCAGAGATCATGGAAACCTTTGTAACCTGCTGCCCACTCATGTAATCCAGAGATCATGGAAACCTTTGTAACCTGCTGCCCGCTCGTGTAATCCAGAGATCATGGAAACCTTTGTAACCTGCTGCCCACTTATGTAATCCAGAGATCATGGAAACCTTTGTAACCTGCTTCCTGCTCATGTAATCCAGAGATCATGGAAACCTTTGTAACCTGCTGCCCGCTCGTGTAATCCAGAGATCATGGAAACCTTTGTAACCTGCTGCCCACTCATGTAATCCAGAGATCATGGAAACCTTTGTAACCTGCTTCCTGCTCATGTAATCCAGAGATCATGGAAACCTTTGTAACCTGCTGCCCACTTATGTAATCCAGAGATCATGGGAACCTTTGTAACCTGCTTCCTGCTCATGTAATCCAGAGATCATGGAAACCTTTGTAACCTGCTGCCCACTTATGTAATCCAGAGATCATGGAAACCTTTGTAACCTGCTGCCCACTCATGTAATCCAGAAGTCATGGAAACCCTTGTAGCCTGCTGAGATCATGGAAACCCTTGTAGCCTGTCCCTTGCCAACAGAGCTGAGCATTCCGTTTGGCATCCCTGTTGGAAAACCACTTTCATACTCGCTGGAAATGCCAACCTGCATCTGAATTTATCTGTTTGACACTTTTTTAAGGCAATTTTTTAGAAATCATGCTCCACCAATGCAGGCCTTACCTCAGATGATATCCTGTTACCAGCTAGCCAAGGTTGTGATGTGACTACAATGTGTACCATGTTATGAACTGAACCAAAGCTGTCTCACCCATCTGTAAGCCCTGTCAGTCCCTGATGATGGCAGTCTGTATGCTTAAAATACCCATCAAACTCTCTGAAAATCTCTTCCATTGTACCATCATAGTTTTCACAAACCCCAAATTGTCAAGTCCTTCCACTTCCTCTAAAATCCTACTCTGGTACAAATTTCTTCGGCTTGTTTTATCTTTCAAAGTAGCCAAGTTCTGTTATTTGTAATTTATTTGAGTACTTAGATCCATTGCAGTTTGGTTATAATCTTGAATATTCATCTGTTAACTGTGTGAATAGATGTGCTATACACCTATTTCAGCTATGACCAGGGCCAGAAACACGTGTAACAAAAGAAATATCAAAAAGTTGGAAAATCAAATAATGCGAGAAGCAGACAGTATAGCCGAAGATGGTCGATGTCATCTTTGCCGTTGCCGTGTTTAATCTTTCTTCTGGTATAGTTTTCTCCGCATTAAGGTGCTGACTGCAGATTAGATGTATGCTTACCGGTGGTTCAGAAACTACATTTTGTAAGTATATTTAGCATTGTTTGTGGAAAGACCGATCATTACCTCCATGTACACACATGTATTCTTATTCTTAATGTACCATGCTGACACTCAGAGTGGGTAAACATAACTAACTGTTAGTACGGAATTTAGAGAATTAAGGATGAAATTAACCTGAAAGTGTCAGCAGTAATCTTATGAGCTTCATTACGTGCAATGATAACTTTTAGAAAGTCATATTCAGAATCTGATCGTAAAACTTTTAGAAAGTTCTAGTCAGTATCTGAGCTTACTGCTCAAGGAGTTTTTATTTTTCAGAATTCTTTTGGTTGTTAAGACTATTAGTTTTCAGGATTCTGAAACATTGACATTTTAGTCTCTTAGTGGATATTTTCCCAGGTATGTACAAATGATTTTCCATAATTCTTTCTTCTATCAGTGGATTTTTATTACATCCCTTACCCCACTTACATTAGTTATAAAGTTTGATTTTGGTATTTGCCGCTCTTTACAATCTTAAACAGAAGCACTTGGCTATTATTTTTGCCTTTACCTGTTTTAATGTTCTGGGATTTTAAATTTAATTAGCAGAGATTTTATGGATCTTCTTAACCGAGTTTGCAGTTATCAATTGCCTTCCCTGCTTGTATCCATTTCCCGTAATACTTCTTTCTCTCTGTATTTTCTGCTTCCCTTGCATTTTATTAAATTCCGTGAATGCTGTTTTTCTCTTCACTGCCACCTTATTTCATAGTGAATTTTTCCACTGTTTTAATGATCTGCTTCACATAAATGTCTAGCCTCTCTGATGGCATCATTTTATTTTTTTCTGTACACTTCTGCCATTGTTTCTTCTATACTGTTTCACAGCGTGTTTTCCTGAGGCACCCTGCAGTTTTTTGTCAGAGTTGTCTCACTTGGCATTCACCTATCTTTCTTTGATATCACATGTTAAGCAGACATCTTAATTATGAGCCATTCTGCTGGCCAGTCGTTACTCCTAAGTGGTAACAAATCCATGCCTGACATCCTTCCATCACTACTGCATTAGAGTTCCAGATCCAAGATTTTGTCCCACTTGGATGGATATTTTGTCCCAGTTGGATGGATTGCAGCATCAGCTCCCAGATGCCTTCTTCTGTTAAGGCATCACATATAACTTTGCTCCTGTGTTTGGCTGCCACACAGGGGCTTCAGCTTTCGTTATGCATACTTAGATCACCTTACATTTTTTCTGCCATCTTGACTTTTCTTCCCATTGTTCCGTGGTCATTTTCTTCTGCTTCTATGAGAGTCTGTAAGCACCTCTTGTTTGGCTAGGAGTACCCTCACCTCTCAACAAAGTGCCTCTATTTGTTCCTGTGTACTCGCTACTTCTGTTATTCTAATAGGTTCCGTTATAAAAAGAGTTGCTCCTCCCCAAGTCATGTCCTGCTTGTGTCCTCTGAACAGTAAAAACATTGATATACTCACATCCTATGTGTATGTTTCTGCGATTGTTGCTTTTTGTAGGTGGTACATCTGGAACAAGGCTAACGGCCATACTCAACACTGCGGCCATCCGTAGCCATTGTCCTCCCATTTTCTTTACTTACGGTCTGCCTGGCTATCCATCCCATTCATGCCAAAACTGTCAGTCTCTCTCTGTTTATTTGAGTCTGCTTTCCTAACTGTCATATGCTCATACATCAAGGACAGATCCAGATCATTCTGCCAGAATTGGCCTTTTTGTTCCACCAGGTGGATCCTCAGTTCCCAGTGTCATCACCACTTGTACTGCATCTTTTCTAGGGGTGTGGCATCACCTGGGAGATCTTGTCATAGTCTTAGTTTGTCTGCTATCCCTACTCAAGGTCACAAACCCAGGTTACACTTTGTTACTCCGTCCCATCCAGGTAATTCATTCCTTGATGGAAATGACATCCAGCACATTTACATTGTCTTTACTATTCATTCTCTGCTCCTGCTGCTTAGCATTGCACTGCCGCAAACTGTATCACCCTAACCACTCCTAGTTCTGCCCTATGAATACCCAGCAAAGCATGCCTGCCTTCCTTGTAGGGGCCACTCTCCCCCTAGCCATAGTCGTGCAGTAACAAGTCCCAGAATGTTGTTCTTTGGTCTGCAGTAATGATCCAAATTGCCTTGGGGCCATATGTGCTACGACAGCATTAGAAGTATGGAGTGGTACATCTGGATGGATACATCTGTGCCCACCTTTCTCACCATTTTGAATCCCAGGACCCTGGCTGACAGGGTCACTCCCTTTATTTGGTAAGTTGTGGCAACAGTAAAGTCACTTCCTCACTCAGGTTTGATGGACTCCAGCAGATGACGTAACCCTGATTATTCCGGAATGTCTTCCAGAAGGGTAGTGCTCTACAGGCACTGCGATGAAGTGCTGTTGTTACGCTTCACACTAGGCTGTTCTAAGGTTGCAGTCGCACAGTTTTGTTCACTGATTTATCTCAAACACTTTTTTTTTTTTGAATTTTCAGTGGTTATGCCTCCAGTCACTGAGAAAGGGAGCCTATTTCAGGCCTTATCAGATCAAGGCTGTTGTAATCCACAACTGATTTCACTTTACATCAGTACAGTTGGGATAGGAGTGTTATACCTGGCCTTCTCTACAGTTCATCCAAACAGAACAGTATAACAAAGACGTTTTCCTGGTTGCTTTTGCAAGGCTTCTCCTTTCCTCCAAAAGGACAAGCTTACATTTGTTGCTAAGGTGTGCTGCTATAAACCAATGAACTTGTGGCAATAATTAATAAAGAGTTGAATTTTATCTGAGAGAGGAAGAGGGCAAAGGTCAAATAAGATAAGTTGTTGCTTCCAGTAGAACAAGGGGGTTTAGGATTATCTGATTCGAAGGGAAATTTTAGAGCTGCACAATTAAGGCTCATAGATATAACACATGCAGAGGGATATAATTCAACGTGATGAGGGATGATGATGAAATGGATGGGTATTTGAGAAATAAGGATACAGTAGAATTTTAGATACGGATCCTTAAGGCGAATAACAACAGCCATACAGAATATCATATTCACAAAGTAGCAGAGAGTATTCTGTGTCAGACCTGTACTCAGAAACAAACCCTGTACTTTGCACTTATAAGGTGAAGTCTAAACATTATGCAAAACCCACCTTTTGGTGCATTTTTCCACCGAAAGCCGTGGCATGCAGTAGCATGCATGCATGGCATATACGTGACTGAATACTACAATATGTATATTTTAATGCTGGTGATTTGGGGGTGGGGGAGGCAGACAGTGGATCATGTACAATAGATTCTGATAACACTTTGGCTACTATTTATGGGGATGGTCTAGCTTCTGTTTCCTAGCACAATACCAGAAGGTCTCTTTTTCCAATATCCTCTGCAGCTGTGTCTTAGTTTTTCCTGTTTATATTGTAGTTCGGCTGACTGATGAATATTTGAATTTCAGTATCACGTTAAGGTTCCATGTTTGCACCTGTAGGACTTTAGTACATAGGCCATCAGCTGTTGCTACTGCCAACTTCATGCTGTGTTCTGCCCACTATTTTTTGATGCCCTAGTTGTGTGTGCCTGTGGTTAACATTGATGGGTGGGTACTGTACTTGATGTTACTGACTTCAGTTACAAATTTCACGAATCCGCATTTTACTGCTGATAAAAATGATTCAGCTATCTCCTTCGCACAGCATAGCTAATGATCTTTAAACCCACACATTTTAAGTCATCACTTTTTGTCTGCAGTCATGTATGTGACATACAGAGTCATAGGTGCAAACACTCGTGTATGTGACATACATACAGAATGTAGGTCATAGGTGCAGACTCTCGTGTATGTGACTTACAGAGTGTAGGTTATAGGTGAACAATGCTAATTATGCAAGATTCTGTCTGCTGCTTTTAAAGAAGAGTTTTAGGCCATGCTTGATATGAAAAAATGTTCTTCAGAAATGCTTCACATAATGTTTAGGAAGGTAGAACTGAGCACTCTGTCACATCTTTATCAGAAGTCGCATGTTTACGTAGGAGTGTGCATGGAAGTTTGTATGCATCCAGGAAAATTCAAGCTTTCATGAGAAATGCAGGAAAACTGCAGTCTGTAGCCAGAAAGGGGTTTAGAATAAAAGTCGCAAACCAAGCAATTCAAATGTAGTTTTAAATGAAGCACAATGTTTCAAACATCTTTTGAATTGCCAGGATAAAGTCCCTACACATCTGTCACGCAGAGAGCTTTGCCTCTCTCCATCCTTTAATTAATTTAATTAACTCTGAGGTTACTGCATGTTAAGGAAAACCAACATTTTTTTCTGCAGTGGTCTCCGTTAACTAGCATACGTACATGTGTGTGTGTGTGTGTGTGTGTGTGTGTGTGTGTGTGTGTGTGTGTGTGTGTGTGTGTGTGGTTTTAGCCAAATGAACATAGCCTGACAACTCACAGCTAAAACAAATGCCTGCTGGAGCAGATGCTTGACCTTTCCAGCTGAACAAAACAGACAACCAAACAACTGTTCGATATACATTAAATGGACCTCAGCGACACTAACCACTTGCAAAGTAAACAGTGGCTAACTGGAAGTGTGCTGATCACCTTGGTGGCAGGAGACGAAATGCACAATTTCTTTTGGTGGCAAACTGAGCGGTTAATAGATCACAGCAAAGAACATTCTGCATAAAGTAAAGGAAAGGACATCTGCAGCAAAAGAAATATAGAAACAACTGTGTTCACATATATGAATATATATGAATTTATGTACTGTATTCAGTCAGCAGTGTAACATTTTCTTTTTAAAGCTAGTTTCTATCATTATACAGTTCAGAAACAGCTTAAGTATCAACAAATCAAGAAAAAACTGCATAAAGCATCTCAGTCTGGGGTACTTTTGAAAAATCCTGGACTGAAAAATTACTGCCCTCCCTCCCAAATCCCTTACTGTGCAACCTGCCAAGGATAGTCATAATGGATTTCACAGATAATGAGGCTAGGCTGTGTCTGGAAGGTCAGCAACCCCTCCAGTTTTTCACAGGGTAAAGAGATGAGGTTGTGTCTCCTGGCTGTGAATTTTAGGAAACCTACTATTGTATCTGATAAACATACTAATCTGGTGATATGCTGTGTTCATTCTTTGTCTTTTCTTTACTTCTTTTCAGCACTAGCTATTGGCAGGTCATTGCTTACCTTTCCTGAAATTTGTAATATTGTCATTACAAGCCAGTGACAGGTCAACAGACATCTGTGCCAAATGCAGATGTCAGTAAAGCATACTCTGAAATGTTATGTATAGCTCCAAAGCCTTAACGGATACAGAAAGAATGGAAGAAGTCCAAGTGAGGCACGAGCATTTTGCTGTGTAAGTGTTATTTTTTTAACATTCATGTTTTCCCCTTTCTAAACAAAAACACATAAGCAGTGCTTAGATTTGGGGAAGTCAACATGACATCAGTAAATAAAACTGGACACTCTAAAACAAGAATTAAAAATAGCAGAGTCTCAAAGTGTAGCTTAGAAAATGTATTTCACAACATCCAAAATCTGAATGGCTTCTTACATGCCCAAAGGAGTGTATAAACTCACTGACAGAACAGTGTGAAAAAAGGTACCTCACTCACAAGTGAAGTTAGTGAGCCAGCTGTACGTCCTATTTAAAATTTCACATCACTCCCTTTTTTTACTTTAACATGCTCAGCACTGTAAGAAAATAAACTGAACTTGCATCCCACTACAACAGCAGTGCTGGGTGACACTTGATTCCTTAGAGCAGGATGCTCAATGTTGTGTCTTTCGGCTTTTCCTGGTTAGGGGTCGCCACAGCGGAACTCCGTCCACTAATGATTGGCAGTAGATTTTTACGTGCCGAGTTGCCGGCCCTGACGCACAACCTTCAACGAAGGTACGCCCATTCAAGCATGTCTCCACACAGAACACGCTCTAGCTGAGAAACAAACAGGACAACGTCTTACTGTGAGGTGACATGCTCAATAAGGTTACTAAATAGTAATAGATCTTGTACCGTGCTATGACATCATCATCACATGCCTTGTGCTTATTGGCTGCCTGAATGATGACCTTCCATGATTAGCTCCTGTTAAATGAGAATGAATGGGCTGGTTGGGTCACAGAAGGGCTGATGTCCAACAAATGATCGAGGAGAAAAAAGACATAAAAAGAATCTGTGTCACACTACATATGTTATTTCTCTTATTCTGTTTGCTTGAGCTTCCTCTGCATTTGTTGGTTTTGCTTCAGGTGCAAGAAACTGAAGTTTGGCTTATTTGTTTGCACTTGTTTTCTATGCCTTATGTGCAGTCCACTGCTGTTGGGCTTGTGGGTGCTCTCTGCAGTTCTTGTAATTTGTTTAACCTGCGTGGGCTTTCTCTACCTGTTCCTGCTGCACAAGCCCTTACTGCTCCCAGATCAAGTCTTAGTAAGCCCAGCATCATGCCTTTACAAGTAGTTCTCAGCTTTTTCTGGGGGATTTAGAGTTTGTTTTGTTTGCCATGTTGAACAACAGGGATGAATCCTCGTTTTGTGAAAATGATTTGTATGAGGGTATGTTTATTTGGGTCTATGTTAAATGTTTGAATATCCAAAATGTCAAGACCAAATGTTCGACATTTGGATGTTCGAACATAAAAAAAAAAAGAAAGAAAGAAAGAAAAAGAACACTTTAACAGTGTAGGGCAAGCCCCCCTGCGCCCACACACACACCCCTACTTAAATATACCAACTCCGAGACCGCACTTCAATGCAGAAAAGGGAAGTTCTCCCTATCTGCATTGTACGGTGCCGTTGAAAGTCTATCTTGGAGCACTCAAAATTTGTTTGGCCACGACCATGTAATGTTCGAAATTTTGAGCATTCAAAGATTTGACAAGTACCCTGTTTATTTATAGGTTACAAAATTTAGACTGTGCCACTAAAGTAACATTTCAGATGCACTGTAAAATCAGTAATTTCCTTTCAGATTTTTTGGTCTGTCACTTTCTCTGTTGTGCTCTTCCAGTAATTTACTTTGGAAAATCAAATCAGTTATGATTTAAGCCTGACAGTAACATGTTAAAGTTTTACTCCCATTAAAAAGGAATGACTTGGCCTTTAGTTTGAAATAAACAGATTAACACAACTATAAAAGTTATGGCACATTCCGGACAGAGTCCAAGTGACTTATAAACATGCAGCATTTTTTTTTCATGGCCTGAAAAAAATCTGTGTTATTTTTTTTCCCCTAACTTGGAAGTGACGGACTGTTTTTTAATGTAAAGTATTGCATAGTTTGTGGCATTCTTTTCTTGCACAGGATTAGAAAAACATGACTATCGTTCAGTAGTTGTAGGTACTAAGTAATATTGTATCACTTGGACATACCTCCAAGTTCTGGAGGCAGTATGAAGCAAGTAAGCATCTTTACTGTATGTCTGATTTGTAGCATCCCACAACTTTATCTGACTGCATGTAAGAACATAGTAGGAATAGGTTAATAGGCTGGTTACACCTGTGGCCAGGTGCACCTTCCTTGTGTGCTGGTTGAACTTCTTTCCATTCTAGGTGAATTTGGTTTCATGAGATTTATACTGTTTACATTGTTTTTTATGTTTTTTTTTTTCATTTTCAACATTTGTTGAGCAAGTAGGTTTATATAGGCGTTCAGAGTAGCATGCCACGGTTTTAGATGAACCCATTCAATACAGGGCTGTGGGCAAGCAAAGGGACTTAGGGAGTGAATCACATACCCAGTTGTACTGACACAGTGCCTGCAGAGCAACATGTACAGTGTATTGATCAGATGGTAGTGTACCGTATATGGTAGCAACACAGATATACAGTGTAGTGATCAGATGGTAGTATACCGTATATGATAGCAACACACATGTATACAGTGTACTGATCAGGTGGTAGCATACCGTATATGATAGCAACACACATGTACAGTGTACTGATCAGGTAGTAGCATACCGTATATGATAGCAACACACATGGTAGTATACCGTATATGATAGCAACACACAAGGAGTAGCTGCAGATGTACTAAGACTTTGAGTGTATATCAACAAGGCAAGGTACTGGAACATGGCAAGGTCTACAGCAGCAATGTTTCTTAGTGATGGATCACTGTTGTTTACATGTGCTAGTCCACCATACACAGAGGCCTGTAAATTGGATCATGTCATGCATACTCTTAACCTAGAATATATTCTGTCAGGGACAACTTGCAGATAATGCCACCTTATGCAGCCAAGAGTATGTTTGTGACAAGTGGCCTTGATGTTTTGTCATATTATTGTTTTTGTCAATGGACATTTATGTGCTTCTCTGGTATGCATGCAGTTCCCAAATAACCCATTAAAACAGCTGTATTCAAATGATTCATTATACATACATAAATGCAAGCCCACATTAGTATCTTTTTATGAATGGGGTATCTATGCATGCCAGCCTTGCTCACAATTTTTTTTTACAGTGTTGACAGATACTGTCAGTGGTCCCATTCAGTACCCTGTCATGTGTGTGAGTGCGCACACACTGTCTGCCACAGGTCATATATGTTTATTCTTGATGGGTTTTTATGTACAGTACAACTCCTTTGACATAGAGCTGTCCTGCAGTTCAAATGCTGACTTAAGCACCACGCTGTTTTGATGCAGATGATTTGCAATGATGTATGGTTTTATAAATCTGTCACTGTGCTGTAGCATAGAAAAGGCTTTGTACCTTGATGGATTGTTCACTATGTAGTAATTTGTGCTGAAATTACAGCACAGCAAATGCTCTGTACTTTGGTGCATTGTTCAGTGTATTATAATTTGTGCTGAGACAACAGCACTGCAAAGGCTGTGTACCTTGGTGCATTGTTCACTATATTATAAGTCATGTTGAAATGACAGCACTACAAAGGCTGTGTACCTTGGTGCATTGTTCACTTTATTATAAGTCATGCTGAGATGACAGCACTGTAAAAGCTGTGTACCTTGGTGCATTGTTCACTTTATTATAAGTTGCACTTGGATGAGAGCACAATGAAGGTGCTGTACCTTGGTGCATTGTTCACTATATTATAAGTTGCACTTGGATGAGAGCACAATGAAGGTGCTGTACCTTGGTGCATTGTTCACTATATTATAAGTTGCACTTGGATGAGAGCACAATGAAGGCGCTGTAACTTGGTGCATTGTTCACTATGTTATAAGTCATGCTGAGATGACAGCACTGCACAGGTTCTGTACCTTGGTGCATTGTTCACTATGTTATAAGTTACGAGGAGATGCACAGGCTCTATACCTTGGTGCATTGTTCACTATGTTATAAGTCATGCTGAGATGACAGCACTGCACAGGTTCTGTACCTTGGTGCATTGTTCACTATGTTATAAGTTACGAGGAGATGCACAGGCTCTATACCTTGGTGCATTGTTCACTATGTTATAAGTCATGCTGAGATGACAGCACTGCACAGGTTCTGTACCTTGGTGCATTGTTCACTATGTTATAAGTTACGAGGAGATGCACAGGCTCTATACCTTGGTGCATTGTTCACTATGTTATAAGTCATGCTGAGATGACAGCACTGCACAGGTTCTGTACCTTGGTGCATTGTTCACTATGTTATAAGTTACGAGGAGATGCACAGGCTCTATACCTTGGTGCATTGTTCACTATGTTATAAGTCATGCTGAGATGACAGCACTGCACAGGTTCTGTACCTTGGTGCATTGTTCACTATGTTATAAGTTACGAGGAGATGCACAGGCTCTATACCTTGGTGCATTGTTCACTATGTTATAAGTCATGCTGAGATGACAGCACTGCACAGGTTCTGTACCTTGGTGCATTGTTCACTATGTTATAAGTTACGAGGAGATGCACAGGCTCTATACCTTGGTGCATTGTTCACTATGTTATAAGTCATGCTGAGATGACAGCACTGCACAGGTTCTGTACCTTGGTGCATTGTTCACTATGTTATAAGTTACGAGGAGATGCACAGGCTCTATACCTTGGTGCATTGTTCACTATGTTATAAGTCATGCTGAGATGACAGCACTGCACAGGTTCTGTACCTTGGTGCATTGTTCACTATGTTATAAGTTACGAGGAGATGCACAGGCTCTATACCTTGGTGCATTGTTCACTTTATTATAAGTCATGCTGAGATGACAGCACTGTAAAAGCTGTGTACCTTGGTGCATTGTTCACTATATTATAAGTTGCACTTGGATGAGAGCACAATGAAGGCGCTGTAACTTGGTGCATTGTTCACTATGTTATAAGTCATGCTGAGATGACAGCACTGCACAGGTTCTGTACCTTGGTGCATTGTTCACTATGTTATAAGTTACGAGGAGATGCACAGGCTCTATACCTTGGTGCATTGTTCACTATGTTATAAGTCATGCTGAGATGACAGCACTGCACAGGTTCTGTACCTTGGTGCATTGTTCACTATGTTATAAGTTACGAGGAGATGCACAGGCTCTATACCTTGGTGCATTGTTCACTATGTTATAAGTCATGCTGAGATGACAGCACTGCACAGGTTCTGTACCTTGGTGCATTGTTCACTATGTTATAAGTTACGAGGAGATGCACAGGCTCTATACCTTGGTGCATTGTTCACTATGTTATAAGTCATGCTGAGATGACAGCACTGCACAGGTTCTGTACCTTGGTGCATTGTTCACTATGTTATAAGTTACGAGGAGATGCACAGGCTCTATACCTTGGTGCATTGTTCGCTATGTTATAAGTCATGCTGAGATGACAGCACTGCACAGGTTCTGTACCTTGGTGCATTGTTCACTATGTTATAAGTTACGCAGGAGATGCACAGGCTCTATACCTTGGTGCATTGTTCACTATGTTATAAGTCATGCTGAGATGACAGCACTGCACAGGTTCTGTACCTTGGTGCATTGTTCACTATGTTATAAGTTACGAGGAGATGCACAGGCTCTATACCTTGGTGCATTGTTCACTATGTTATAAGTCATGCTGAGATGACAGCACTGCACAGGTTCTGTACCTTGGTGCATTGTTCACTATGTTATAAGTTACGAGGAGATGCACAGGCTCTATACCTTGGTGCATTGTTCACTATGTTATAAGTCATGCTGAGATGACAGCACTGCACAGGTTCTGTACCTTGGTGCATTGTTCACTATGTTATAAGTTACGAGGAGATGCACAGGCTCTATACCTTGGTGCATTGTTCACTATGTTATAAGTTATGAGGAGATGCACAGGCTCTATACCTTGGTGCATTGTTCACTATGTTATAAGTCATGCTGAGATGACAGCACTGCACAGGTTCTGTACCTTGGTGCATTGTTCACTATGTTATAAGTTACGAGGAGATGCACAGGCTCTATACCTTGGTGCATTGTTCACTATGTTATAAGTCATGCTGAGATGACAGCACTGCACAGGTTCTGTACCTTGGTGCATTGTTCACTATGTTATAAGTTACGAGGAGATGCACAGGCTCTATACCTTGGTGCATTGTTCACTATGTTATAAGTTACGAGGAGATGCACAGGCTCTATACCTTGGTGCATTGTTCACTATGTTATAAGTCATGCTGAGATGACAGCACTGCACAGGTTCTGTACCTTGGTGCATTGTTCACTATGTTATAAGTTACGAGGAGATGCACAGGCTCTATACCTTGGTGCATTGTTCACTATGTTATAAGTCATGCTGAGATGACAGCACTGCACAGGTTCTGTACCTTGGTGCATTGTTCACTATGTTATAAGTTACGAGGAGATGCACAGGCTCTATACCTTGGTGCATTGTTCATTGTATTGTAAGTCATCCTGAGATGATTATGTTAAGTGGCACCTTCTTTTCCATAGTTGCCTTGTACTGCAGATCCATGTGATACAGTCTAGTGTTGGTGTACTATGATTGCCTCACGTGTCTGCATATGTAAGGCACTGCAGATCCATGTGATACAGTGTAGTACTTTTGTACTATGATTGCCTCACGTGTCTGCATATGAAAGGCACTGCAGATCCATGTGATACAGTATAGTACTGGTGTACTATGATTGCCTCATGTGTCTGCATATGTAAGGCACTGCAGATACAGTGTAGTATTGGTGTACTATGATTGCCTCACAGGTCTGTATATGTAAGGCTCTTGTGTGGGCTTTCTTATACAAACTAGCTAAATTCAATGTAGTCTAGCTTTACGAATTCCATCCAAATCTATGACTGTGTATCTTATTTGCCATCTGTAAAGACAACTGTTTTTTTTTTCTGATTTCATATATAGTCATCATGTTGGACTTCCCTGAGAAATACACAAATGGAAATATTAATTTTAAGTTCTGTTGAATTGATTTTGTTCGAATGATTGTGGATATTTGATGATGCCTCTTTGGAGGAGTTGGTGTTTTAAACTAAACTATAAAATTTAAAAGAGTACAGATTAGAGTTTGTTTCTTGGCTTGGAGCTTAAAACTTATGATGTGTATGACAGCACCGTACTTTGTTTTCTTTTGTGCTGTTTCTGGCTGTTGTTGTTGAGTAGAAGGAATCAGTGCTATCTGAGCATTTCTTATTTCATAAGCTTCTTTAGCGGATGCATTTGCTTTAATTTTCTGAACAGTTTGAAGTTCTGTAGACATTATCAGTTTGGGATCCTGCCAGCATCTAGTACATATCTGTGTATTAACCAATTTATGGTATGTCAAAGATCATCAGCCACTGAAATCATAATAAAATACCATAAAACTCTGGGAACTGGAGAATTACTCACAGTGTGTCACATGCTGTAGTCTGGGTCTATACATGACTGTGTGTGTGTGTGTGTGTGTGTGTGTGTGTGTGTGTGTGTGTGTGTGTGTGTGTGTGTGTGTGTGTGTGAGAGTGTGAGTGTGTGTGTGTGAGTGTGTGAGTGTGAGTGTGTGTGTGTGAGTGTGTGTGTGAGTCTGTGAATGTGTGTGTGTGTGTTATATATGATCACATATACAAATATGTGCGAGTGTGTTTGTGTGCGCGTGCATGCATGTATCTATGTATGTGTATTTATATGTGTGCGTGTGTACACACACACACATATAGGCATGTTGTTGTTGTCTTTCGGCTTTTTCTGGCTAGGGGTCGCCACAGCGGAACTCCGGTCCACTGATGATTGGCAGTAGATTTGCATGAACGCCGAGGTGCCAGCTCGACGTTCTACCTTCAACGAAGGCACGCCCATTTACGCATGTCTTTCGAATGCCTACCCAACCGCGGGGCAGGCATGCAGACTCCACACAGAAAGCACTCCCCACACTCCAACTGAGAATCGAACGGGAGAACCCCTTGCTATGAGGCAACAACACTACCGCCGCACCACCAAGGAATGGGTTTTATTTATATATATATATATATATATATATATATATATATATATGTATGTATATATATATATATATATATATATGTATACACACACACATATATACACACACACACACACACACATATATATATATATATATATATATATATATATATATATATATACACACACACACACACACACACACACACACACACACACACACACACACACAGAATTACATGTACATGCACCCACATGCACACACACACACACACACACACACACACACACACACACACACTGTATATATATATATATTTATATATATTATATATATATTTATATATACACACACACACACACACACACACACACACACACACACACACACACACACACACACAAATGCATGTACACACACTCATATACATACACACATAAATACATGTGCATGCACACACACACACACACACACACACATATATATATATATATATATATATATATATGCATATATATATATATATATATACACACACACACACACACACATATATATATATATATATATATATATATATATATATATATATACACACACACACACACACACACACACACACACACACATACATATATATATATATATATATATATATATATATATATATATATAGCTTGTATTGTTGAGATACTGACATGTTGGGGGTCGGTCAGTATCCCTTCATTATGTGTCAACCCGTCTTCTTCAAGGTTCTTTTTAAGTTAGGGTCACCACAACAATAAATCATGTCACCTGGATTTATCAAACCTTACGGTGCTTTCTTTCCGTGTCAGAGTTTGATCAGCCGTGTCATTATCCCATGAGGGACAATGTTGGTGTCATGTGAGTTCCACGGAACCTAGCTGTGTGCACAAGGGCATGCATATCTAGCTAGAGTTGTTATAAATGTCTTCAGTTCTTTTTATTGCTCTCACTATGTCATACCACCCATTAGATTCAGAATAATTTCAATTACATATTCTCTTTTACCACTTACCGTTCCTTTAAAGGATTGTTTTAAAACAAACTCTCAAGTGTGATTGTGGTGGGAGTTAACCTTTTTATTGTTTTGACTCCTTTAGAAATGGAGAAGAAGTTAGCTGCAAGGAAACAAGATAAAAGGGAGAAGTCTGATAGAGTTAGCAAAAGTGAATTATCTAAGGAGGTCGTTTAAGTGTTTAGTAAAAAATGTAATTCATCCAGTTATGGTAGTGATGCTGCTGTCAAACTGCTTCCAAAAGCTGGCCTTGAAGTCATTTACAAAAGTAACAAAAATGTCTCACTACCTTAGACTATAACAGCACCTCTGCCAGTACCTGTGATGGTTCCTCCTGTTATGTTAGATTTGGGTGTTTCTGTGGTGGATGACATCTAATAAATAGTGGTTGACCCACCACTGTTATGTCTAGTCTGGCTCCTGTCATGGGCAGCCTGCATGTGATTTTAAAACTTATGGTAAAAAGTATAGCTGTCTGTATGATGGGGACCCCCCCCATTCACAGGCAGTATAATGTCTGATTGAGGGGACAGTTCATGGTTGGCAAGCACTGGAGCAAAAATATTAATAAAAATGATATTTTAATATGATAGTGGAGAGTGGGATGTGATAACCTTTTCAGTCTGACCTGTATCTGTAAACAGAACACAGGGATGCAGATGTTTACAATTCCCTTTAAGATTCAAGAGGAAAAAAAATGTGAAGTGCTTCCCCTGCATCTTCCACTGAAGAAGAGGCTTTGTATATGGCCATATGACCAAGGCAAACCATCTTCTCTGTGGAACTCCAGTAAATGAGGATGATTCTTCAGTGTTTAGACCCCCCCCCCCCGCCTTGACCAGGAAGTACGCATTTTGTACAAACTGTACATTTTATAGAGAATTTTTTCTAGTGGACTACATGGAATAAAATATGTAGAAAAATAAGGAGAGCCACCGATTCAGAAATGAGAATGTTAGCACTTAATGACGTTTTTCAAGATGTTATAAAGCTAGTTTGTCAGATGCCCAGGTACCAGCACCAGAAAGGCCAACAGGCTGTAAGAATCTCAGTTAGACAGGCACAGTTTATTCAGTTAACGTAAAACAAATCCTAATATTTTTCCTTTTCAGCATCTAATCACGGTAGTAAATTAGTGCCAGTAGTAACCTCAGTTCTTGGTAACGATTTTATTAATTGATAAGAATAACAGTAGGTCTGTACCTCTGGTAACGTAGGTGTTTTGGTGTTGTAATATTTAGCATAAACAGAGTCCTACTATGAAAATATTAGATCCAAGTTGTTGAATGTGCCAGTATCTCAATATTTATTTTTTTATACAGCCAGTAGATTAAACCATTGTACACCTAGACAAAAAGGGAAGTACCTGGTCCATCACTTAAATGCATAAACGTGTGTTCCACCAGTCATTCAATTTCCAACTAATTTTCATTCAAAGAATGTATGGGGAAAACAGTCAAGTTACAACCAAAATTTAGCAGGAAAAAACAGGTATAATCAGAAACCTTCAAAATTTGCTGAGAGGCATATTTCAGAGTTATTTTCCTCATGGCTGCAGATAACACTAGGCAAACAGGGTTTACAGGTATTAGAATTGGACTAGCCACTACAAATTTCTCAAATACTACAAGTGCAACACACACACACACACACACACACACACACACACACACACACACACACACACACACACACACACATACACACATACAGCTCATGAACCAGTCACATCTAAAAACGGGCAATACAGAAGGTATATTCCAAACAAAAGGATCACGATTTCTAGTCCTGATTATTCCAGGCTGACAAAAAAGAACAGCATCTCTTGACCAGTTTGAGAGTTTGTCAGAATTCAGGAAGTTTTTAAGTACAAAGTAATTTGGGATGATGACTTTGAAGTCTGTCTTCCTTTTAACAGGCCCGTGTTCTTAGCAAGGCAGCTGTGGATATAAAAGATCTTCACATTCCATTAAGACTATTTCTTGGAAAATTTCTCAAATTTCAGACAGGTCAGCAGCATTTTCAGTTTGGCTACCCATATCCTGACCACAGTATTTGCCACATATCCGCACATCTGAAAACACAAAACAGCACTTTTTCTCATCTGGTTTATTGTTTGAGAGTGTCATGGACAAGGGGACTGTTGTGCAGCAGATAAATCGGATGGCACTCCCATTCCATTTTTTAGGAATAGCACCACACATATCATCCTTAACCCCTGCAACATCAGTCTTGTTGTTAAAGGCAGTCCGAAATTCAGTTAGTATGAAAGTTTGTTGTACTCAAGATCAGAAAGCAGAGATTTTAACAATCATGACAGGTATCTCAGCAACAGCCCAATACAGCCTTCAGTATTTAAAAGTGTTAGAATGTATGTCTTCTGTAGTAGTGTATGTCAGAAAGACAGAGTGTCACCTCAGAAATTTCTGGAACCATTCTACAAATGCACTGGGATTATTTTTCCCATCTCCCTATATGTGAAGAAGGAATTCCTGTGGTGGAGAGAGAGACGCACACAAAAATGTATCAATAAAAATAACCTGATTTCTTCAAATAAGAATACAACAGCAAATGGCAGCCTCTTCATATGCTGGGGGAGCCCATATTAGCAACCTTTTTTTTTCAAATTGCAATTTTTATTATTCTTGTGCACCACATACAACCAAGTTAAACACATAACAGAAGAAAATACAAAGATGGTGACACATACAATTTGAATAAAAACCATGACAATAACAATCATTGCTAACTAATTCTCTAAATACCAACTATTTACAATACCTACATTAGTGCTACTATACTCGGGACAGAAAGTAACAAAGACAGAACCTTGTGAGTTAAGTTTGTCAACATACTTGACGTAACAGGAATAGTGTTAATTTATGATCATTTTGTAAGTCTGAGCTATATTCCAAGACAACCATTTAATAGTGTGTTCAGTAAAGGATGTATCAATATCCAGTGTACAAAATGTGATTAAATAAAATCTTCCAAAAATTCTGATAATATTCTCATTTTTTTAGCATTTATTATAATTAATCTTTGAGAGGATATGTATAATGAAGCCATATTCCTAAACCCATTCCATGAGAGTTTGGTATGATCTAACCAATTTTAGTCATATACAATTTAATTGGTGAGCATATAGTTATTAAAATATGTGCTTTCGTACTGGATAATTTAGGATCTATAATGTGGAGAATAGCTACCTCCCAAAGTAATGTTGATTTTAGTGGTATCCCATCTTTTCTAATCTTATGTTAAGAGTTCCCCATAGATTCTGTGCATATTTGCAATACCACAGCATATGTAAAAGATCAGCTTGAGGGTAGTAGCAATAATTACATGCAGGGGATATTTTGGAATCAAATTTATTCTGAATCATAGGAGTAAAAAATACATTATTGTTGATCATTAATTGTGAATGAATCATTTTTTTGAACGGAGATAATTTAATAGTGAGATTTATTGCTTTAAACATTTCTGATCGTTCGTAAGTGTAGCTCCTTTGGTGTTCCCATTATTGTGCATAAAGTAAAGAATTCTCATATTTAATCTCATTTATGAGTCTATATGTTTTAGAGTGTGCTTTCTTTTCGCTAGACAAGCTCTTCATAACATCTAGAAATCTATTCAAAACCATGTAATTTATCTGTGTGTCTTTAATTATTGATGAAATTGTCTCCCTTATTTGACGTACAACAATAATGTATTTTTTATTAAGCTTTAGTGCTTCACACAACTCATGCAGAGTCTTCTATTTATGTCTGTAGAAACCCCAAACTGTACACTCTTTTATTAAAGGAAAGTCTGTAAGGTTTAATTTTTTTTTATTAATTTGCATGTTTGGGTTTAGATGTATCAGTTGAAAAAATGGAAGAGCCTTGTCCATATCTAAAGTTTTTATCAGTTCTTGAAAACTCTTAATCATCTGTTTTAACATGCCATTAATCTTGCCCTTTCTAACATTTATTGAAGTTAAAAAAGGAATAGCTTTGGGATTTATATTATTAGCAAGCACATGTGAGTGCTATAACGTAACCAAGTTGGATGCCAGGGTTCACTATTTGTTAAAAAATTTGAGATTAATAATAGTCTATTTGCACTTATAATTTTATAGTATAGTTCGAAATTAGGTAAACTCAGACCCCTTTCCCTTTTGGGTATATTAGTTTTAGATATGAAATCCTAACATACTTGGGATACCAGATGAGCTTGGTTAGTTCTTTGTTAATTTTCTGGAAGAAGTAATTTGGAATGTTTGATATGACTGAATTAAAGTGGTATAACAGTCTAGGAAGAATGTTGAGTCTTTCGGCTTTTCCCAGTTAGGGGTCGCCACAGCGGAACTCCGGTCCGCTAATGATTGGCAGAAATTTTTTACGTGCCGAGTTGCTGGCCCTGACGCACAACCTTCAACGAAGGTACGCCCATTCATGCATGTCTCCACACAGAAGTCACTCTAGCTGAGAATTGAACAGGACAACGTCTTACTGTGAGGCGACAATGCTACCGCAGCACCACCACCACAGTGGCATAACAATCTAGGAAGAATATTCATTCTAATTATTGCAGCTTTTGATATTGTGGATAGTTTCAATTGCCTCCATCTATGCAAGTCCTGTATAATGTTACTCCATACTTTATATACATTATTCTGTAAAGTGGATATGCAATTATGTTTATAAGATATCCCTAGGTATTGATTTTGTATACCGTACTAAAAGGGGAGACTTGAAAGTAGTTTTCTTTGTGATTAAGATCGTTAATGGGAAAAATATGGGATTTCTTTTGGTTTACTTGGTAGTTTGAAGCTTCGAATAAATATTTATTGAATTTATAATTTTCTTAAGATCTGTATTTGGGAGCTCAAAGTAGATGTTCAAATCATCAGCAGATGTCGCCATCATAACTTTAGAGTTTAGAATTCTGGGAACTGAGTGAAATGTCCTTTGTGAGAGATATAGGAAAAGTGGTTCAATATAGAGACTGACAAGTAGAGAAGATAGTGGACACCCTTGTCTTGTACCACTAGCTATCTTAATGGGACTAGACAGAATTTTGTTGATGTTTAGGTACGTTTGAGAGTTATTGTATAAAATTTCAACTAGGTTAATAAAGTCTTTAGGAAAGTTAAAATGGGAAAGCGTTATAAATAAGAAGTTCCAACTAACTCTGTTGAACGCCTTGCACGCATCTAGAGCTAAAGCATATCTAGGATTTCTAGCTTTTTTAGTGAGTTGGATCATTGAATCTAATGTTAAAATATTATCCCAAACGTGTCTACCATACATGAAGCCCGACTGTTCCGAAGAAGCAATTGATGGCATAATTATCTTAGTGATGCAAGTATCTTGATATCTACATTAATTAGGGATGTTGGTCTATAGTTACTAGGATTTGCAATGTCAACATTAGGGATGAAAATTGTCTTTGAGATGTTTAGTTATAAGTCAGTTATACCATTAGTTCTAATGTAGTTAAAAACCTTTAACAGAACGGATGAGAGTCTGTGGTTACATTTTTTATAGAAGTCTGTCGTAAATCCATCCGGGCCTGGTGCTTTACTTATTTTTCATTTTTTAATAACCTCAACTATTTCTTGTTGTGTAAAGGGGGCTATCAGTATTTTTTTTTCTTGATTATCATTTGTCTTAGGAAACGTAAGATTTCCCAGAAAATTTTCAATTTTAGAAGTGGATGTCTGGGTATCCTTCATACCATAAAGTTCTGTATAAATTTGCTCAAATACTTCTAAAATCTGATGATCAGATTTAAATGTTTTATCCTGGTATTGAAGGAGAGTGATCCTTGAGGTTTACTGCCTATTTATAATTCTCGCAAGAGCTCTAGACGGAACCTGAGTCCATTACGAATATCTGGCTATGAATTTTTGTTCTTGCAGAGTATAATTCTGCTGATGTAGTTCAAACAATTCTTTCTGTAATTTACTTACCTGCTTCTCAACAGTATGACTGTGTGTATGATTGTGTGCTAACAGAAGTTTATTTTCTAACTCTTTAAGTTCAAGGGTTATTCTATTTTCTTTTTCTCTCCCCACTTTATTAAAATAAGAAGCTTTTTGGATTAACATACCTCTAAGTGTTGCCTTACAGGCTGCCCATTGAACATCATATGAAATATCAACAGATGATAGATTATTGTCAAACTCATCTAGGATATTTAATATTTCTCTATTAATTTCTAGTTTAAATAGTAGATTATTATTTAAGGGACCAATTTCTTGCTATATTTTTGTTAGATAGATTAGTTGTCCAGCTAATTTTGAGTCTAATCATTGAATGGTCTGATAAGAATCTGGGCTCGGAAGACTACTTTATTTCTCACCCCCCGCTAGTGAATTAGAAATTAGAAGGAAATCCAACCTGGATGAATGGTTGTAACAGTTAGAGTAATATGTAAAATAATTTCTTTCCTCTAGATCCATGCTAAAAGATATGGGATCAAGGAGGTAAAAATCCGACATGAGTTCTGTTATGGCTAATGAGGCTTCAAAGTTGTATGAGTTTAGTTTACTAGTGCAGTCTGTCCAAGGATCTATTACTGCATTTCAGTCTCCCCCCGTATGTAATAATCAGGGAATTTGTTTAGCAGACTTTAAATTTCCAAAATAGAGTAATGTTGTTTAAAGCATGGACCATAGACATTAATAAATAGAATTGGTCTTAACATTTTTGGGTTTACTGTAGTGAAGTAGCACCATCTTCCTTTCGTATCAAAGTTACATTCCATGATTGGGTCCTGAAAGTATTTTTTAATAATAATAGCAACACCCTTGGAGCTGGTGCTATTTCCAGATGCTATAATAGATTTTATCCATTTTTTATTAATATCTCCCTCCCATTGCTCTTTTCGCAAGTGGTTTTCTTGTATATAGAAGATATGTGCCTCGGATTTAAAAATAAGATGTAGTAACAATGTTTTTTATTTTTATCTTGCAGTCCTGTCACATTCCATAAGTTCACTGACCACATATTTAATCTTTGTGATGTAGCTCAAGTATTACCAATTTATAAAGTTCACGTCTAACTGTGTTCAAACAGCCATATTACTTTATCTCTGATTGTTTTGGCAATGTTTCCCATAGTAGACTCTTCCATACCTAACCCTTTGTCTGCCCACTTAAACCCTCTAACTGGAAGAGACAGACAAGAATGAGTTACAAAATAATTGAACACGATATTACTGCTAAGTCTAGGAGACTTGTAACCCAGGAAATTCTTAAAAACAAGCTGATTTACTTTGTTCATAACACTAAAAGTAATATACGATACAATGTCTATTCCAAAATGTGTCATCCTAAGACTAACACCACACAACCATGTAGTTCCTACTAAACTGTAGCGCCAGCTTAGAATAAGAAAGTTTTCAGGAAAATGTATCCAAATATTACTGACCTCAGTTGCTTTCATCTATGCTATGCAGTTGGAATATGAAGAAAAAATAAAGATTGACTAGGAGAGAAAAGGTAAAAAGAGGAGTATACAATAACCATCGGTATGTTAATCAACACCGCTATATCTAGTATTTATGATCTACCTAATACATTTCCAAAGGCTTAAATAAATAAGTAAAAACAAAATGAAAACTCCAGCAAAGCTAGAACTTCCACTGAGTGACCTCCTAAACCTCTTGTATCAGAGGCACATGGGATACATGCAAATGACCCTTATGAATATCAGGTGTTTCAGCTAATTGGTGATTCTGAAATAAATAAAAATCTGTCTGCTTACTGGAAATCTAAATTCAAGTTCTCAGACACGGCATGTTGGAAAGTTAATTTAACGAACCTTAATAAAACTAGAGAGTCCCTATTACTGTAATTATACATCGAGAAACAGAGGGTAAGGAAAAGAAAGGCACTTCCAAGTTAACCTCCGCGAAAGATTAAGCTAAACTCGCCTTAGTATGTTTTAAGATTTTCCTCAAGGGTAGAGAGAGTGTTACAGATTTAACAAGTTAACTGACATATTTTATGCTAGTGTTATAGCTATCAAATTAAAATCAAATACAATGCTTTTCACTTTTCAAAGACACAAAATAGCTTCATAATTTAGCTACATCAAGCTCTGAATAGAGCCAATAACAAATAATATATAGTAACAGAGTAATTTTCAGATACAGTATATGTACTATATAATAATAACAGATAAAACTCCTTCATATATGTTATTCCAGAATCTCACCATACTGCAAACGTGTTACCTAAAGCCTTCAGCCATGAGTTAGTGCATTTGTTGTTTCAACTTCAAAAACATTTAAAAATCAACAACACCGTCAATCTGACTTAATATTTAGCTTTCTTTAATCCTTCTTATTCTTATAAGTCGCTTTGGATACCACCAGAAACTGACAGCTTGGCTTTTGTCTCTTTAATTACCAAAAGTCCCAAGAAGAAAAATACAAGACATGAACCATAAACTTCTCCAGACGTGACTTCTGCAAGTATTAATTCGTATCTCCTAACTTACACACTAGGCATGACAATCTAGAGAGCTTCTCATAAAACATTTTGATCGTTAATTATAGTATGACCATGTCTCTAACAGAATATCTTCATCCTGACAACTTAAAAGACAGTCTTTAGACTTACAGCTATCCAGCATACTTCTGAGGTGTTGTTTCTCTTTCCTGTTGAATCTCTTTACACAATTATGTCATTGCAATGAAATTATGCACTCTGAACTATCGGACGTTGTTGCCTCAAATGCTCTCTGCTGGACAACCTTTAGCTTATTGTTCGTTCCTCCCCCTTTATCACGCCCATGTATATATTTCTGGTTGACCCTGCACAACTTTATTTGAACAATGTAACAAACATAAAAAGGCGAAGATATATAGGGAAAAATCAAGCAGGAGGAAAACAAGGGCAAACTGATGTAGCCATCCTATCTCTACTTTCCCTCTTCTAAGAGAAATAAAAAAAAATGATTTGTTCCTTTCACAGGAAGATCAGAGTTCCGGAGATCTACCAAAGCACTTCATAAATGCAACTTTCACCTCTTTAGATGCGTCTACTGCGTATTTCTCATTTTTGTACTGGAAAATGAGTGTATTTGGGTACCTCATTTGGAATTTAATTTGGCAACTGATCAAGTCCACACAGGAAGGGGAGAGCTTTTGTCGCTTTTTCTTCATTTCTACAGGAAGATCTTGTGCCATAGTGATTTTATTACCATTCAATATAATTTGTTTATGTTTTATAGCTGCTGATAGGATTTTTTCCTTGTCTTGATAGTTTAAGAATTTGACATAAACTTGTCTTGGGACAGATGTGTCTTGTTTCTTAAACAGTGAGCGATGGGTTCTCTCCTTGACAATTTCTTTAGTGTGCTCTTCTTTCGGTAAAATGCTTTTGAATATTTGATCGATGGCTGATGGTAATTGACTGAATCCATATCTTTCTGGTATTCCTCTGATCAGTATATTGTTTCAATGACTTCTGGCTTATAAATCCACCAGCTTTTGCTGTATTTCAAGTATTGTATTGTTTTTGGCGCCAATTTCTTCTTTTAATTTTCCAGTCTGGAACTCATTTTCTTTTGTTTTGGATTTAGTGTAATCCATACGTTCGGCTATCTGGTTTATTGTTTTTCCAAAATTCGAGAGTTGTTCCAAGAAGTGCTGCATTTGTGTTTGGAGAGGCAAAAGAGCTTGTTTAAGTTCCTCCATTTAAATGCTAGATTCAGGTTTCTGTTTAGTCGTACCTCTCACTTAATCCTGTTGTTTAGTTATTGTCTTTCTCTGGTGAAGCTATAGCTGAAAGTTTTGTTTTTGAAGTTAGTGTCTCCATTGTTTCTATTTCTTTTGACATTTTAAAATTTTCCAGGGCCAATTGCTACTGCAGTGATGAATTGCTAGCTTCAGGCCTACTGCTACACGTGTCCGGGACTCGGGATCTGCACCCGTACTGAATTAATACCTTCTTTTTAAGGTTATTTTTGAGTAATGCCTAAGCCAAAGGTATTATTGAATGGAGAATGTAATCTTCTCTAATATAATCTCTCCTTTTTGCTCAGTCCTTGGCTTTAAGAAAATTTGAATTTTGTTGGGAGCTCTGTGGAGAGGGTGTTTACTGAATATCCACATTCTTGGAATCCCCCCATATTATTAACCTATCAGTCCAGGGCAGTTGGCCTCAATAAGAAAGGTCTTTTCAGTTCAGCTTAAATGAAATTAAATTTATTTGTGGAGCTTTGACATGTTTTCAAATCACTTTCCATCCAGGACAGCTGCAGATCACTATCGATAATACTACACTAATGTGGTAAAGTGAACAAACAAGAAGGGACCCAATCCATCCAACGTCTGCAAGGTGACCATCTGAATTTGAAACTGGGGTTTACAGTACAGCATTCAGTTGTCACTAGTATATATCCCAGGTTTAAAGGATTAATTAGCAAATACTGTAAAATCAGGGGGACAACTTTGATCCATGACTGGAAGTTGGAATTTCAGATACTGCAAGACATCCCACAGAAGGGGAAGAAGTGGGGTCTCATAAAAGGGGATCTTTTTGCCACACAGCTCATCCATAATATTGAAATCTTCTTCATCCTTCATTCCAAAAGGAGTAGTTTGGAACACAGATGTAGTCCATTTTTCCATGGACTGAGATATTGCTGTACACCTTTTCTTTATATATTTGACTCTACCATAAATTTTGTAATACAGAGCTCAAGCTGCTGGAAAAATATGCTTATTTCTTCCCCATTACTTCAGTTGAGAAACCTTCTAGAAATATAGAAAGTCAAGATGTACAGGAAATGTTATTGAATATTTTCTACATTTTTTTGTGCAGCAGATTTCACTAACATGTCAAATGAAGTTCAAAGGCACATGGCTGGTACTAGTCAGGTTGCATTACTTTATTAACTTGGCAAATGAAATTTAAAGGCACATACTGTTACTTGTATACTTTCAAAGTCATACTGTCTTACACAAATCATAATACGAGTTTAAGACTTGTAACTCTCGAAAGTGCGGTTAATGTATGTGAAATAAATTGTCTACTGCAGTAATGAATGTCATACTGCTTGTCTCGTGTACTAAATGAATCAAATTCAGTAGTGCCATGGCAGATCGATATTCAGATTTCTGGGTGACAGGTATCGTACCCAAAAAAAAAAAAAAAAAGAGTACTTCTATGCTATTAAATGATGTCAAATTATAGCCTCCCCCTCAGGATGCCATGACATGCCCAAAACGTATTTGATAGCAGCAGTTTCTGCCATGGCATTCATGGCCATGTAATAGCACTGTGTTTAAAGGGTTCACTCTTACTACAACTCTAATCTGCTCTTGAAAACATACTTTAACGCTGTGTCTATGCTGCCCAGTGCAGTATTTACGTATCCTGTGTTTGTATTTAATTCCATAAACAACTATATGAGATGGAAGTAAAACATCTTTGCAGTTCCAGTCCCATTGTATTGATATAAATGTCATTCTGTTGTACAACATATTAACAAACGTTACACCTAGCATTTGAGAGCATGTTTTTGGCTAAATCTGGCTTCTTCAGTACAAGTACCTTAAAAGACAGCAATTTAACAAATTCAGGGCTTTCATGAAATAAAAGGATGGCCCACTAGCTAGAAGTTTCTTCAGTTTACTCTGAATCATCAGTTTCTGCCAGTTTTGTTTTCTTATGGTATTGCAAAATTCCGTTTCCTATCGAACAGGGCAAAAACAGTGTCATGTTACTAGCTCCTTCTTGGCCAAAACAACCACAGTACTCAGCCTTAGTGAATTTATTTATTTATGTTATATTTGTTGAATCTAACAACTCTGCCACTGTGGCCATTAACTTTACTACAATTCTTACTGGCCTACTGGTGGGAGAGAGTATTATATCTGAAGCTCACTGGTCTGTGTCTAGCAGCCTGAAGGATAGAATTATAATTATTAACAGGAGTTGCTTTTCCACACAGATTTTAAACATCTTGAAGGAAGCTAAAAGGCCAAATAGAAAAGTTTTCTTATGAAAGTGGAAGTGTTTTTTATTTTGCAGTTTTTTTGCCCCTGCTGTCTCTTGATCATGAGCTTCTTCCTGGCCATTCAACCCATTTGTTTCACATCATCGGGGCAAGAGTTGGCTGGGAGGAGCTATCATTCAGACAACTATCAGGGGTGGTTTGAAGCTTTTAGCTTAGCTCTATTGCCCCATATGCACAGCTGACTAAGCAGGTGAAGGGGGCCATGCAGTGGGCGAACCACACTAATTATCCCTCACTTCCAGATGTGACATTGCCAGCAAGCAGCACTGCTCCCTTCCCTGAAGTTCGAGAAGTTGTTTTCTGTGTCTCCACAAAGGAAATCACATTTCTGTATATGCTTTCCAAGCACTCACGACACTCCCTTCTCTGAGACGCATGGCCAGGCAAGGCCTCTTTACTCCTTCCCCTCTGTGCCTGGTTCCTCAATTGCTGGGGCCGCTAATCGAACTGCAGTTGATTGGGGTCACAGTCAGGGCTCCATTTCATGTGGCATGGAGGTAGGCTGTGTTTGTGGGACTAGTGTACAGCGTACTGAGCTGTACATGTGCCAATGCTTTATGGTTTGGAGCAAGTAAATCTTTTCTGAATTGCAGTGATCAACTATTATAAAATAAATCATTTACAGGGAGTTGCAGATGCAGCTGTTTATGCTTAGCAGGCCTTCTTTTTAAGATTTATTTAGGTTTACCTGTGCTAAGCATCAAGTGGCCAAGTACATCTTTTCCTAAATGTTATTAAATGTTTCCAGACGTAAATTCCGTTACATTTTCATTATGCACCTGTTTATGCCTTTTGGACTGTGAAGCTCCGAATCTAAGGCTGCCACTGATAAAGTATTGTTAGGAGCAATCTGTAACAAACTTATGCAAATATCTCAAAAACAGTACAAAAACAGTACAAAAACAGTACAAAAGATAACTTCAGAAATTGTTTGGAAATGGTAATTCCACACAACCAGGATTCACATCATTCAGATATTTTCTAAAAGAGACCAGCACCACCTGCCCACAAAGTCTGTATAAAACCTTGAGTCATTCCCGAGAACAGACCGTAGTACTAGTGTAACCACCCCAGTCAACGGAAGGTAAACAAATAATTAGAACCCAGTTCCCATGTAATATTGTGCCAGTCCAGTAGTGTACCAGAGTTTTGTCTTTCATGTATTATATATACTGTAAAATTTGTGTTAAAGGTTGAAGTGAATAAGCAACTGTCACAATAGCTAATTTGGTTTGGAATTTCAGTTGTGGAAGCTAAAGAGACAGTGTATGTGTTCATTAACAATATTTTAGGGGTGCTGCACGTTGTGGAAGCTAAAGAGACAATGTATGTGTTCATTAACAATATTTTAGGGGTGCTGCACGTTGTGGAAGCTAAAGAGACAATGTATGTGTTCATTAACAATATTTTAGGGGTGCTGCATGTTGTGGAAGCTAAAGAGACAATGTATGTGTTCATTAACAATATTTTAGGGGTGGTGCACGTTGTGGAAGCTAAAGAGACAATGTATGTGTTCATTAACAATATTTTAGGGGTGGTGCACCTAAAAGTCCCATTTTTCATATTTTTTTTTTGCCAAAATGATGTTTTTGTAATTCACTTGATGGTCAGCAGGGAGTACTTTGGGATAGCAGTAATAGTGCTTCTTTTTTGTTAAATTAATGTAACGTTTAAATAAAGATGTTATATTTATGTTGCAATTCATTTAGTAAACAACATCTCAACCTTCCTGAACCACTTCGTCTTGCAAACAAGGTACCACTTTCTATGTGGTGGATTTTTTTTTCTGGCACTTGATTGATAGCAAGCAAGAACTCCCCCCCCCCCCCCCCCATCAGAACACCTCAGCCTTCCTTATCTGTGATGAACACAGCACCACACAGGCAGGAAGAATGTTGTAAGTTGTCAATACAGATTTCCTTTCCTTGTGCTATCAGCTGGAACCAGACTGTAGCTCACAGCTGCTTAGCTAAGCCCGATGTCCACACTGTTACTTAGTGATGAAGGTAGAACATCCATTAAAGTGACAGCAATCATTTTTTGACACACTGCAGCGAGGTTATGATTGCTGCAATGCATTAGCAAATCATGAGCACAGAAATGCTGATTGTGTGACTTTTAATCGCTATGGCTCACAGCAGAAGTCCAAAGCACAGTCATTTGTAGCCTTGAATTTTACACATCTGTAATAATAATATTTAACATTCTGATGTCATCATGTTGGTTCCTAGAAAGGACAAACTGGAAGCAATTTGCCTGCCAGCAGTGTAAATATGTAGCTTGACAAGCAGGAGCTGAAAAAAAAAGGTTAAATTTTAAGTAAAATACTGTGTGTGTTTGTTGTACTGCGGTGGTGGTGCAGCGGTAGCGTTGTCGCCTCACAGCAAGACGTTGTGCCGTACGATTCTCAGCTAGAGCGTCTTCTGTGTGGAGACATGCGTGAATGGACGTACCTTCGTTGAAGGTTGTGCGTCAGGGCTGGCAAACTCGGCACGTAAAAAATCTACTGCCAATCATTAGCAGACCGGAGTTCCACTGTGGCGACCCCTAACCGGGAAAAGCTGAAAGACACAAACTGTGTGTGTTTGTTTCTGCAGGATCATATAATTTATAAGCATGTATGCTACATGGATAAAAAAATGTAATTTTTTATTATGTTTTCTCTCTCTTTGTCTGTCTCTTTCAGTATAGATCTCCGACTGTACCAATAGACCTTTTGGTCAAATCTGATTTGTTCAAGTAACGCACTTGAATGAAGTGCTATTTAGTTGAGTGGTACTTTGAATAAATTACCATTGGCTGCATGTGGTTACTTTACCATTTGTGCGGTCTGTCAAGCTGTGTATAGGATTACATTTTGGTTTCCAGTGAAGGTTAGGGTTAAGTTTTGCTTTCTATGTGATGTTGGGTTTTGTTTAGCTTTGTGTTTTGTGTTGGATTTGTGTTAAAGTAGGATTTGGGGGGGTTAGGTTTAGGTTTGTGATCTGTATGTGCGACATTGTGACATTTTCATAAGAAATGGTCAGGATCACCCTGTTTATTTCTGCCTGTTATGCATTTTGATGAATGTCTTCTGACAACATGCTTTTGTGTTTTTTTATTGTCAAGTATTTGGGCTTAGTTATATTTTGCTCAATGTGTTTGCTTTCAAAGAGAGGTCCTAGAGCCTGTAGATTGATATAATGTAAAGGCTGCAACACATTGCAGGGTTTCTCTGCCAGCATTTCCCTAACAAAGCAGAAACAAGTATGTATGCTTATGCACAGAGCAGCTCTAATATCTTATTTTTAGTATCATCATCACAGTGGAAACAGAGAAAATACCAGAAAGATTAAATCAAAGCTGCTGTTTAAGATACTGAATGAGCATTGCACACAGATTTTCAAATTTTAGCTAGATTCCAAAATGTTTTGGACTTTTAATAATTAATATGTGTGCCAACTTCAGTATTTAAAAACTTAAGTAGAAAAAAAGGTGGTCTGGCTTCAAGGCCTTCAGTTTACTGTGGTGCACAGACAATGTGGGCTTCGTGAGATGGCAGAGGAGTGCCAGGGTGGTACTCAGGACTTGCCATGCCACAGTGTGCCAGTGAGGTGTTGTTTGTAAAAGGAACAATTGTACTCTCACTAGTGTGGTGTTAATATAATTTCATAGCTATGCACTGGTCTAATCAGCTGAGAGTAGAAATACTTTGTGTAGATATCTGGTTTCACTGTGTAGGACATAGATTACCGACAGGCTTGAAGGGGTAGCTGACATGGGGCAGACATCATTAACAGACTGGAAATGGGGTAGCATGGAGCACAGACCACTGACAGACTAGGTAGGTGGGGCTGCATGGGACAGAGATCCCTGACAGACTAGAAGGGGGTTGGCACTGGGCACTAATCTGAAAGACTGAAAATGTGTAAGGCTTGAGACATACATCACTGACAGACTGGCAAGGACCTGGTATGAATACAGAGCACTGACAGCCTGAAGGGGGCTAGCATGGGATACGAATCACTGATAGCCTGGTAAGGGGGATGGCATGGAGCACAGACCACTGACAGGCAGAAGGGGGATGGGCATGGGACAGCGATCGGTGACAAGTTGTTAGAGGGCAAACACTGGGCATAAGTCACTGACAGATGGGGTAACACAGGCCACAAATCACTGGCAGATGGGGCGACAACACTGGGCACAAATCATTGACAGACTAGAGGGAGGTGACACTGGGTACAACTCACTGACAGATGGGGGCAACACTGGGCATAAGTCACTGACAGATGGGGCAACAGTGGGAACAAATCACTGACAGATGGGGGGAGAACACTGGGCACAAATCACTGACAGACTGGAGTGTGCGGCAGTGGGCACAAATCACTGACAGACTAGATGGGTAAACAGTGGACACAAATCACTGACAGACTGGAGTGTGCGACAGTGGGCATGTATCACTGACAGACTGGACGGGTAAATGCTGGGCACAAATCACTGACAGACTGGAGTGCGCGACAGTGTGCACAAATCACTGACAGACTGGATGGCTAAACACTGGGCACAAATCACTGACAGACTGGGGGTGCAACACTGGGCACAAATCACTAACATATTGGAGGGAGGATAAACACTGGCCACAAATCACTGACTGACTGGAAGGTGCAACACTGGGTACAAATCACTGACTGACTGGAGGGGCAATCTGGGCAACAATCACTGACAGAATGAAGGGGGCAACAGTGGGCATAAATCACTGACTGGAGGGAGGGTCAATACTGGGCACAAATTACTGACTGAAGGGGTCAACACTGGGCACAATCACTGACAGACTGGAGGGGGCAAAACTGGGCACAAATCTCTGACAGACTGGAGGGGGTGACACTGGGAACAAATCACTGACAGATGGAGCAACACTGGGCACAAATCACTGACAGATGGGGACAACACTGGACACAAATCACTGACACACTGTAGGGGCCAACACTGGGCACAAATCACTGACTGACTGGAGGGGTCAACACTTGGCACAAATCACTAACAGACTGGGGGGTCAACACAGGGCACAAATCACTGACAGACTGGAGGGGGTGACACTGGGAACAAATCACTGACAGATGGAGCAACACTGGGCACAAATCACTGACAGATGGGGACAACACTGGTTACATATCACTGACACACTGTAGGGGCCAACACTGGGCACAAATCACTGACTGACTGGAGGGGTCAACACTTGGCACAAATCACTAACAGACTGGGGGGTCAACACAGGGCACAAATCACTGACAGACTGAAGGGGGTGACACTGGGAACAAATCACTGACTGATGGAGCAACACTGGGCACAAATCACTGACAGATGGGGACAACACTGGGCACAAATCACTGACAGATGGGGACAACACTGGTTACAAATCACTGACACACTGTAGGGGCCAACACTGGGCACAAATCACTGACAGATGGGGACAACACTGGATACAAATCACTGACACACTGTAGGGGCCAACACTGGACACAAATCATTGACTGACTGGAGGGGTCAACACTTGGCACAAATCACTAACAGACTGGGGGGGTCAACACAGGGCACAAATCACTGACAGACTGGAAGTGTGGCAGGCATTAGACATGGATTATTGACAGGCTGAAAGGAGGGGGCTAGTATTGCACACAGATTACTGAAATCCTGGAAGGGATTTGCCGTGGCATGCAGATTACTGACAGACTGGAAAGGGGCTTAAATGGGACACAAATGACTAACCATGCTAACTTGGGGGAGACTGACAGAGGACACTGATTGCTGACAGTGAGTAGGGGTGAAGGACTGGAGGGGTTACTGATGGCTAATAAGGGGAATGGGGAAAAAATAACTGGGATGCATAGCTTTGTTGAAGGAGAGGTTAAGGTTGCAGTCAATGTAAGAATGATAGAGGAGACCTGGAGACTCCAGTTTCCACTGAGAAACTGGAATAAAACTGAGTTTTTTACAGATTACTGAGGTATGGGTTGTGCACCAATCAATGCTAGTCTGTAAGGGTGATTCAGAACACTGTGCTACCATGACAAGGATCAGGGTTAGGAATGACTTTTAATTGTGTATGTTAGAGAAGTGGGGACACTCAGTGCTGTGAGAGGTTTGGGTACCATTGCTGATAGAGAGATTGGTATGCTAGGCTTTACAGATGCACTCTAGCAGGGCATCCGTCAATGTCAAAGGTGTCTTTGACTCACATACTGGTACCCATTATGTAGATTTAAGGGTAGTTTGCATACTTTAGTGCACAGGTGGTGGTGGTGGATGTGTGTGTGTATGTGTGTGTGTGTGTGTGTGTGTGTGTGTGTGTGTGTGTGTGTGTGTGTGTGTGTGTGTATTGGGGAGGTGCTTAATGCAAAACTGGAGTAAAGGGTCTGTACCTTATGTGACACGAGGAATTCATGAGTACCAGCCATGAATTCATAGGTTTCAACCTTTATCTCTAGTGTTAGGGACAAAGCAAAAATAATTAGAGAAAAGGCCCAAAACGTAGAGGCAACCTTTTAAATGCTGCTATGATTACCTTAAAACTTTTCAAAATAACTTCCAATTTTCGGAGGTGCTAGAGCAAAAACTTGAGAAAATCTGGACAGCTGAGAGGTATGCATGGGATTATACATTAGCCAAAATCACTTGTAGCTTTCCTTTTGTGTAAATGTTTGTAAATAATTTAACAATTATTATTAAAAAGACTGTATGTTGTAGTGCTGACAAACTGAAGATGTGTAAGGCATGGGACATACAGCAGTGACAGACTGGGGGGCTGGCATGGGACATACATCACTGACAGACTGGAGGCATACCTCTCAACCTCTTGGAGCATGAAATCTGGACAAAGCCATAAGTAAAAGTGGGACAAAGGCCCAAAAATAGGGACAATTTTTAAATATTGCTTTTACAAACTTAGAAAGTTGATAGAATAACAGGTTTTGCATTTGCATGGAATTTATGAAGTCTGAAACGTAAATGCCTGCCATTATTTTCTAACTTCAGTCTTTAATGATTTGCCACTAATTTGCCATAAAACCACAATTTTATGAAAAACGGACCAAAAATCTGGACATTCTGCGAAAATCTGTACAGTTAAGAGGTATGACTGGGGAGCTGCCATGGGACATACATCACTGACAGACTGGGAGGCTTTCATAGAACATATATCACTGACAGAATAGGGGACTGCCATGGGACATCCATCACTGAAAGACTGGGGCTGCCATGTGGCATACAGCACTGACAGACTGGGGGGGGGGTGCTGGCATGAGGCACACATCACTGACAGACTTGGGGGCTGGCTTGAGTCATATATCACTGACAGATGGGGGCTGGCTAGAGACATAGACATACATCTCAAACAGATGGAGGTTAGCATGAGTCATACAGTAGTGACAGACTGGGGGGCTGGCATGGTACATACATCACTGATAGACTTGGAGGGCTGGCATGGGACATACATCACAGACAGACTGGGGAGTCTGGCATGGGAAATACATCACTGACAGAGTGGGGGCTGGCAGGACATGCATTACTGACAGACTGGGGGCCTGGCATGGAACATACATCACAAACAGACTGGGGGGCTGCCATGGGACAAATCACAAACAGACGGGGGCTAGCATGGGACATACATCACTGACAGACTGGGGGGCTGCCATGGGACATACAGCACTGACATACTGGGGACTGGCAGGACATACATGACAAAGAGACTGGGGGCTAGCATGGGGCATACATCACTGACAGACTTGGGGGAACTGGCAGGACATACATGACAAACAGACAGTGGGGCTAGCATGGGACATACATCCCTGACAGACTGGGGGGTTGCCATGGGACATCACAAACAGATGGGGGGCTGGCATGGGACTTGCATCACAAACAGACTGGGAGAGCTATCATGGGACATACATCACTGACAGATTGGGGGCTGCTATGGGACATACTGCACTGACAGACTGGGGGGCTGCTATGGGACATACTGCACTAACAGAATGGGGGTGGAATGAGACATATATCACAGACAGGGGGGTTAGCATGGGACATATGTCACTGATAAACTGGGGGTTGCCATGGGACATACAGCACTGACAGACTTACTGACAGACTGGGGACTGGCAGGACATGCATCACAAACAGACGAGGGGGCTAGCATGGGGCATACATCACTCACAGACTTGGGGAGACTGGCAGGACATACATGACATACAGACGGTGGGGCTATCATGGGACATGCATCACTGATAGAATTGGGGAAATGCCATGGGACATACAGCACTGACAGACTGGGGGTCTGCCATGGGACGTACAGCATGACTGGGGGGCTAGCTTGGGACATAAATCATTGACAGACTTTGGGGGCTGGCATGGGACATGCATCACAAACAGATGGGGGGTTAGCATGGGACATATATCACTGACAGAATGGGGGGCTGGCTTGGGGCAAACATGACTGACAGACTGCGGGGGCTGCCATGGGACATGCAACAATAACAGACTCACTGACAGACTGGGGACTGGCAGGACATACATCACAAACAGATGGGGGGGCTAGCATGGGGCATACATCACTGACAGACTTTGGGGGCTGGCATGGGACATACATCACAAACAGATGGGGGGGTTAGCATGGGACATATGTCACTGACAGAATGGGGGGGCTGGCTTGGGGCAAACATGACTGACAGACTGCGGGGGCTGCCATGGGGCATGCATCACAAACAGACAGGGGGGCTACTATGGGACATACCTCACTGAGAGACTTAGAGACTGGCATGGGACATACATCACAAACAAACGGGGGCTGGCATGGGACATACATCACAAACAGGCGGGGGGGCTAGCATGGTACATCACTGACAGACTGGGGGGCTGCCATGGGACATACATCACTGACAGACTTACTGACAGACTGGGGGTGCTTGCATGGGACATAAATCACTGACAGACTTGGGAGCTGCCATACAGCACTGACAGACTGGGGGGCTGCCATGGGGGCATATGTCACTGTCAAACTGTGGGGGGACCTGGTGTGAATACTTGCATGTGTATAATTTAAAATAATTTTCCTATTTTATTATTTCATTGAACCTGTCTATTTACTGATTATATTTAGTAATTGGGTTTAGGGCTATGCCATCCATAGATATTTTATGTGTTCTCAATAGTGTGTACTAAGACCCCAGTGGGGATTCAGAAACCTGTATCATAATGCACAAACCTATTTCAAGCAGGTTTGCTCAATGCGATAGAAGTTTCTGATTCAGAGACTGGAGTACAGCTACTGCTACAAGAAGGCAGCAGCCTACAGTGTTCCACTGCTTTCATTAGTCAAGGCTGCATGCAAATGTAGCAATCCAGTAATTAGCACATGTGTGCTTCGCAAGAATGTTTCACTGCGACCAGAATAGCACTGCAGAATACTTTAATAATAGTTCTACTCTACTACACTGTTTGGTGAGCAAAGTGAAAACAAATGTTCACTGATTGCATACACCCTTTCAGTCCTATGGCAGAAGCGGGAATGTTAGCCCTGCTGGAGTTAAGTACTGGTGTGTGTGTGTGTGTGTGTGTGTGTGTGTGTGTGTGTGTGTGTGTGTGTGTGTGTGTGTGTGTGTGTGTGTGTGTGTGTATGAGTGTTGGTATGTGTATGTTTGTGAACATGTGCTTAAATGTTTGTATTTGTATGTTTCTTTGTCTGAGAATGTACATAAGTGTCAGTATGTGTATGTTTGCACGCCCATGGGTTTTGTTTTGTGTGTGTGTGTGTGTGTGTGTGTGTGTGTGTGTGTGTGTGTGTGTGTGTGTGTGTGTGTGTGTGTTACACACACTCACACAGATGCCAACACTCATGCTATGTGTCTGTGCTCACACACATGTATGTGTAGGTGCTTGTGCAGCTGTGTTGTTTGAGTTGGTAGAGGGAACACCAGCACAATTAGTAGTTACAGCACTGTGTTGGATTCAGATAAATGATAATTAGCCAATAACAAGCTGTTGCTCCATGTGCTTTATCATATCTCTGAATCACAGAATGTCACCATCACACTATTTGGCAATGTGAAGTTGTCCATGTAGTGCTAGTGGTGATATGCTATCTGAATCCAGGGTCGCCTGTGTATGTGTGTGTGTGTGCGTGTGTCTGTGTGTCTTCCAAGAATGTGACATCATCTGTGAGCCAGTCTAACTGTATGCACATTGAAGTGAATGTCTAAGTGTGTACAGAACAAAACTGCTTTACAAATACATCCTTTTAATTCAGTGTTTATTTTTTTTTTGTTTGGGATGAATATTTATCCCGTTCCTAAGCCAAACCTTGATGCAACACCTTATTATTTATTTATGAATCATAAGTAGTACTGGTGATTTACTGTGACCAGTTATGACTTTGTTGATTATTCTGCTCAAAACACCAATGTGCTTCATCATTTTTTCAGAATCTGTGTCTCCTTCGTGTGTATTGGAAATCTTTTTTTAGCTATTTCTGCAGTTCCTTTATAAATGCTGTCAACATGAATTCCCAGCTGAAACTCCACTTGTGTTCATTTGGATCTGTGTTGCAGATTTCCTGCTTTAAAAAGAAATCATTCCAGTCAGGAAACATGCTAACTGTGCTGGACTCTGTTAGGAAACAGCTGACCTATGTGGATAAAACCAGGCAAAATGATTTCCTCCAGTGTGCAGCTCCTCACTGCCTTCTCTTTATCTGTAATCTTATCCAATAATTCATTACCACCCTTTTATAGGTTTTAGCAAACACTACAGTTGCTAAGCTGCAGTTATCTCCCAGTAGACCCACAGCCAACTGTCTCCCTGTCATATACAATCCTAGCGATTTGACATCATCATGTGTGACCTTCCCCACATGAAAGAAAAGCTGCTGCTAACCACTGGTGCACTTTTTACAGCACTGGTTCAAGTAGATTCTACATCACTTTTGCACAGCTCACCTTGTAGCATAGTTTTTTGCTACAGACTAATCAGTAATGCCTTATCACAAAGGAATGCAATAATCAATCTCAAGGGCAGTTTACTGCTGTAGTTGTTGTGAAGCAGTTTCTGAAAGGCACTTCCTAGTTTAGCCTCCAGTGTCAGGATTATAATTCCAGTCTCTAGGTGGCGAGTTTTTAGCTATTATTATTAATTCCAACCTGGAATTAATGGACATGCTGTACCTCAGAAAGTCCAAATCCCATCGAGCTACGCGCTCGAGGGACTTAAACTTCAGCACTGAAATAAATAGGACATGCTGGAGGGACAGATTCATAACCCAGAGGCTCCCTTCACTCTGGAATAAAGTCCCAGTCCAGGTTAGGCAGAGTCCCTCATTGACTCTGTTCAAGAGGAATCTTGATGAGTGGATGGGAGATCGTAGGTTTACGCCGGGTATCACTTCTGTGTCACTGTTAGACAGAGGCACAGTATACTAACCTCGAAAAAGGGCATAGCAAAATTAATTTAAAATGGGTGGCGAAAGCCATACACACTCTGGCTAGGCTTATAAATGCCCTAGGGCAGATAGCCTAGTATGAACCTATGAACCTATTACACCTCTTTAAAACAGGAATGACACTAACATTAAACCAACTGATTAGGCTAGAGAAGAGGCACTTTAGAGGAAGGGTCTGTTCCTCAGTGAAGCCACACCACAACTATTTGGTACTGCACTGAAGCTCCCACTGTCAGCTTCCAGTCTAAGGTTACCACTGCTGCTTCAGATTCACTTCTCCCATTCATGCATCTCTTTACTTTATATGTAAGGTTATTTTTGAAGAAGATTCTCATGTCAGCTCATTAGTTTTAATTTTTACTTTTTAATTACAGAATATATTCATAATTAAGCTTTGTTTATAGGCAGTGCATCAAAGCTGCACCTTTGTTTTTACTGTTACATTTTTAAACCCAATACTCTTGGCTGAGTTCTTCAGGAGCACCGAACCTTTGTGAAAAATTCAGCATAAAAGGACCAAAAACAATATATTAAACTATTTAGAAAATGGCAAACTTTGAAAACTCAACTTTCAACCTATTTTGCAGTATTTCAAGGGCTCAATAGTTTTGAGTGCTTGATAGAAACCCCTATACATACATACATATAGTGCATATGTGTGTGTTTGTGCGCTTGTGTGCCTAAGGTTACCAAATGTCCATGTTTCCCCGGACACGTCCTCTTTTTTGAGCTCCTGTCCGGGTGTTTTTTGAAAATTCTGTGATTTGTCTGGGTTTTAAAACCCAGACAAACCGCAGAATTTTCAAAAAACAGATATCCCTATTTCTAGGGTTACCATATTTGGTTGTATGTAAAAGAGGACCTCTTAGGGCTGAAGAGCTAAAAATAAAAAAAGGTCTTTAGTCTTGTCTTTAATGCATTTCCGAATTAAAGACAAGCAGCTCCGTGTTTGGAGATTTTTGATTGGCCCGTATGCCGGTATACGAGCCAATCAAAACCTCGCACAGCGGACCCTCCTCTGTTCAATGCGGAACATCAAGCAGTTCCGCATTGAACGGAGCTCCGCTTTTTGATTGGCTCATATACCGGTGTACGAACCAATCAAAACCTCGCACAGCGGGCCCTCTTCTGTTAAATGCAGAACATCAAGCAGTTCCGCATTGAACAGAGCTCCGCTTTTTGATTGGCTTGTATACCGGTATATGAGCCAATAAAAAAAAAAAACAAAGGGGAGGAAAGACTCCGAAATAGGGATGTCTGGTTTTTGAAACCTGGACAAATCGTAGAATTTTCAAAAAACGCCCGGACAGGAGCCCAAAAAAGAGGATGTGTCCAGGGAAACCTGGACGTATAGTAACCTTACCTATGTCTTTCCTCCGCTTTGTTTTTTTTTTTTTTTTGATTGGCTCATATACCGGTATATGAGCCAATCAAAAAGCGGAGCTCTGTTCAATGCGGAACTGCTTGATGTTCCGCATTTAACAGAAGAGGGTCCTCTGTTCGAGGTTTTGATTGGCTCGTCTACCGGTATACGAGCCAATCAAAAAGCAGAGCTCTGTTTAATGCGGAACTGCTTGATGTTCTGTATTGAACAGAAGAGGGTCTGCTGTGCAAGGTTTTGACTGGCTTGTATACTACCAGAATACGGGCCAATCAAAAATCCCCAAACACGGAGATGCTTGCTTTTAATTCGGAAATGCATTAAAGACAAGACTAAAGCCCCCTTTTTTTTTGCTCTTCACCCTAAGAGGGGACAAGAATACAAGAATAAAGACCTTTTATTTTTCTTTTTTGCTCTTCAGCCCTAAGAGGTCCTCTTTTCCTCTTTTACATACAACTGAATATGGTAACCCTGTGTGTGTCTGTGTGTGCGCATATCAAATGTCAATATCGTAAATGTCAACACATTAAAATTGACAATTGCAATGCTGACACCCAAAGCACATGCTGCAGGGATAATTGCTGAACATGCAAACACTACAAAAGTTTTTTTTTGCAGTATCCTGTTAATTATGTATACCATCTTCAAGATCTCACAATCCCTAGGGAAGGGGCACGTTCGCCAGAATGGGGTCTGTCAATTTCTCATACATCAACCATCTGTTTTTTTGACCAAAGTACAGATGTTTACCAAAGCAATGGAAACCTATATATGCCAGATGGTAACTGCTTGCCTTTGTCCACTGGCATTTCACAAATCTGAGTCCTGAGGCCATTTCTGTTTAATTTGGTTTTCTGTACTAGTCCATCAAACAAACAGTGCTGGCTTGCAAAAGTTGCAAAAGACTGAAAGATAGGTTTCATGGTTAATACTAATCAGGAATATTCAGAAATTAACACATTTCTGTAAGACTTCTCAGCATGGGCAATAGCTTATATTTTAGAACAAATAAATTCCAGGTACTGTATTTTGGGAATCCTGCCATAAATGTCAAAGGTGTCTTTGATATATGGGTCCCTATTAGCTGATTGAGTTTTCAATAACTCGAAATTCATATGGTCAAGACCACATGATTGAAAACTGTAACATCAAAAAAAAAATCTACCTTTTTATATGTTATTTGCACCCCACAGCCCCAGCAAATTATATATTCCAACTCCGAAATTTCCCGAGCCACACTGTACCACCATCTCCTTTCAAAAGATTCAAGTTATTCAAAACTCAATCATATGGTCCTGACCATATGAATTTTGAGTTTCTGAAAACTCAATTAGCTGATGGGGACCCATATATATATATATATATATATATATATATATATATATATATATATATATATATATATATATATATATATATATACTTCATATCATCAATTATCATTTCATTGAATTGCAAACCATCGAGACCAAATCGTCGAAAACCCATTTCATCGAAAACTCATTTCATCGAATCTCAAATCATTGAAAACTATGAAGCAACTACAAATAACATTCCACAATGTTTTACTACATTTATGCAGGGGGCAAGCCCTGCACTACCTGTAATTAAATATACCAACTCCAAGGTCGCACTACAGTGGGGTTAGGAAATTACCTTTTTCCCCACTGTAGTGCAACCTTGGAGTTGGTATATTTAATTACGGGGGGTGTGGGGGGGTGCAGGGGGGCTTGCCCCCCTGCATACACATAGTACAAAGTGACTAGGATGTTATTTGTACTTGCTTCATAGTTTTCAATGATTTGAGATTCGATTAAATGAGTTTTCGATGAAATGGGTTTTCTACGATTTGGTCTCGATGGTTTGCAATTCAATGAAATGATAATTCGATGATATGAAGTGGAACCATATTTATATATATATATATATATATATATATATATATATATATCTTTACATAATATTAGTATCCTAAATGACAAAGCACCTTTTTCACATGATTATTAAAGGAAAATAGATCCAGTCAGTTTAAGCAGAAATTTTATGGTAGGATTCCCAAAATATAGTACCTGGCATTTATTTGTTCTAAAATATAAGCTATTGTCCATGCTGAAAAGTCTTCCAGAAATGTATTCATTAATGAAAAATCCTGGTTAGTATTAACAGTGAAACCTATCTTTCAGTCTTCTGCATTTTTTTGCAAGTCAGTACTGTTTGTTTGGACTAGCAGAGAAAACCAAGTTAAACAGCAATGGCCTCAGGACTGAGATTTGTGGAACGCCAGGGGACAAAAGTAAGTAGTTATATTTGGTATCTTGAATGGAAAATTAAGTTCTACCAGACAAACAATTGTTAATCTAAGTCAGTAAAAATGGGATATATATTTAACTTTAAAAACATTGATGTATTTGTGTGGTAAACTGTGAAAACTTTGGTTAAAACTAAGAAAATAACTCTCATTTTCAAACCATAGCAAGTGCAGTTGTAACTTGATCATATAATTCAATCAGATTTGTTAGTGTATTTCTGACTTCATCTTATGCAGTCCTGGGCTAAAACCAGAAAAAGATCCAGTTGCCTCAGTGTTCTACCCAGGTTAACAGCCAACCAACCAAACAGTCAAATAGGTATCACAAAATCAACAGTAACACCCCCCAAAAGAACACTTGTTGATGACTGGAATATACAGGTGTAAAACACATGATGTCATAAATAATGTCCATACTGGGGGACATAAACCTCTACATCTCATTTGTGGCTTTCCAGTTTGTAAGGCAGCTCATTACTGCCCCCTACTGTGCATTATTGAAGTACGGTCATGCATCTGATTATATTCTGCACATAGATAAAGTTATGGCTGTACATATTGTAACATATTAACTGCTGAGCCAAGACAACGCACAGTTTACTATAGAAAAGGGTGTGTCCAAATCTGAAGTAGGCAGCCAAAATATATCTATAACAATTAATAAGCAGAAGCTACATCTAGGGGGTTGTCTGGACCACTTGCTCCTTGAGGAAGCAGATTTTTGAATTTTGGGTCAACAGAAGGTTCTGAAGGGGAGTTTTGAGGGGAGCTGTGTTAATGTGTCTCTGAAAGCTGAATTCTGGAATGAGTTACAGGCATCTGAATGGGACAAGAGCTAAGGCAAGTTACCCTTTCTGTCTGGTGAAGCCTGCTGAAAGTACAAGTGACTGTACGTACTGCTTGCTTTGAAAAAAATGTATGAAGGAATATTGCAAGTGTGAAGCTGACTCCTGAAAGATTGTCATGAATACTTATTTTTGTTTCTGTTAATCCATATTTTATTTTGCAAGAAACATCATTTTCTTTATCCCTGTAAATAAATCCCATCTAAAAACTAAAAAAAAGTTGTTAATGTGAACTGGTTTTTATTGCTGCCAACATTATAAATTATATAAAGGAATGAAAGCATGTTGAAGTTGTGAGTAACCCGAGGTAAACTGCATGAGCATCTTCCTGAATGCAGAACTGATAACACAAGGAAGGTGCTAAAATCCTTCTGCTCATATGTGGATATGCTCTGACAGAAAGGATCCATATGGCAGTGAAAAGGGTTGTTTTGAAGACTGGTTAAAACTGTTGTGTTCATATGGAGATTTGTATTGAGATAACAAATCCTTATGAAGCTAACCACTTGTGTACAAAATAGAAAACCAATTGGGTCTTTATTGAACACTAATAAGGGTTTAGTAAATTCTGTTACAGCTGTTCAGCAGAGATGGACAGTCACTGACCAATACCTGCACAGCCTCCAATAAAAGGTGTCCACTTTACTACGACAATTGTCTAGCTCAAATTATTACACCTCTGAAGAAACTCAGAATGGGAAACAGATGCCTATTTATTAACGTTCAAGAGCTGTGCAGCATTAGACAATTGGCCAGACTGATGAGAGTAAAATACTGTCCTTTGTTAGCTGAAAACTCTCTAAAATCTGTGAATTACCACATAGGTGGCAGTACACTAAGTACCGAAAGTGTGATAAGAGACTTAGGGACACAGGTGGACAGTGGTCTCACCTTCAATAACCACATCACCACAACAGTCAGTAAATCCTTCTATGTGGCACACCTCATCACTAAGGGCTTTTCATCAAGAGTAAAAGAGTTCATTGTACTCATCCCTCATTAGACCCATTATAGAATACAGCGCCCCATTTGGTATGTACCTCTCAAGATGTCTGCAACAACTGGAAAGGCCGCAGAAATACCTCTCTAAAAGAATCACAGGCCTAAAGCAGATGCCGTATGCTGACCACCTTAAAAAACTCCAGCTATACTCTGTCGCATATCGTCTACTCCAAGGCGATCTCTGCTTAACATACAAGGCCATGTCAAACCCAGAGCTGTTGGACATGCTGCACTTAAAGAAATCCCAATTCCGCAGAGCCACACGTTCCAGAGATCTAAACCTTGTCATCACAATAAACAAAACATGCTGGAGGGATAGGTTCCTGACCCAGTGACTCCCCAGACTCTGGAATAGACTGCCCATACATGTCAAGCAGAGCGCCTCTTTGGCCCTCTTCAAAAGGAACCTTGATGATTGGATGGGAGAAAGGAAATTCACCCCGGGGATCACATCAGTATCCCTGCTAGACAGGGGTCCAGGAAAGTAAATAGTGTGGGAAGAAATAGCCAGGGAATTGTTATGGCTAGGCTTGTATAGGCCCTAGGGCCGATAGCCTAGTACCAACCTATGAACCTAAATCTTATATGCACCCATGCATGCTGATGGATGCAGTTATTAGAATTTGAATCATGAAATTTTGGCCAGGCTGAAATCTCACCTGAGACACACTTCTAAATTTAACAACTCAATGTTTAGCATGGACACGTCATTAACGTCATAAATGGCTGACTTGCTGCATATATTGAAAATGTGGCTATAGCTTCATGTAAATAATTTAAGTAAAGTTCTGGAAGTATTGGCTGCAGACAGATTTAAGAGTACTTACTCTACAGTTGTTTAAGAAAGTGGATATTTCAGAGTGTTCCGATCAGCTAGTTGTTTTAGTAGAATGTTGCTAACTGAAATTACAAACCCTCAGTCAGACTTGACTTAACCAGTATGTCTTTTTTTCAAATACCTTTACTGAATTATCACTTGTGACACAGGCAAATTTGCATTCATATAAACATAGTCAAACTATGTCTTTGACTGCAAATAAGAACATAAATTGCCATCTGAGCTGGTTTGCTTTAAATGTTTTTGAAAAGGATGTATTCCAAAATACTCTATTAACTCTATTAATAGCAATATTGTACCTTTAAAACCTGCTTATGGAATGTAAACATGTGGGATGTAATAATTCTGATCTTATGGAATGTAAACATGTGGGATGTGATAATTCTGATCTTATGGAATGTCAACATGTGGGATGTGATAATTCTGATCTTCTGGAGTGTCAACATGTGGGATGTGAAATTCTGATCTTCTGGAATGTCAACATGTGGGATGTGATAATTCTGATTGTACGGAATGTCAACATGTGGGATGTGATAATTCTGATCTTACAGAATGTAAACATGTTTGTGATAATTCTGATCTTATGGAATGTAAACATGTGGGATGTGATAATTCTGATCTTATGGAATGTAAACATGTTTGTGATAATTCTGATCTTATGGAATGTAAACGTTTGTGATAATTTTGATCTTATGGAATGTAAACATGTGGGATGTGATAATTCTGATCTTTTAATTACCAGAGCCATAGAGTCTTCAATCTACCACTGTGCTGTTCAATGTCATATGCACTATTACAGTAGAAGGAAAAGAGTCAAAAGGGTTCTCATTCATAAAACAAGAGTACATCACTTCAGTCACAACAGATTTGTGACATTAAAATACCTAGTAAACAGAAAAGTGAAGCAATATGTGCACATGAAGACAAAGGGGAGTCTTCTGTAATGCAGACAGAACCCCCTTCCAATTGCCACTAGACAAATTCCATCCTCCAATAACCTAAGAGCTCAACTAAAGGATTTGTATTTCACTCACTGTTCTTGTTCTTCCAGGCTAATTTTACTTTTCCCCAATCCACAGTCTTTTCCTCGCTTACATCTACGTATTACTTCATAGTATAAATTTCTTCAGTGTATAGTCTTCCTTGAATCCATATTCACAACCCTTGTGTACACTTTTATATATACTGTCACCATTCCTCTCAACTTAGAGCAGGAAATCTGGACAAAGCCATAAATAATGGGGGGGACGATTTTTAAATATTGTTCTTACAAACTTAGAAAGTTGATAGAATAACAGATTTTGCATTACTATGAATTTTCTGAAAGGTAGAAAATTGGTATCTCAAATGTCTGTCATTATTTTCTGACTTCACTCCTCCAAACTTTACCAATGTTTTGCCAGAAAAACACAATTTTATGAGAAAGAGATCAAAAATAAGAGGCAAAAATTTGGACATTCTGCGAAAATCTGTGCAGTTGAGAGATAGTACCATCACAATGGGTCTATATTATGTTCTCAAAAAGTGAGTTCGCCAAACTGCATCTACATCGGAAATGTAGTTCAGCAAACTGCTGATGGTGAGATCGCAGTACAGTGAATATTAGAAAATTTGCCCTTTCCTCACTGTAGTGCGATCTCAGAGTTGATATATATAATTAGCGGGGGGTGGGGTGGAGGGTGCAGCCCCCCCCCCCCCACAAGAGCAAATTCACTGAACTGCATTTCCGATGTAGATGCAGTTCGGCAAATTCATTTTTTGATTACATAATATAGACCCATCGCAGTCACTCACTCCTCCCGTTTATATCCACTGCTGTGTTAATGCTGTTGTCTTGATAGCTGCTCCTAACAGACTTTTACTCATTACCTCTCTATCTCCCTATCTCCTTCCATCTCTCTACCCAGCACATCTCCACCATATTCTTCGACCCTCTCAAACTAATTCTTTCTCATATATTTCATTCTGCATAACACTGTATCTCACCATCCATTCAACTTTACCTATTTTTGCATTGGCCAATTTTATGCACTAACTCATAATAAATAATTTTCTGTGTATTTTATTCAGTACATTGCACTTCTTGCCTTCCATTGCTTTTAATAATAGTATTTCTGCTTAGATTGTTTATCGGTGTTTCCTTGCTGTAGCTTTTTATATTATTGCTTGTTTAAATTGTTTTATTCATTGTGTGTTGTTGGGTATTTTCTCCATGGGCCTTTACTGAAAAGGGGTCTTGCATAACCCAGCCCTGGTAAACAAATGTAAATAAAAAAATGCAAACATTTCTAAGTAAGATATTACACCCAGAAGCTCTAGTGTCTAACTTAACATGGTGTGATAATTAGTCAAGGCTTTTACTACTTCAAAGAGCTCTGGAGAATATGGAGAATATGGGGAATACTTTATTCCAGTCCCAAAAACAGGGTAGGTCTAGAAACACAAAAGTAACTAATATTTAGTGGTGTGTGTAAGAGATAGGTAAATATGATACAGAGTCTTACCAAAGAATCTTGTAAATTAAAGTAGTCAGTGTGGGGACTGAAAGGAAAAATAAGTTTTACCAAAAAACTGATGTGGTTAAAGCAGTAAAGGAGGTCAGTGTGGCAGAGAAGGACCCATAGCTCAGAGTGGACTAAGGGATGGAGGTGTAGAAACGGAGGAAGAGACAGATGAATATTGTACTTAAAGGAAAGGGGGAACTTAAGTTTTTTTTTTCTGCTGTACCAAAGCAAAGCAAAGAGGCAGTCAAAAACAGAAGCTCAAATCTAAGGGGCAAGAAAGTAAAATAACTAATGAATCAGAGAAGGAGAAACTACCAATACTACTGGTAGAAAAAAAAATATTTTTGTGAATTACCTTTTATAGAGGGACAGCTAGATGATGGGGAAAAGTGTGTACCTGTATTTGCAGAAGAAAAGGCCACTACCTCCATTTCATGGCAGAAAACACCGATGAAGGTAACACTGATTTGGCTGGCCTCCATCTAAGGCATCCCAGTTTCAAAAACACCCAATGAAAGACATACTTAGTAGAGCTACAGAAAATAAGGCAAGAGCAGAAGAGGAAACAAGGGAACAGAATAGTCTCACTTTCTGCCCGTACTTTGAACTATGAAATGACTTGATCTACAGAGTAACCAAAGATAGAGAACAGATACCAAGCTGGTTATAATTTCCAACACTTTTTATAATGTTTGTAATGAAGTTAGCACATAGCCAAATTTGGGTGGTCATATAGGAATGGATAAGGCAAAATCTAAGATTTTAGCAGGATTTTAATGGCCTAGAATTGTGAAACAATGGACAGCAAACAACCTGTTGATATCCTGATTTACTGTGGATGTGCTATTTGAATGACTAGTGATAGACATTAAGGGTCCACTTGAAAAACTGAGTAAGAGCCATCAGTATATTCTGATAATTATTGATTACGTAGGACAATTTCCTGAGGCAGTAGCCATATAAGGAGTCATGCAAAGTCCATAGCAAAAGAATTAGTATTATTTTTTTTTTCTAGGGTAGTTATTCTCCAGCAAATTCTTACTAACCATTCCAGTCATAACTTTGCCAGTTTTTTAAAGTGGAACTGCTGTGGAGATTTGTATGTTTGGGTTAGTTGATCAGTTTAACAAAACTTTAAATTTTATGTGACAAAAGGCTGTATAAGTGAATGTGAGAAACTATGGGCCAATTGCTTCTACATCTCTTTGCTGTAAGTGAAGTTCCACAAGCCTTGGCTGGCTTCACACCATTTAAATTTCTATGTGGAAGTCATCCCCAAGGCTTACTAACTATAGCAAAAGAAACCTGTAAGGAGGAAAGTACCCCTCCTTTAAACACATGATACAGCATGTTTTCCGACAATCACAACAGATTAAGAAATATAATGTCTAAAGTAAAAAAAAAAAACACGGAGAGAGCACAGGAGACACAGTAGATAGCATATAACAAAAATGTTAATTTCAGATAATTTAAATAATGAAATAAAGGACTTATGTTTGTACCATCTTCTGAAAACAAGATCTTTACAAAATAGCAAAGACAGTTGAAATTTTAGAAAAAAAAATATGCGAAGCAAATTTAAAAGAAACCAGAACAGTTACACTACATATATGTTCTGAGACCTTGGATAGGAACTAAATTTGCTAAAATAAGTATATTTCAGAAGTTGCAATAGGGGATACATTGCCAATGTCTGAAAAACATGATGTAAATAAATTTGTACTTAGTAGTATTCTCAAAAAAAAAAAAAAGAAATAAGTAAATCAGTTTGTACTTAGGAGTAAGGACATATTCTCAAAAATGTTTGTTAGAACCACTTTTATCCAGTAAATTATAGAACCCATGCGTGGTGATACAATGCATCTGAACCACCAAATACCAGAATCCCCATGCAGGTAGGTAAGGAAGACATCTAGAAAATATTTAAACATGGGGTCATAGCAGAACCCCATTGTGAATGGAATTGCCCAGTTTTATTGGTATCCATGACGAAGGTGTGATGTGATAAAGTTTTGGATTATTTAAATTTGATTCATATCTCATAACTTGAACAGAGGAACTGATTGAAAAGTTAGGCAAAGCTGATTCAAGATGGCCGCACATTGAGTAACAGCTTAATTTTAGCTTTTCCAGTGTGAAAACAGAAACTCAGAAGAAAAAGTCATAGTTTTGGGTAAATTTCAGTAACTGGCTAGTAAATGCACTTCCTGGATGCCAGCAAAAAAGAAATTCAGAGAACGTGAAAGAAAATCATACCTCCCAACCGTACTGAATTACTTGGTTTGTACCGAGTTTTGGGGTCCAAATGAAGGGTGCCATGATTCACAGGTGGCACCCCTTCATTTCCGAGTTTTTCTTTTGTTTTTTTTTATTTTTCGCGCTGTTTGAGCTGATGTCATCACATGCGTGATGACGTCAGCTCCGTCAGGGCTATCAGTCTGTCAGAATTGAGCTCAAGGAGCTCATGCATTTCCGGCTGGCCTGGCTGCCCAAATGTGAGCGGGAACGGGAACGAACTAATGGATTATGTTCAGGAACAGCAAAGGCACTCTGGATTGTAATGGATTATTTATTTTTGGGAACAGGAATCGGACCTGCAGGAACTGCCAGAAAGAATGAAGACTCCATGCAAATAAGGAAAGAATGTGTGTGTGTGTGTGTGTGTGTGTGTGTGTGTGTGTGTGTGTGTGTGTTTTGTGCTAAGAGTTGAGAGCTATGATATTTTACCCCCTATTAAAATCTTTATTTAGCATAACAGCCTTTATTGTCTTTTAACTGTTCTTTAATTTCAAATTGTAGGGCACTTACCAATAAAATTGCCATTCCCCAACTTCTGCCATTGTGAAAACTAATATTCGTGCCCAGTCTAAGCCAATATTTCTGCAGCTTAATGTTGTCCAAAATAATTTATCTTTTTTAATTGACAGAAGAATCATTTTCCTTTTCACTGGAGTGGGGAGTATCGATATTTATCAAAGATACCCACACCTCCAGGTTGGTGGCAAAGCACGAAGCATCAGAGACTATCCATGTGCAGCTAACAGTGGGTAAAACTGCCTTCCAGTTTATAGCCTGCTACAGACCACCCTCCCAAACCCAGGAACCCCACTCGGCCTTCCTGAGAAAACTGGAAAATATGAAGGTCTCTCCAAACACCATTATATTGGGCGACTTCAACTACCCAAACATAGACTGGGAGCATTACTCTAGCTCCAACACCCTAGCCCAAAGGTTCCTTGAATTTATAAACTCAAATGCTATGGAACAACTTGTTACCACTCCCACAAGAGGGGAAAACATACTGGACCTGATCATCACCAACATGGGGACTCTATGCTCCAGACCAGAAGTGTATCCCTCACTGGTAAGATCAGACCATAAACTAATCTCACTGGATATTCACATCCCGACCCCACCCCCTGCCCAGAAAACCACAGTGAAAAACTTCTCTAAAGCAAATTTTAAACTCCTCAAAACTGAGGTGGAATCCTTCAAAGCCCCCGGGCCTGTGGAAAATACGGCCCAGACTGCAGAATCCTTTATAAACACATTCTATGAACACCTTCAGGAATGCATGGATCATGCGATCCCAAATAAAACCAAGACCCAATCTTCCAAAGGCAGACGTCCTGTCTGGTGGACCCCAGCCATAAACAAACTATACAATAGAAGGAGGAAGCTACTAAATGATAGAGCAAAATCCCAAAAAGGGAAGGCATCACTGATTAGTATTAGCAAAAAACTACGGGCACACATAAAATTGTCTAAGGTCAGCTTCGAGAGAAAAATTGCACAGGACACTAAGGATAATCACAAGGCTTTCTTTAGTTATGTTAGGAACCTGGGTGGTAATTCCCAGATATGCTCAGAATTAGTCCAAAATGACAAAAATACACCAAACCCACAGACATTGCCAACATCCTAGCGGACAGGTTCAGCGAACTTCTCCCCTCCCACCAAAAGGGCAAGTATCTATCCCAGCAGAGTGCTGCCCCCCTGACATCTCAGATGCTCAGGTAAGAGCCGCCCTCTCCAAAGCAAAAAACACAGCATCAATGGGACCAGACGGTGTCCCGGGCTGCGTCCTACATGAACTCCAAGAAGAGCTAAACCCAAACATAAAACTACTGTTCAATCTCAGCCTTACTACAGGATATGTGCCCAAAGAGTGGCGTACAGCAACAGTGGTCCCTCTCCATAAAGGTGGTGCCTCAATGGATCCTGGGAACTATCGCCCCATAAGCCTGACTAGCTTGGTCTGCAAAGCTATGGAAAGGATCATCATGGACCTCATAAATAAAGATATTGGGGACCTACAAACACTGGATCCTACCCAGTTCGGCTTTAAGGGCAGATCCTGCCTCTTAAACCTGGTTGATTTCTTTCAAACAGTCACCAAGGCCATTGACGAGGGGAAGGTGGTCCACACAGCCTACCTGGACCTCGCAAAAGCCTTCGATACAATACCCCACTCGGGCATTATAGATAAGCTCACCAGCTTAAATATAAACCCCTATGTCATTAGATGGATTGCAAATTGGCTCAAGGACAGAACCCACATGGTTAGAATTGCTGGAGCCATGTCAGACTCCAAACCAGTTACAAATGGTGTCCCACAAGGCTCAGTCCTGGGACCTCTCTTGTTCGGTATATATTTCTCGGAGGTACAGGCCAACACGGAAGGACTGTGGCTGACCAAGTTCGCAGATGACTGCAAACTGGGAGCCATAATCGACTCTCCAGCCGACATAAGCATCCTCCAAAAGGCCCTCATAGAAACAGACAACTGGTGCCAGAGCCATGGCCTCAAGCTAAATGCCATAAAGTGTATAGTCATCCCCTTTGGCAAAAACAAAGTGCCCACAAATTACCACATAGGTGGTAATCCATTAAGTACAGAAGAAGTAATTAGGGACCTGGGGACCCAAGTTGATAGCAATCTCTCATTTGACAACCACATGGCCAAAGTGGTTAGAAAAACATTTTATATAGCCCACCTAATCATGAAGGGATTCACATCTAGATCAGGGGACGTCATCGTGCCTCTTTACTCATCCCTCATCAGGCCCATAATTGAGTACAATGCCCCTTTGGGATGTACCTTACCAGACACCTGCAGCAACTGGAAAGACCCCAAAAGTACCTCACCAAGAGGATCAAAGGGCTCAAACAGATGCCATATGCTGCCCGGTTAAAGAAACTCCAGCTCTACTCAGTGGCATACCGCCTGTTCAGAGGCGATCTGTGCCTGATGTATAAAGCCATGTCCAACCCGGAATTAATGGACATGCTGCACCTCAGAAAATCCAAATCCCATCGAGCTCACGCTCAAGAGACTTGAACCTCAGCACTGAAATAAATAGGACATGCTGGAGGGACAGATTCATAACCCAGAGGCTCCCTTCACTCTGGAATAAAATCCCAGTCCAGGTTAGGCAGAGTCCCTCATTGACTCTCTTCAAGAGGAATCTTGATGAGTGGATGGGAGATCGTAGGTTTACCCCGGGTATCACTTCTGTGTCACTGTTAGACAGAGGCACAGTATACTAACCTCGAAAAAGGGCATAGCAAAATAAATTTAAAATCGGTGGCGAAACCCAAACACATTCTGGCTAGGCTTATAAATGCCCTAGGGCAGATAGCCTAGTATGAACCTATGAACCTATGGACTAGTACCAGCACAAAATCTACACTACTGGCATTAATCCTCATTCTAAATTGTATATTTTATGGGCTACTCTTTTCTGCACAAATGGCTCTGGCCTTGTTATATGTATTGTAATTGCTACCAGTTTCCTGCTTATAATCTTTCCAGCTTTCTGGTAATACTCAGGTGCCCAAATTATATTATGTATAGAGAATAACAGTTCCCTGTCAACAGTCATCTTCTCAAAACTACAATGCCCTTCCCAAAAAAGAAAAAAATAAGGCTATTAAATTTGCCATTGCATGACTTCCTATCTAAAATGGCATCCTAAGGAAGTTACTGTATTCACTGACTGTACTAAAAAGGCTAATACATTTACATGTCATTCAAGCATCACCTTTAAACCCCATAAGTTTACATTTTTAGATAAAACAATTAATGAAAGGCAACTAATTTACAAACATCCCTCCATCATCTACGAAGGAGGGGGCATTTGCTATTTTGTTTCTAATATTGCATTTTTTTCTTTTCACTATTTACCAAATTCTTGTTGTCTGTGATTGGCCAATGCTTCAGAAACAAAAAGGTGACCCAACACCCACTTACAAGAAAAAACATGTCTATTAACAGTCTATTTTAAACATTGTCACAGGTTCTTCTTTCGGCTTTTCCTGGTTAGGGGTCGCCACAGAGGATCACCTGTCCGCTCATGATTGGCAGTAGAGTTTTACAGTGTTGAGTTGCCAGTCCGGTGCCCAACATTCTACAGAAGGCACACATGCACACCTAGGGACAATTAACAGTTTCCAGTCCACCTACAGCATGTCTTTGGGATGTGGGAGGAAACCGGAGCACCCGGAGGAAACCCACACGACCACAGGGAGGACATGCAGACTTCGCACAGAAGGCACCCCAGCTGAGGATCGAACTGGAGAAATTTTAAACATTGTCTCTAACTTATTTTAATCTTCAACACTTAAACACAGCACTGACCAAGTTAACCTATCAGCATGAAAAACAATAAGAATAACAATTTTTACATTTCCACCATTTTCCTTCAAGATTTCAGCTGTAAACATTTTACAGTTTAAATAATTCCTCATGAGAAATGCAACTTGATTTCCATCTTAAGTTTTAATGTATTTCTATCTCTCTCATATGATCAGCATGCTAATTTATTAAGAGTGGTCAATATCAGATTAGTGTTAATTTACAGCTCAAAAATGACAAACTTCATCCATGGTTCATATATTTATAAAAATGACTATACGTGCAAATTCATATACTTGCACCATATGAGATCAAACTGTATTCACCTAATAGGGACTTGCAGCTCCTACTATTATAATACAACAATGCCTGGGGGCTACTGAATTTGCACTAGCATAGTTGTCCCTTCGATTGCTCATAACAGTTAAATCAGATTCTTTCCTTGATAATGCCATATAGGTTCGAATAAGCAACCATATATTAGTAGTAATAAAAATAAAACTAATGATTAACACCTCTAAGAAATATCAGATTAGTGAGAACTGAACTTGTATTCCCCCATTATTGGCTTTGTTTGCCCAGTGTTTTTTTGTGGTAAGAGGTTGAGAGTTATTGTGAGAAGTGAGAACTGAATTCACTAAATGATAGCCATTAAGTTTCAGTTTTCCTGTCTTTCAGGAAACTGCTGATTTGGCATAGTGGTATGTTGCTCTGACTGTAGTGCATAGGGTCCTGGGTTCAAGACTTGCCAGTGAAATACATGGTGGTAACACATTTTATTCTAGCAACTTTCCAAAATTGTACAAGCAATGTTTAAAATGTGTCCCTGTTTTTTTGCCTTTTGTCCCCCCCCAAAAAAAACTGAAATTGAAAATAAGTGTGAGAAGCTGTGCAAGATGCCTATGGCTTACACTACTGTCATTCTATTTATAGTGTGGATATGGAAGTAGACTTTTATGATGGAAATGTTCTGAATTGGGCAGTTTTGTCATTATTGGTTCAGACATTTTGTTTCATTACCTACAGTACAGCCTAATGGAAAAATGTTCAAACAACAAATTTAAAATGTGCTCTGTCTGACATGCGTGCTGTATTATACAAGGAATTTTTTTGTTGTGTCTTTCGGCTTTTCCCGGTTAGAGGTTGCCACAGCAGAACTCCGGTCCGCTAATGATTGGCAGTAGATTTTTACTTGCTGGAATATAATTTAATAAAGTCAGGAAGGTGTATCAAAGAAAAGAACACATGTATGTTTCTTGTTTTGTGTACAAGGGGCCAATGATTTGAAAACAGCCCTAAGGTAGTCTTTATCCACCACTGGCCAGATGCATTTTCTTTGGATGTGGTATGGGTTTCAATGCTTTTCCAGTGAGTGTGAGTTTCAAGGGCAGAGAAGTTTTAATGCCAAGTCTATTTTTATTGCGAGACAGTATTGCTTTGTTTAGCATATGTCTATTAGTGTTTGTGCATTGTTGTGCTGCAAAATGTAAAAATAAAATCAAAATAATCATTGTAGAAGTAAAGCAGTATGCACACATTAGTGTTTATGGTAAATGGGGCGAAACAGCCAGGTAATGGGACATTGGAATGGCTGCAGAGGGACTCTGGTGCTATATTTTGGTTGTCTGTTCTTTAGTTTGGTTTGAACGCTGGTATCCCACAATTCCATCGGAGTGGTTGGGGTTGTGTAAGTATGTATACAAATTAGATGTTAATCCACGTACAGACTTGTACCTATTTTTCATGGGCCTTGTCCAGATTTTTGAAATTTCTAGGTTGAGAGGTATGAAGAAAATCAATCACAAAAGGTGAGTAAAAAACACTGACTGGGAAGAATTCTGCAACTGTTCAGCAAAGAGCAATGTAAGCTTCAGCTTTGGTGCAAGACATGACTTCCAGTAACCTAGAAGAAAAAAATAAGTCAAATGTGCTCAGAGATGATTAAAATAAATCACTGAAGGAGTACAGCAACTCAAATAATAGAAAGCTGGGAAAAAACGAGGAAGCTTAAAAAAGATATTCAGATGAGGTGATAAAACCGCAAAAATCAGAGGTCGAAATGAAGAAAAACCTGGTAATAGTATGGGAAGAGGCCAATCATTTATTTGGACTGCAGGATAGAGATTGCCTTCCCTGTCAAGAATTGGAATCAGAGTATAAACAGCAAATGTTGGAGGTGTGATGGGGAAGAAAGAATTAATTGGGAACATATTTTCTGGGATTGTAATGAGTTGGCAGACTTTAAAAATTCCCTGCAGACTATTCTATCAGAAATAATGAGTGATCAAATTGGTATGACTAGGGAAATTATTTTGTTTGAGGTATGATAAAGAATCGTAATTGCCTAGACATAGTAAGGCCTTTCTGAGTTTAATTGTGGTGGCTGCCAAAACAGCAGTTACTAGAAAATAGAAATCAAAGTCTAAACCAACTGTACTAGAAGAAGTGAATATAGTAACTGAGATAAAACAAGTGGAAATGGGATCTTTAGAAAAGGGTGGGAGCAAATTGCGTAGGAAAAATGTGAATTGTGGGAACAAAACATGCAGACAAGGAATGAGGTTTAAAAGAAGGCAGGATAGGATGACTAGATAGATTATAAAGGATGTATAATGTCTGCAACTAGAATTATGTCAACATGATTTGTTTTCATTTATATAAATGTGTGATTGCCTATGTCATAAGTGTTAATTTAATAAAGATGCTTCTTGTTTAACAAAAAAAAAAAAAAGAAAAGTTAGGCAAAACTATTTTTTCGGTCCACTTTTTACCTAACCAAGGTCAATGGCAAAATCCACTAGACTTAAACACTAGGAAAAAATGACATTTTCCACACCAAATGGACTCTTTCACTGTGAGCCCTACATTCTTACCTTAATGTAGCACCTGCAGCATTCTAGATGCTGATGGACAAAATTTGTTGAGCACATATCAGATATGCAGCACTCTGTCTGAATGCTGTGGTAATATTTTTTGAGGAATGGTAAAGCCATCTCTCTAAACTTTAAGCTGTTTTTAAATCTCATCATCTAGCTGGAGTGACTGCTAGACCAGCTAAGTGCAAGTTAGGCATAGCAGAATCCCAACATTTTGAACTATCTAATAGGCCAAAGAATAGTGAAACCACAGGCAGAAAAAGCTGAAGTAGTACAAAACTGGTCCATACTAACCAATAAGAATTTGTTGTAGGCCTGGTGAGCTATTATCTTAAATTCATTCCTAACTGTGCTAGTATTGCTTAACCCCTGACTGATCTGACCAAGCATAAAGTTCCTTTAAGAGTAAGTGGTCAGATGAAGTGGAAGCAGTAGAAGCCTTTAGCCAGCTGAAATATATGCTCTGTTCAGAAACAGCACTAATACCTCTGGATTTTTCCTAGCAATTCTTAACACACACAGATGCCCCTGAAGTAGGCTTTGGCACAGTGTTGTATCAAGTTATAAATAGGGATGAGCGCCTCATATGTTATATAAGTGGAAAACTCAGCAATGCTGAGAAACTTTACTTGGATTGACAGACAGAGAGAGAGAGAGAGAATGTCAATAGGCCATCACCTCCCTCAAATACTGTCTGTTATGCAGAGTGTTCATACTAATCACTAACCAGGCCCCAGGTTACATAGAGAGTTCATACTAATCACTAACCAGGCCCCAGGTTACTCAGAGAGTTCATACTAATCACTAACCAGGCCCCAGGTTACATAGAGAGTTCATACTAATCACTAACCAGGCCCCAGGTTATGTAGAGAGTTCATACTAATCACTAACCAGGCCCCAGGTTATGTACAGAGTTCATACTAATCAGTAACCAGACCCCAGGTTATGTAGACAGTTCATACTAATCACTAACCAGGCCCCAGGTTATGCAGAGAGTTCATACTAATCACTAACCAGGCCCCAGGTTACGCAGAGAGTTCATACTAATCACTAACCAGGCCCCAGGTTACGCAGAGAGTTCATACTAATCACTAACCAGGCCCCAGTTTACATAGAGAGTTCATACTAATCACTGGCCAGGCCCCAGGTTACGTAGAGAATTCATACTAATCACTAACCAGGCCCCAGGTTACGCAGAGAGTTCATACTAATCACTAACCATGCCTCAGGGTAAGTAGAGAGTTCATACTAATCACTAACCATGCCCCAGGGTAAGTAGAGAGTTCATACTAATCACTAACCATGCCCCAGGTTACACAAAGAGTTCATACTAATCACTAACCAGGCCCCAGGTTACGCAGAGAGTTCATACTAATCACTAACCAGGCCCCAGGTTACACAGAGAGTTCATACTAATCACTAAACAGGCCCCAGGTTACATAGAGAGTTCATACTAATCACTGACCAGGCCCCAGGTTACGTAGAGAGTTCATACTAATCACTAACCAGGCCCCAGGTTACGCAGAGAGTTCATACTAATCCCTAACCAGGTCCCAGGTTATGTAGAGAGTTCATACTAATTAGTAACCAGACCCCCAGGTTATGTAGAAAGTTCATACTAATCACTAACCAGGCCCCAGGTTATGCAGAGAGTTCATACTAATCACTAACCAGGCCCCAGGTTACCCAGAGAGTTCATACTAATCACTAACCATGCCCCAGGGTAAGTAGAGAGTTCATACTAATCACTAACCATGCCCCAGGGTACTTAGAGAGTTCATACTGATCACTAACCATGCCCCAGGTTACGCAGAGAGTTCATACTAATCACTAACCAGGCCCCAGGTTACGCAGAGAGTCCATACTAATCACTAACCAGGCCCCAGGTTACATAGAGAGTTCATACTAATCACTGACCAGGCCCCAGGTTACGTAGAGAGTTCATACTAATCACTAACCAGGCCCCAGGTTACGCAGAGAGTTCATACTAATCACTAACCAGGCCCCAGGTTATGTAGAGAGTTCATACTAATCACTAACCAGGCCCCAGGTTACATGGAGAGTTCATACTAATCAGTAACCAGACCCCAGGCTATGTAGAGAGTTCATACTAATCACTAACCAAGCCCCAGGTTATGCAGAGAGTTCATGCTAATCGCTAACCAGGCCCCAGGTTACCCAGAGAGTTCATACTAATCACTAACCATGCCCCAGGGTACATAGAGAGTTCATACTAATCACTAACTATGCCCCAGGTTACGTAGAGAGTTCATACTAATCATTAACCAGGCTCCAGTGGAGTGGTGCCAAAGGCAGAAAGGATGCGGCTTAAAGCTATCTATATGGGCTTTGACACTCCAGTCATTTAACTTCAGTAGCCACCTTCATCTTAGCCTTGGTCCTCTAAATATTTATGAGCTATTGCAGGTGTTCACCCCCTTCACTGGGGCTAGAACCCGTGGTTCTTGCACTGAAAATGCGTATGTGACATGGTGACTGCTGAGACAAGGATGTACACTTTTACTGAGAACGGTAAACACACTGCTGACTACAGAAGAGGGCATGTCAGGCAGTGTGTAGTAGGCAGATAAATCTCCATAGCAACTAAGAAGGAACACCTATCTCATGAGCTATGTCCTGCCCTGCCCTTTAAGAAGTAGATTCCTAATCTCTAGTATAAGTTGAAAGTAGTGGAGAATCTAAGGCAGGTCATGCTTACTCAGCCTGCTGGATTTTTTGAAAAGGTCAACAAAGCAATGGATGAAGGCAAAATGGTACACACAGAATACCTTGACCTGGCCAAAGCTTCTGACACAATTCCACCTCAGGCAGAGTAGAAAAGCTAAATAAACTATGAATAAACCCCTATGTTACCCGGTGGATTGCCAACTGGTTCACAGGTTTGCAGGAAAGCAAAATAGGGGAAATTACCTCCACAAAGAGACCACTCACCAGTGGAATCTCCCAGGGTCTGTGTTGGGATCTCTACTATCTGGCATCTACTTTAGCCAGTACCAAAGGGCTCTGGCTGATTAAGTTTGCAAATGACTTCAAGCTAGGAGCAGTCGCTGAATCTGCAAATGACTTAGCCATCCTGCAGGAACGTTTGTCCCAAGTAAATAACAGGTGTCAAAACCATGGACTGAAACTAGCCAAAAAATAAATTTTTGTATCCTTTGGGAAGTCCTGTATCCCAGCGAACTACCCCATTAACAATATGCCCCTAAGTGTTGAATCAATTGTTTGGGATATGGGAACTTACATGGACTGTGACCTAACTTTTGACCAATGTGTCCATTGTTGTAAGAAAATCCTTCTGCTGCACAGCTTCTAAAACAAAGAGATTATGTCTAGATGTAGGGCTGTCATTGCCTCCTTTACTCAGCCCTTATTAGGCCAGTCATTGAATATAATACTCCCTTTAGCAGTTGTCTGTCAAAACACATGCAACAACTGGAACCCCGAGAGAGATACCTTACTAAAAGGATACAAAGCCTAAACAACATGTTCTACATGGGCCCTGAGCCAGTACTAATGAATTTACGGCACATCAGCAAGTCAAAGGGCATTAGAAATACTCGGTTTGGGGATCTCTAAACCTCTTCTGCAGCACCAATGGAACAGCTTACAGGGCCAGGTATATCTTGCAGAAGATACCACTGCTGTGGAACAGACACCCCATCAAAATAAAAGAAAGTCCATCCCTGTTCATATTCAAGTGCAACTTAGATCTTTGGATAGGAAACAGAAAATTTACCTCAGGACTGCCCCCTTGTACTGTTAATGGAGAGAGGCAGCTCCTAAATGCTTTATCCCATACATGGGGGGGGGGGTCCCCTCAAGTTATCTATGGTATGATCCCAGTTATTCTCATTAGGCTTAATATATAATTATCAACCAAGGGATGGGTAAGGCCAATCTATAAACACATGGGATAAGTTATTTTGAGCAAAAAAAGGGAAGTTGGCTAGGCTTAAAATGGCCTGTAAAGGCAGCTAGCATCATAGTTACCTATGAACCTATGAGACTGCTGGCAGTTTGTCCAAGGAATATCCATATAACAGGGTTTTTTGCTATTTCTCTGATGCAAACTGCTTAAACTATTTGAGCTACTGTTTCTTTTGAACTTTGTGAAGTTAGAAATGTGTCTTTGTAAGAGACTTACATTTTGCTGCTGTGCCTTAATTTGGGAGGTGCACTCTGTGTATGGCCCTGTATGCTGATTGTTTACAGTGATAGTAATTAACTGGAATGCCATTACATTTGCAGAGTACCAAAACCTGTCTTATTTCTGCAGTTTCACATTTTGTGCTGTTGGAAACTGGGAACATAGGCAACAAACCATTTTCATTATAAAACTGATCCTGGGAGTTAAAGCTGTTAAATGATGTGTGTTTAATTATCTAACAGCAGTTTTATTGTCCTGTTGTATTTCTTTCTGCAACCATGGAGGGTTTACTGAAAAATGTAGCAAGATTCTATGGGGAGAGACTAATCAGAGGCTTTTGACATTGTAATAACAGTTAAAAGGATTAACTAATGTTATTGCTACCCCCCACTCCCCAAACCGACATTTAGGAAACTAAACAAACAAGATGGCATCATCATCATCATCATCATCTTCTTCTTTCGGCTGTTCCCATTAGGGGTCGCCACAGCAGATCATCTGTTTCCATTTCTTCCTGTCCTCTGCATCATGCTCTTTCACACCAGCCACCTGCATGTCCTCTCTCACCACATCCATAAACCTTATCTTAGGCCTTCCTCTTTTCCTGTTACCTGGTAGCTCCATCCTTAGCATCCTTTTCCCAATATACCCAGCATCACTCCTCAGCACATGTCCAAACCAATGCAATCTCGCCTCTCTTGCTTTGTCTCCAAACTGTCCAACCTGAGCTGACCCTCTAATATACTGATTCCTAATCCTGTCCATCCTAGTCACACCCAGTGCAAATCTTAAAATCTTTAACTCTGCCACATCCAGCTCTGACTCCTGCCTTTTTGTCAATGCCACTGTCTCCAACCCATATAACATAGCTGGTCTCACTACCCTCTTGTAGACCTTCCTTTTCACTCTTACTGGTACTCTGTCACAAATCACTCCTGACACTCTTCCCCACCCACTCCATCCTGCCTGTACTCTCTTCCACACTCACCATTACTCTGAACTGTTGATCACAAGTACTTAAACTCATCCACCTTTACCAGCTCTACTCCCTGCATCCTCACCATTCCTCTACCCTCCCTCTCATTTACACACATATATTCTGTTTTAGCCCTGCTGACCTTCATTCCTCTCCTCTCTAAAGCACATCTCCACCTCTCCAAGGTCTCCTCAACCTGGTCCCTACTCTCACTACATATCACAATGTCATCTGCAAACATCATAGTCCACGGAGCCTTCTGTCTGATCTCATCTGTCAACCTGTCCATCACCACTGCAAATAAGAAAGGGCTCAGAGCTGATCCTTGATGTAATCCCACCTCCACCTTAAATGTGTCTGTCACTCCCACCGCAGTCCTCACCAATGTCACACTACCCTCGTACATATCCTGTACCACTCTTACATACTTCTCTGCCACTTCCGAATTCCTCATACAATACCACAACTCATACAATACCACAACTCCTCTCTAGGCATCCTGTCATATGCTTTCTCTAAGTCCACAAAGACACAATGCAACCGCTTCTGACCTTCTCTGCATTTCTCCAATAATACTCTCAGAGCAAACATCGCATCTGTAGTGCTCTTTCCTGGCATGAAACCATACTGCTGATCACTAATCATCACCTCCCTTCTTAACCTAGCTTCTGCTACTCTTTCCCATAACTTCAAGCTGTGACTGATCAATTTTATCCCTCTGTAGTTACTGCAGCTCTGCACATCACCCATTATTCTTAAAGATAGATGGCATTAAGCCTTATTTAGAAAGTTTTCAGAGGCGTGCCACTTAAGAAAACCAGGACAAGTCACAATGGGCCAACATCATTTCTTCCTAGCTAACAAGGGAAGCACTGAAAACTTACATGAACATGGAGGAGACTGATTTCTGAAACAAGGGAACCATTAGCTAGGGCTGGGGTAACTTCTGAAATAAACTTCACAACTGGTGCTGATAAAGCAGCACAACTCCAATATCTTAATTTAAAGCACATTATAAAATGGAGGTTAAACTCTAATAATAACAGTAAAGTGAAAATGTTAAGAAGAAGTACTAGCAGTGAATAGATTTAAAAGGGCATTATAATTCAGTATGAGAAAATGAATGTGTCCAAGTGATCCTAAGAACTCTTAACTAGTAACTAGTTTAATACATTGCTTATTAGTTATTATACAATGACCCCCCCCCATTAATATTCCAAAACGTGCATGCTGATTAGCCAGCGTGGCCATTGTAAATCCCACAATATACCAACGGAAAAAGGTCTGATCGCCCAGACTTTTTTTCCATTGGTATAAAGTGTCCAAAATCTTTTTTTTTTTTTTTTAATAAATACAAAACAAAAGAAAAAAACGGAGCAACGGAGACTTTCTTTTCTCTGTTGCTTCCGTTTCAAAGCATTGATGTACTGGGTATGCATAGGAACGCAAGTCCCATACGCATGTGCAGTACATCAACACAAGGAAGCAGTATACCACCACCGGCAGAAGAACAGTAATGCTCCATTATAGAAAGACATTATTTAAGAAAAATAAGTATTTTTTTCTTAAATAATGTCATTGTATAATAGCAATAACTGACTCAGTGGTTGTGGTGTATTGAAATTTACCTATGGTTGGCTTTATTTCATCACTCGGGCTTGACCCTCGTGATTAAACCACACCAACCATGGATAAATTTTCAATATACCACACCACGTCGTCGGTTATTGCTTAAATGACCTATTGTTTTAAACTGAATTGTCTGCTTCTAATTCTGAAGTTGCAATAAGAGATATGCAGTCTTTTGTGAAACAAAGTATCAAGTAATTTAACGTATTTAGATGTGGTAGACGAGGTCACATAGCCAGATTCTTTTCCATTAATAATTAGGACAATGCTATTATGAAAAGTGTAAAACCGGATTTGCATGCTACAAATGAAATTACTCCTATAGTGGGGGATAAAACTGAATGTAGTAATATTTAGTCTGCATTCTGTCACTGTATTTAAAGTTTATTATATTTCTAGGAGGGAGAGAGGTATAAGCTTCAGTGACTTCCGGAAGCATGCTTACCCTTGTCAGAGGTCTCTGTGTGTGCACACTTAAGATGAGTGACAAAGAAAAGGGTGATGTGAGCTGTATTCATCATGATTAAAGGGAATATCCAGTCATATATTTGGAAATTCAAACAGTCCTGAGAAAACGTTTGCATTTGGTAGCTGCTGTTCTTGAATTAATTTATGTTATCACATGAAAATGTTTTCCTCAATCCAAAGCATTATGAAAGCTGTGGAAAGAGGGGGACATTTATTCGATGTTAGTCAGATTTTATTATCTGCATGCACTGAACATAAGAGAAAATATATGTGCTTGTTGTCTGTAATATCAATAAACTGTACCCTGTCCTGGAATTAAGCGTCAGTTGATGGCACTACACATTATGGAAGTACCATTTAAGCACATTGATATGGACATTGTGGGACCACTAGTGAGATCTTGTAGTGGTAGCAGTACATATGGTAATTATTGACTATGCCACAAAATTTCCCAAAGCTGTACCATTATTCAAGGGTAATGCTAAGTCAGTTGACAGAGAACTGGTATTTTTATTGTGTAGATTTGGTATCACTAAAGAAATACTGACTGACCAAGATATGCCCTTTCTCTTCATGGTATTGCATCAGTTTAGTCAGTGTGTTAGGGTTAAGCAGTTAAAAACATTAGAGCACCATCTGCAGACTGGTTGTTTAGTAGAGAAGTTCAATGGATTTGATGAAATTCATGTTATAAAAGTAATTGATACAAACAACAAGAAATGAGATCAGTTGCTATACTTGCTGTTTGAGATATAAGCTTTGATTAGGTTTACCCAATTTGAACTCTTGAATGATAGGCATCCCAAAGGCCTTATGTATTCTGCTAAAGATATCTGGCAAGAAGAGAAGACTATTTAAAGGTGTGATAGTACATTACATTAGTTTACAGGACAGACTAAAAGTTGCCATGACTATATTAGAGTACATGCAGAAATGACCATGAGATCCAACAACCTGTTTATAATAAAAATGCTAGACTTGGAGAATTTAATCCAGCAGGCTCTGGATGCTTTAACTGTTGAAACGGGGACATGGTTAACTATAAATACTTAGAGCACTGAGAATAGATTTGTGGGTAAGTGGCAAGGCATCTTTGAGGTGACTGAAAGGCTAAGTTCAGTGGTACCACACATTAGACAACCAGGAAAATAAAGATGGAACAAAGCTATCACATTAATGAAGGAAGGTATTCAAAAGATCTTCTAATTAAGAGTAATGCAAGAGTCATAGGGTGAATGTAGAAGCCCAGTTAATGCTGGTTTCTAAACTGAATGGAAATACCAAATTCAGTAACAACTTTAGAAAACTGAATAGCGTGTCAAAGTTTAATAACCATTCCATGTCCAGAATTGATGAGCTGATATAGAAACTAGGAAAAACAACAACACTAAGCTTGATGAAGAATTGTTGTCAGATAGAGCTTCCCTTTTCTGCAAAACAAAAAAAATCCTTTCTAATCTTCATGACTCATGAAGATTTATTTCATTACACAGTGCTACCATTTTACCATTTGACTTACATGGCCTCCAGCTACCTTTCAGAGACTGGTGGATAAAGAACTGCAGTCCCACACATGACATAGTCATCCAATCAGAGGACTTGGAGTCCCGGTTACCAAAAGTGAAGGCTGTTAGAATCTGTATGACAGACAGGTTTGATTATGAATGTTAATAAATAAACTGGGCATGGTGGGAGTCAAAAGAAAGGTGGTTGTTAAAAAAATAAATAAATTGGGCATGGTGGAAGTTAAATATTTGGGATTCCTTATAGAAAAAGGATGGTAAAACCACAAAAGAAAAAAAATGGCCTGCATCCTCCACTGAAACAGGTGAAGGCTTTGCCTAGCAAATTTTACTGGCTGTTTATGATAGAAGATTCTTACGTAATTTAGAAACTACTTCCTGTCCTTTGTCAGAACTGAAAAAAGTGAAAGCTCCAATCTACATGTTGCAGTCTCTTGAAGCAGACAGAGCACATAATGAAGTGAAAAGACAGTTATGTTCTGAGCAATGTTGTTGAGTCTCTGATTTTACTAAGGAGTTTACTGATGTATTAGGCATAGGTTTGGAGCAGTATAACCCTGGGATATTCATGGTGAGGGGTACCCTAATGCTGAGAAAAGTTTTCAGCCATTGAAAGGCCATGTTTGGCTGTGACATAGTGATACAGATGATATCAAAACATTACTGGCAGCATGAAGTATGTCAACACTTACAACCCAAACATTTCAGTGGAAGTGGATTCTTCAGTCTGTTTGATACTTATTTTGGTAACAGAGCATCATCATTCTATTTACCTATGAAAAATCATTTGTTCAGGAGGGAGTATGAAGTGAATACCATCGTCACAAAAGTTATAAAAAACTTCATAAGATGTAAACAGAAGCATGTATGGTAGAAGCACGTCTGTATATACATTGTTACTACAGTCAGACCTACAGGGCTAGGGATGGATCAGTCCTAAACAAGGTACAAACTTTGACCCTAACACGAGTAGTGACAGTATGAAGGGATGAGACTAGCAGGAAGGTTAGCGCATCCAGGGCTGTTTTCCCTGGAGACTTGAAGAGGCAGAAGAAATGACAGGAGGCCACAAGAACATGAGTGGGGAATGTGAACTATTGTTGGAGTGCAGTTTATGACAGTTTCAATGAGGCATGGGAAAACCTGAGGAAGGAAAGGAGCTTGAACATGGAGGAGCAACTGTATTTCTAAGTTCAGTGTAATAGCAGGTACAGACACACACACACACACACACACACACACACACACACACACACACACACACACACACACACACACACACACACACACACACACACACACACACATACATGTGCATGTACAAATGAGTGCACACACACACACATACCTACATACATACATACGTGCATGTGCATGTATAAATGAGCGTGCACACACACACACACACACATACATACATACGTGCATGTGTATGTACAAATGAGCGCACACACACACACGCATATACATACATACATACGTGCATGTACAGATGAGCTTACACACACACACACACACACACACACACACACACACACACACACACACACACACACACACAGTGTGCACATACATGTGAGTTCATATGTATGCAGGGAAAGAGAAAGAAACACACATAGATGCATGCTTGTTTTATGCTGTGTTTAGTATTTTATTAATTTGCAAAACACAGTGCTGGTTTCTTTGTGCTAATGTAGTACTTGGCTTGCTATGACATGCAGACTCCTTCTTGCTTGTTTTCAGGAAGGAGATGGCTCAGATTCAGTATGTCATATAGTATGTAACCCATAGTAGTGGCCGAGAGGCTCCCAGCATGCACTATATACAGCCTTATTAATTTGAACAGCAACTGGAGTCGTTTAATCATTGCATGTGTACTGTAGTGGGATCACTTAGCTTGCTGCTTCACATTATGCATTTTAATGAAGAGCATATTATACATTTTAAATCAGTAGGCTGTATCTGATTCATACATTTTAATGAAGAGCATATTATACATTTTAATGAAGAGCATATTGTACATTTTAATGAAGAGCATATTATACATTTTAAATCGGTAGGCTGTATCTGGTTCATACATTTTAATGAAGAGCATATTATACATTTTAAATCGGTAGGCTGTATCTGATTCGTACATTTTAATGAAGAGCATATTATACATTTTAAATCGGTAGGCTGTATCTGATTCATACATTTTAATGAAGAGCATATTATACATTTTAAATCGGCAGGCTGTATCTTGGAGTTTTAAATCGGTAGGCTGTATCTGATTCACACATTTTAATGAATATATTATTATTATTTTTAATTAAATAGGTGATTATATTATACATTTTAAATCGGTAGGCTGTATCTGATTTGTACATTTTAATGAAGAGCATATTATACATTTTAAATCGGTAGGCTGTATCTGATTCGTACATTTTAATGAAGAGCATATTATACATTTTAAATCGGTAGGCTGTATCTGATTCGTACATTTTAATGAAGAGCATATTATACATTTTAAATCGGTAGGCTGTATCTGAGTTGTACATTTTAATGAAGAGCATATTATACATTTTAAATCGGTAGGCTGTATCTGATTCGTACATTTTAATGAAGAGCATATTATACATTTTAAATCGGTAGGCTGTATCTGATTCGTACATTTTAATGAAGAGCATATTATACATTTTAAATCGGTAGGCCATATCTGATTCATACATTTTAATGAAGAGCATATTGTACATTTTAATGAAGAGCATATTATACATTTTAAATCGGTAGGCTGTATCTGATTCGTACATTTTAATGAAGTGCATATTATACATTTTAAATTGGTAGGCTGTATCTGATTCGTACATTTTAATGAAGAGCATATTATACATTTTAAATTGGTAGGCTGTATCTGATTCGTACATTTTAATGAAGAGCATATTATACATTTTAAATCGGTAGGCTGTATCTGATTCGTACATTTTAATGAAGTGCATATTATACATTTTAAATCGGTAGGCTGTATCTGATTCGTACAGTAGTACTCTCTTCCTTTACCATCCCAGAGACAGACAGACAGAGAGAGAGAGTGATTTGGTCTCACTCCTAGTAAACATTTCCATAAAGTGAGTTGAACCAATACAAGTAAACAGGCACCAAAACATGTATCATAAAGTCATAATGCATTAAAAAGCTTTCACTATGCTGTGTTTGTCATCTTACACGATTCCATGGATTTGTTTTAATTGTGCATTACCCTGAAATCTTACATTGCTTAACACTATTTTTTATGTAATTGTTTTTTTTTTTTATTTAAATAGAGAGAGTATGTTTATGTATTCTCTGCAATCTGTCTGGCCTTGTGTCAGTTCTTGCAGCTATAAATCACTGAATTAACAAGAGGAAGTCTTGAGCAGTCAGCTGAGACCAAGAAATGCTTACTCACTCTGACCCCTACTCTGCATAGTCTAAACCTGCTGTTGTCAGCAAATGTATGCAAACTTAAAAAAAAGCTTAAATACAGAAAAAAGCCAATACCATTTTGTCTCACCTCTCACCTAGCACACTCACAAAGTTCAAATTGGCAGTCAGGAATGTGTCAGAAAAAGAAAAGCGAGGTGGGACAAAAAACAATTATGCATGTTATGAGAGGTGCTTTTGATGCACACACTGCAACCACAAGCCTGCAGTGAGAAAATGCAGTTGTACACAGTTTTGAAAAACTTTTTGTTATTTAAATAAGTAAATTATGTAACAGTAGTTCATGCTACTGGATTATGTGGAATCCTTGATTTATTAGTGCAAGCACATTTGCCCCAGTGGACCTTACCACCGGCAGTAAACCATGCCATTATGAGCACATCCATGACTCCTCACATCAGGTATTTATTACTTAAACACATCAAGCAAGGAGAAGGGGAACTGGTGTTCCCTTTGCATAATGTTGGGGACAGAGTTTGTGAACCTGTCTTTGCCTGAGAATGATGTTCCTCACATATATGTCTCAGATTTTCTGTTTCATTGAGTCTGTCAGCCACCAAATGATTCTAGAGGAGACTGTCTGCAGCTCTTGTGAGGCATGTTTATATACAGTATTAGTTACCATAAGACCAGTTAGTGTGTATGTAGGGGGGGTGCAGGTTGTGAGCAGCCGAGAATCAGCTGCTCTCATGTGGGGGTAATACTTTTGTTTTATCGCATTGACTGGCAGACCCTGGTGGAGGCTGGCCTAGATGGTTTGTAGAAGGCCAGAAAAGTAAGGTTTGAAAACTAGATGGACATCCCACAGCATGTGAAGTATGAGAGGGCGGTGCATACATGCTTCCCTCTAGATTTCTCTGCATGCTGAGAGAAGGGAAGAGAAAATTAATTTGTAGGGCATACCAAAATAGCCCAGTCTTATATATCATCACTGAAGGGATACATCAATGCTGTATGGACTGGTCCTTAAAGACTGAATTCAGTAATGAGAAAAACAAAACTAAATCTTTGTCAGTATGCATGCATGCATTGAAATTGCATTATCATAGGTAGGAATATATGGCCATGTTTCCACTGGCAACAGTGTCTTTCATTTTTTTAATTATGTAGCTTGAATGTAGCCTGTCATCTGTAGTTCTGGGTTCAATGCCCTTTGTGTTCATTTGCAGCTTTCTGTGACTTTGTGAAGGTCATTTCAACAGCAATTACTTTTCTAGTGCTCATAGGTTGCCCCTGAAAAGAGACATTTATATTCAGTTGTATTACCTGTTAACAATTGAATGAAATTAAAACATTTGAACATTTGTATTTCTAAGATAATAATCTCAAATTTGTATAACGATCGAAAAAAGACAGTACATAAGTAAGAACCTGATGGTACTTGCTCATATAAACTAAGAAATGTTTTTTTGTTACCACCATAAATGCTGCAGATTTTGCATCCTTGTGTGGCTTGACTGATAACTACAAGAGCAGGGCAGATTTTTTTTTTTTGGTTTGTTTTCCAGAGCCATTCCTGCCATAATTTTCAAAACAAGTTGCAGCAGGAGAGACCCAAGTGTGCTCCTTTCTCCAAACTTTGGACAAGTGCTAAATTAATAATGTTGAAAGAGAGTGGGCTTAAAATTCACTAAGTCTGAGAGTTGCACCATTGCAAGAAATCCAAGCCTTATGCTTCTGCATTGTGTCTGCCATTACATCCTGACTGATCCAATCCACAGGACTTTAATGAGGTTTAAGTAAGGCAAAGAAAGTTTCAGTTTAAACTGTTACCTTTTGGGTTATCATCTGTACATTTTGGGATCACATTCACATTGCTGAAAGTACAGTTCTCCGAACCACATTTTGCCGATACCATAACTCCGAATTTAAACTTCTTCGAAATGGCACTTTGCCGAAACAGAAAACAGTTAAACCACATTAACTAATTTTCTCTAATTTTTGCAGGGGGGGCATGCCCACCTGCACCCCCCATGTGGGGGGCTGTGCCCCCCACACCCCCTGCTAATTATATATTATATATAAAACCAAAAGGAAACCTTGTAGAAATGGCAACACAATGCAGAAGTGCTTTTCTTCAGTTTAATAGAACACAATAAATAATGCAGTTAAACACATAAATATGTTTTCGTTTCAAAAAGACCATGTTAAAAATACATTGAATCATCAAGGTAATCTTATACAATTAACAGTCTTGATATTTCAATAGCAATATTTCAAGGCTATCAGAGCCACTGAAAGTCTTAGTATGATTTATAGATCTTGCTCTTATCCCATTTTTTTTCGGTTTTACATAATAGTGCTGTTAAATTAAAAAAATACTTGAATCTAGGAGCTAAATTAAATTTCTAATTTTTTGTAATAATGTTTCTAGCTATTGCCAGCAGACTCCAGAACAGTTTTTGTTTTTTGGATTTTATAGATAAAGGAAGTGGAACATTGTTTAGTATAACTGATCTAGTTAAAGAACAATTATCAGACCCTAACCCCTTAAAAACATAGTTCTCTTCCCAATATACATTTCATTTTTACAATCCATGAACATGTGTGTCCAATCAGCTTCACATCTTAGTACATCTCCAACAAACTACAAAAGTCATTTTACTGACCTTAAGGATTCTTCATAGTCTCTTAACAGAAAGATGAATAGAAAGCTGTGGTAATGATCCTCAGAAATCTTCAGAACTGTTTTAAGTCCATAGTCATTTTATCCGCCCTTTTTGCTGCCTTCTTTCAGAGCTCCTCAGCAAATTTCTCCGATTTCATCTTCTTTGAGATGATGCCCTCCACCTGTACCGGCCTTCCTGTACCTGGTTCTTTCCTACTGCAAGACTAGAGTTTAATGATGAGTTTGCATTATGAAAACATTTTTGAGATTAGATGTACCTTTGTAATTTTTTTTCTAAAAGTGTCTTTAATCAAATTTTGTTTGACAGAAAGGCTGACTGCTGATATGAGCAGCCTTTGTAGGGATTTAGTGGAGTCAATATCAGTAAGAGTTCGAGTCCATGAGGGAAAATGCACGGTCATGATGACTATGTGACCATTTGGACTAGTGATAGAATCGATGGTGTCTTTCTGTGGGCTGGCAAGAAGGGAGAGACGGTAACATGTAGGCTGTCAGCTGATGTTTCCAGTAGATGGTGATGTGGCCAGGCTGAGGAGGTTGGATGGTCCTTATGTGCTGATAGATTTTATATATATATATATATATATATATATATATATATATATATATATATATATATATATATATATATATATATATATATATTATTTTTTTTTATCTTCATTAATTAGTACTCTTAGCTGCTTCCAAGGAGGTCATGTTTTCAGATATGTGCTAGACCATGGAGCAATTTCAGCAGTTGGAAATTCTGACCCCCGTGCCTAAATCCTGTTTCACCATATCTTAGTGCATTTCCTTTCTGGAAAGCAGCAGCAGCTCAGTCTAAGGCTGTATTTTCCTGCTCACAGACGGGATATCTCCAGTAGTCTCCCTCTTTTGCAGAGTGGTGAATGTTCTTAAGCTCAAGCCTGTAAAGTCATTAATGCTTTAGGTTACATCACTGCAACATTATGGGGATTTATTGGGGAGACTTAATATGAGAATAATACATTTCTCCTTCAGGATTCAGGGAACCAAGACTCAAAATGCCTTAAATAAACTTATCTTTATCCTTGCATTTTGAATTGAGAACTGAATCAGTGTTAGAAATCACTCAGCTGCTGAAAGACATGTTCCTTCTGCCAACTTCTGCAGACCAAATTGTAACTGTGAACATGTATTTTCTTTGGTGGGGGTGATGCTAAGAAGATTTCAGATCTAAATAGTGTGGTTCTAACAGGATCAGTACCTTTATATAAATACCTTAGTGCTCAAAGTGGCTCAGAGGTGTTACAGCATTCTACCTGTCCGAACAGAAAGGAATACACTTATTCAAACATATAATAAAGTAGTGCATTTCTTCAGCAGTAGTTTTGTACTCACATGTACTGCGCCTGTCACGAGGAAGTGAAAGTTCAGAAACAAGCGATGGTGAACATTCTTCATCATCTGGCCCAGCCTCTTTCAAGTACTCAGAGTTTTCTGGTTGACTCTTGGGAGTAATACAGGCTGAAAGGGTTATACGTAATAATTGGACATGCCTTTGTCTTGTGAAGTCACTAGACTGCTTGGGGTTTCCCCTTTATTTCACATGTAACTCAGTAAAAGCTAGTCTATAACAGTTGTTTTTACAGCATGTATGTGTACTAGACCTGCTGGGTTCCCTTAATCTGCAACTTGTGTGATAAGCTTAAGGTTTGTGAGGTCAGATACAGGTGTCTTGTTTCTGTCACAATAATCAGCAGGGTTCCAGATATGATTTTCAGCTCACACAGGATGACAGTGGCTCACTTATTGTCCAGAGAAAAGCTGTGAATCTGTGGATCAGGTGCATTTCTTTATAACTGATATATTGCAACTGCTGCACTGCTATAATGGGCAAATCTTAGATCCCTTAATAATGTAACTGTCCTTCTTTGTGCCTCTGATATGTTCAGCTGGCTAAGTGTCTCTATGCCTGCCAGACCTGTTGTAAAACAATCATTTTTTCACTATTTTGTCTTTCTTCTTCATCTTTCATCCATGATTTCTTAAGTGAGCTGTACACTAGTTTGTTTTGTTTTGTTTGTTTATGTATTTTTGCATTGACAGTTACTTAACCAGAGTGTAAAGGCTGTGAGCTTTCAGTGCTCCCCACAGCTCTTGACCCAGCCTAGTTTTACTATGAAATAGATGTCACTAGTGTGTGTGTGCCATTACCTAGGACTTGGGGAGGGTGCCTTCTCAAGGTGTGGGGCTCTGCCTCCCTAAATACCTCCTGTTGTCATTGACTGTCATGATTAGATTTTAACAAAACATGTGATAGCTTACCACACAATACACCTGTGAACAAATTAAAAAGCCACGAGACATGGAACAGGTCCTAGGGTGGTTATGTGGGTTAAACATTTGCATGGCAATGCAACATAAAGGGTCATAGTATCTACTGTCCATGTCTATTTTTCTTTCATTTCATCTGAATGAACACTTTATTCTGTTACACTTTGTTTCCCATGGCCTAGTGCTGTGATCATGTGACCCACTCCAAATCAAGCAGATATAATAACTAAATACAAGCAGACAGATAAATGGAAGAAGGACAAGTAAGCATGATAAATAACTGGTCTAATAGACTGAGTGATAAGGAGACTGACAGTTCTTTATATATTTTTACACCTATAACCTGTCCTGTGGTACCGTGCAAATGGGGAAGATGTCAAAGTGAGAGGAGTGACGTCCTGTTGACACTACAAGTGCAGTTGCAATACAAAAGATTTCTTATCAGTACATTCAAATGTTTTTCACCACTTCTACACCCACATCCAAATCAAATGGGAGTGGGGAACCAATCCCATTGTACGTCTGGCCCATAACCAACAATGACTGTTTTGTTTCCACTTATATGTGTTCATGAGATAAAGAAAACCATTTCCTGAAACTGGAGGTGTAACTTTACTGAGGTTAAATCCCTAAATAAAAGATCAAACTACACTGACATATGCCAAGTACAATAAATTAAGTAAGAATAAAAAAAAAATTCCATAATTCTGAGCTCACTGCTGTTCTTTATAGTATTATAGTATAATGTTAAAATAATTTAAACACACTACCTTGTTAACACAGATCTTTCAATTCAGACCAGTCATGAAAACACAAACGAAAAAATAAATACATAAGTAAAGAAAAGCCTTCCTCCAGAGGTCACAGGGGCAGGTAGTCTAGTTCTGTTTGTTACGTACTAGTAAGGTTTTTTCTTTTCTCTTCTCTCCCCACAAGTTGATGTGTAGTTCTAGGTGTGGTTTTCTGGGAAGAACTGGTGCTTTTATTGCTATTGAAATATTTACCTTTGTTTGTTGAAAACACTGTTGGCTTGTCTCATGTATAGTTTATGCCTCACAATTCTGCTTTTGTACTCTGAATTAAAGTATTCTGATTTAAAACAATCAACTTTTCTCTCAGTTTGCAGACTTTTCTGTAGCTGTAATTGCAATTTTCTGACAGTTTATGGGTAAATTAAATATTTACAGTGTAAAATGTGTTTTCTAAGTACTTGTGAGATGTTTGTGGGTCATAATGGTGACAGAATATGTTAAGGAAATGTAAGCTTTCTGGCTAGAACTGTTACCATAAGTGCTTCAAAAATTCCTGGGAAGGAATACACTGTTAGACTATTATTTTTTAACCAAAAGATATTTATTAAGAGCAATGTTTCCTAAAAATGTTAACAATATATACATTATTCCCAAGCAGTTCACCAGTTGTATCCATCCATTGCTGTTGGTTCACATTCAACTCTTATAGTGACCCCATGAAGCTGCCACCAGTCACCGAGGTTACTAAGAAAGTAGGGAATGGAAGTCATTTGCCAGATCTTTCTTCTGTATTACACACACACACACACACACACACACACACACACACACACACACACACACACACACACACACACACACACACACACACACACACAGTATACTTACATACCTATGGACCAGACCACCTACTACATGTGTTTGGGAACTGGAAGAAGGGAAAACAGAGCATCTGGTGAAAACTCATATAAACACAAGGGGGGACTTGCAGATCTCATATGGAAATTACCCCAGCTGAGAGCAAAACTGCAGCATCTCTTGTTATGAGGTGACATTCCTACTCAAAGCACCAATCTGATGAATACTTCAAAATAAAAAAAATAACAATAAACATGACTTCTTACACACCAAGATAAACAAGTAGCACATTTAAATATATGTTGCTTTAAAACTGGATATGTGATCTGAACAGATACCTGTCATCATGCAGAAGCCGGAATATTGGAGTTTGGAAAGTGAAGCCTAGGCCATTGCAATTATAAACTGCAAGTGTGGAGGAATATTGATTTGGCTGGGGAAATAATGAATTTCAGTATTCCCACTGTGGGTATATGTGTGCATCTTAACATTAGGGTAAGAGATAGGATTTGTGTTATAGTTAGAGCCGGAGTTAAGGTCAGAGTTAGGATTATGGTTAGGCTAAGGGAGGTAAGGTGTTAGTCATATTTGCTGCTATTCTCCGTAATATGGACAAAGCCTAGTTACAGATGCGGTGTTTATTGATCTAACACCTTATTGATCACTTAATCCACATAAACCACATGCCTGAATTAAGAATAAGTCCTGAGGTAACACATTTGTTAAAAAAACTACCACTCCAGTCAAAAATTGGATCTTCCATTTCCGAGCCACAAAGCAATGGAGGAAATGCCCAGTCTCAAAAACAAGGAAAACCAAAATCCAGATACTAAGGATGAAAAGACAAGTTGCCCATGGAAGCAGACCTTTATTTAACCCAAAGAACACATCTTCTTCTTCAGGGAAACATCCCATTACTCAAAGGTATACCTCCAGATCCAATCCTAGCCCCGTTACTCAAAGGTGTACATCAGGATTCAATCCCCACTCCTTTGCTATCACTTAAAGGTGTACATCAGGATTCAATCCTACCACCATTGCTATTACTCAAAGCTGTGCATCAGAATTCAATCCCGCCCCTTTGCTATTACTCAAAGCTATATGTCAGGATTTAGTCCTAGTCCCATTACTTAAAGGTGTACATTAGGATTCAGTACCTGCCTCATTGCTATTACTCAGAGGTGTACATCAGCATTCAATTCCCACCCCTTTGCTATTACTCAAAGTTGTACATCAGGATTCAACCCCACCCCTTTGCTATTACTCAAAGGTGTACATCAGGATTCAACCCCACCCCTTTGCTATTACTCAAAGGTGTACATTAGGATTCAGTATCTGCCCCATTGCTATTACTCAAAGGTGTACATCAGCATTCAATTCCCACCCCTTTGCTGTTACTCAGAAGTGTACATCAGGATTCAACCCCACCCCTTTGCTATTACTCAAAGGTGTACATTAGGATTCAATATCTGCCCCATTGCTATTGCTCAAAGGTGTACATCAGCATTCAATTCTCACCCCTTTGCTGTTACTCAAAGGTGTACTTCAGCATTCAGTCCTCACCCCTTTGCTGTTACTCAAAGGTGTACATCAGGATTGAATCTCCACCCCTTTGCTGTTACTCAAAGGTGTACATCAGGATTGAATCCCCACCCCTTTGCTATTTCTGTTTTTATTAACAAACTCCCCTGTGATGCGTCTGAGCTCCCACTCCTACTGCATGCTGATAATAAGGTCCCGTTCCGCTCTAGAAGCTCTTTGCCCTCCCTGGAGACAATATATTCTTAGGTCTTTCCACTGTATAATCCTAGGCCAACAGCAGAATCTGTACAAACTCTCCAGACACTACAAACTAATTTTGTGAAAAAGTCATGCTTTTTATGTCCTCAGTCCTGTAACTTGGGGTGTCATCCCTAAGCTAGTAACATCCACGTACTCCATCAAAAACAAAATTTAGACTTGAATTAAGAAAACACCTCTCCAAACAAGCACAATGCAAATGCTTCTTATAAGGCGCAATCGCATGAAAATATTATATCATGCTAAACCAGTAACCTCTCTGCTTAAGATTCCTTGCAACACCCACAGCAATTCATTTAATTTTATCAGTCAGATATTCTACAGTAGGCTTCCAGTGAAATGACACTGTATATAGACAAATTACATTATTACTGTAATGATATTATAACTATTGCTCTGTTTTATTGTTTGCTGACCAGTTTATCTATAGCTGTGTCTTTAAATGTTTGCTGATATGTAAGGGTATGTCTGTTTCTTTACATGTTTGAAGTTCTGCTACTGTGTATAGCTAAAAACATTGTTGTAAGGTTTTGTTACTTATGGATGTTCTTCGTGTTTCACTGTTGTAGTCATCACATTTGGGTTATCTGCCTGCAGGTAGCCCTCAGCCAGCCTGAATACCAGAATCTTTGGATTTCTGCGTCGGATGCTGTCACTTCTTCCTTGATGTCAGGTCGTCAGGGGTATAAAACATGCAGCTGACGCCATTACATCAGTCTTTTATGCCGTGTGTTGCACTAAGCAGAAGCAGTTTGCAAGTGCTGGTCGGCCGACTCCTGAAATTTTAGTTTTCGAGTTTCAGACCCGAAGACTTCAAAAAAGCTAAGTACCCCATTGGGGATCCTTTTTCTTGCTCTAACCGATGTCAGTAAAAGTTAACAATTGTCTTACCTGTGGAAAGCAAATACCTCATAGAGATTTTCATTCTTACTGCATCCCCTGCTTAGGCCCAAACCACGACGCCCCTCGTTGTTGGTTTTATGCCTTATTCAATGCCCAAACTATTCATCGCCAGGCTATTTTTGCAGCTAATTACTTTCGTTCTTGTTCTGTGTACTCTGAAATGGCTTTGTCAAGCCATCCGATTACCAATCTTCCGAAAAAATGTAAGGATAAAGACAGACAGACTGCATAGGTCCACAACTGCCAACGATGCTTCCATTAAGCTAGTCGCCAGTCCGCCGGTACTCAGTGAGGTGCTTTCGCAGCCCCTGATACCCGCTACTTCTGATTCACAGGCCTCTACTGAGACCCATTTGGAGGCCGGTATGCCGCGAGATGCTTCTTTGATTATGGAACCTGCGAATGTCTCTACCTTGGATGGGTCCGGAGCCGCTGTGCAGGCACCGGCTTCTGAGGGTGTATTCAGGCCTACAGATAGTCATATTAAACAGATGCCATCATTTTCATCCAGGCCTAAAACTCGTACCACGCCTAGAAAACCGACGACCAAACCGCAGGCTCAGGCCCATATGCCTAAAAAACAAATGCTTAGAATGGCTGAAGACCTCATTACCTTAATTAGGGGAAGCCAGCCTTCCCCCTCTAAGAGACCTAGAACTGAGTTTCTTTCTGATTCTTCTGATCAGGAATCTGATTTTTCTGCTCCTTCTGATTACCAGGATTTGCCCTTATCTACTTATGAGGATTCTGATGCAGAGGATTCCATTCCCTCTGCCTCCCCCCAAGAAGATCTTTCTTTCATTGAAACCTTGCACTTCTGCTGAGAAAGCCAGGATTACTCTGACTCCAAAAGAGACTTGGGGAATTCTTACTCCTACCTCAACACAGGCCATTAGCTATACCTCCTGTTCTGGACATTGTAGATGATGCTTTCTTGGAATCTGTCCTTTCTCCAGACACTTTACCTCCAGCTCCCAGAAAACCTGACAGGTATTACAGAGTACCTGACTCTCACAAGTTCCTTTTCAAGAATCTTTCTGCGGATCCAGAGACCATTTCCCAAGGACCAAAAGGCATTAAGGCTACTGCTGCCAAAAATCCTACCCCTTCTGATAGAGATTCTAGAGCCTTAGACAGATGGGGTACGAAGGTATAAACTTCTGCTACTTTGGCCATTAGGGCTTTAAATTTCCAGTTTCATATGTTAAAGTATAAGCAGCATATTATGGGACTACTAAAGCAGAAAATGATGTTGCTTCCGCACTGTGCTGAACACAAAGATTTGCAAGAGTTAATGCATTCTGCAGAACAAGTTCGCAAACATACTTTGCAATGTGATTTTGATGCTTTAGAAGCATCTTGCAGGGCTGCTGTCACTGGGTCTGTACTTAGAAGGCATGCTTGGCTTAAGGAACAAAACTTGCCAGATCATGTAAAAGCTAAATTACTGGATGCTCCCTTAAATCAAGACCACCTTTTTGGCAACAAAGCAGAAGAAGTCCTCAAAAGGATGGAGGGAAAAGCTAAATCTATGCAAACTGTTAAAGATTTCCTACAAGTACAGCCTCCCAGATTCAGTAGGCATTGATTTTCAAAGAACTGGCCCTTTCCAGTCCTTTCTAGGCCTTTTCAGTCCAAACCCAGGAACAGCAGACCACCTAGGCTACAGTCTCAGGCTACGCACAGACCTAAGCAGTGGGGGGCTCCCACTTCCAAAGCAGGGAGTAGTAAGCCACCCTCCTACAGAAAAATGGCACAATGACTTAACCTTAACCCTTCCAAGCCCTGCTCTACTACCTGCTCCCTTAGGAGGAAAGCTTGCCCTGCATGCAAAAAACTGGGAACTCATTACCCAGGACAAATGGGATTTGAACATAGCTTCCCAAGAATACAGATTCCACTTCTACACCCTACCAACACCAAATGGTTGGCCAGACCTACCCCCAATTCAGTGGGTGGAGGCCCAACAGCAGGTTCTCTCTCTTCTCAATATTAGGGCTATTAAGCCTGTCCCAGCAGAACAAAGGGGACAAGGTTTTATTCAAGACTTTTTCTGGTACCCAGAAAAGACAACTCCTGGTGTCCTATCCTGGACCTCTCTATTCTCCACAACTTTCTGGTAGTTCCAAAATTCAAAATGCTAACTCTGCAACAGCTTCTTCCCATGCTAGCCAAGGATGCCTGGCTGGCAACCATAGACTTAAAGGAAGCTTACCTGCACATCCCAGTAAGTAATCTTGCAGAAAATACCTACGCTTCAGGGCAGGCTCCATGCACTATCAGTTCTCTGCACTTCCCTTTGGCTTATCTACTGCACCCAGGGTATTCACAAAGTGTCTAGCTCCAGCCATTGCATTTTGCAGATAGAGAAATATTCAAATTTACTCATACTTGGACGTTTGTCTGATTCAGGCAGAAAGCCAGGACTTGCTATTACAACATCTGGCATTCGTAAAGAAACTTCTAACCTCACTGGGGTACACCATCAATGAAAACAAATCTCACCTAGTACCCTGCCAACAGATTGTATTCCTGGGAGCAAGCTTGAACACAACTTCCCAGATGGCATTCCTCACTCCAGAGAAACAAGTTTATTTGACAACCTACTTCAAACTATTGGCTACAAAACCCAGCTATCTGCAAGAAAAATACTGCAAGCCCTGGGGTTCATGGCATCTTGCATTTTACTAATTCCATATGCAAGACTGCATATGAGGAAACTCCAATGGTATCTAAAAAGCCTATGGTGTCAACATTCTCAGGACCTGGAAACAATGATTTCTATCATTCCTCGTATCAAGACAGAGTTCTTTGGTGGGCAGAGGCCTGCTATCCCCTGCCATCCAAACCCTAACAACAGACGCATCAGACTATGCATGGGGGGCTCACATGGCAGGGTGGTGCATTCATAGCAAATGGAACCAGAGACAGATGCACCTGCATATCAATCAAAAAGAAATGTTAGCTGTACAGAATGCTCTGACAGCCTTCAAAGTCCGAATTCTTCCAGGACAACTATTGGTAAAAACAGACAACACCACAGTTATGTGGTACATAAACAAGCAGGGGGGAACCCACTCGTACCCTCTCTGCAGACTAGCCATGGCTCTGTGGAACACAGCCTTGAGCTACCAAGTACACCTGCAAGCTCAATTCCTGCCAGGCATACTAAATTCACTGGCAGATGACAAACAGAAATCTCATGGACCCACACGAATGGAAACTAGAACCCAAAATATTCAACCTCTTGAGGAACAAATGGGGGGACTCCAGAGGTAGACCTGTTTGCCTCCCCTCACAACTACCAATTGGACAAATTCTGCACAAGAACTCCCCACAGGCAAGCTTGGAAAGTGGATACCCTGTCCTTTACCTGGGAAAGCCTCTCGGTTTATGGCTTTCCCCCTCTGCCTCTCCTCTCGAAGGTTCTACTAAAGATCAAACAGGACAAGCCAAGGACAATACTGATTGCACCAGACTGGCCGGGCCAGCACTGGTACACCCTCTTGCGCAGTATGGCTACAACCATGGCACCTGCCTCAGACCCTGTCCCTGCTGTCCCAGCAGGCGGGACAGATTCTGCACCCTCAGCTTCAAACCCTGAACCTTGCAACCTGGCTAATTCCTTGAGCTCTCCCTTAGCATCCCTAAGTAAGCAGGTACTGGATGTCATTCTGGAGACAAGGAGGCCTAGTACTAGAAATTCCTATGCTGAAAAGTGGAAAAGATACTGTTCCTGGACCCTGGCTCAGGAGATGGGCACAACGGTGCCTAGCTTACCTCATATTCTACAGTACTTAACAGAAATGCTCCACAGGGGCCTATCCTTCTCTTCAATTAAAATTCATGCCTCTGCCATTTCAGCACATTATAATACTGAGCCACCCCTCTTCTCTCACCCCTTGATAAAGCAATTCCTTAGAGGGGCCAAAAATCTAAGACCACCCAGAAGAGCTCCCACTCCAGCCTGGGACCTTAACTTTGTATTGGAAAAGCTCACTCTTCCCCCCCTTTGAACCAGCTGCTACAGCAGAGTTGAAATTCCTTTCTTGGAAAACAGCCTTTCTTCTAGCCATCACTTCAGCAAGAAGAGTGTCTGAATTACAGGTCCTCATGGCAGTGGAACCCTTCATTATCTTCCATGCAGACAGGGTTTCCCTCAGGACTAATTCTTCCTTTATGCCCAAGGTGGTGTCTTCTGTGGCCCTAAATCAGTCCATTCATTTGCCTACTTTTTTCCTAATCCACAAAACAAAGGGGAACGAATTCTGCACTCTCTGGACGTGCACAGACAACTTGGATTCTATTTGGACAGGACTAAGCCGATCAGAAACTCTGAGCAGCTGCTAGTTAGCTTTGCTGCAGGGGCAGAGGGGAGGGCCATTTCAAAGCAAACCATTTCCAAATGGATAGCCCATTGCATTCATTTCTGCTACAAGCATGATGGAAAACCTACCCCACAGGGGATAAGATCACATTCCACCAGGGCTGCATCTACCATTGCGGCATTTCTCAGAGGGGTCCCTACCAGTGACATCCTAGAAGCTGCCACCTGGAGCTCTGTACATACCTTCACCAAGCATTACCACTTGCCTATCTTTTCTAAATCCAGAGCTGGATTTGCCACAGCAGTCTTACAGGGCCTTATTGCTGGCCCTAATGCTCTTTAACTTCCTCCTCCCTTCCTTCGCTTTGAGAATCATCCCACAAGTCAGGACTGCAACGGTGAAACATGAAGAACATAAGTATAGTTGTGTACATTTACAACAAATCAATAAATGTAGATGTTCAAGTGTATTCACTGTTGCAGTACTGGTTACCCTCCCGCCCCCTGACTTCTCTTGGCTCTACCTCTTCTTCTGGTTGGTATACATATTTTTTCTTGTGTATTTGCTTTTTGATGGGGGTTTACTATATCATTTAATTGCTTCCTATTGTGGGGGCACCTGACATCTGGGGCAAGAAAAACTGATGTAATTGTGTCGGCTGCATGTTTTATACCCCTGATGACCTGACATCAAGGAAGAAGCGACAGCATTTGATGCAGAAATCTGAAGACTCTGGTATTCAGGCTGGCTGAGGGCTACCTGCAGGCAGATAACCCAAATGTGATGACTGCAACAGTGAATACACTCGAACATCTACATTTATGGTAAGTGTACACAACTATACTGTATATGTGCACTTACTCCTCCATGCAATACTTTATTTTCTGATCTGCACATTTTCCTGAGCTGAGCCTAAAAGTATTCCATGTGAATGAGTATTCTACCCTGATTAACAGCAACATAAAAAAAAAAAAAAAAAAACAAGATGCAAACTTATTTTGATTCACTCGACATCTAGATTACTAACAAAAAAACCCTTCCAAAACTAAATGCATATTCTGTAGTGCTAAACAAAAACTCTAAAATAACAAACCCCTTACAAATCAAAGATATGAACAATTCATACATTAAAAATGACATTTCCTTTTGGTACCTAGGAATCTGCCTCAGTGCATGCCTTACCCTTCATTTACACTTCGAAAATCATATAAATAAAATAAACTGAGGGCCAGAGAGATTTCACTGATAAAAATACAGCAATAATGGACAACTATTAGAAGACCCTCTAAAAGACAAACTCAAGGACCCAGAGAAAACATCCTGAAATATGTCCAGCTTTACAGTTCTGTGATGTACAGCGGGGCAGATGGGATGACTAGAGTGACACAAACACACACTGCAACACAATTCCATGGGTGTAAACCACAGGATTTTATTAACTAAACTCAAGCTAAGTATTTTCATCTCTACCAGTGGAAGACTTCACCAGAACTATAAATCCATTTGGTAGGTGCACTGAAGTAGCAAATAAAATAAAAGACTGTTGAGAATTTAAAGATACATACACAATAGTTACATAAACCAAATATTTAAAATAAAGTTAAACAATTTAAATTACAGCTTAGTTACATGCAGTTTAAGTAAATTAGTGAGTGAAACACTTTCATGTATTCCTGGTTTGGCAGTAACAACTCCGCAGACTCAAGCTCCTCACCCCAAATGGCCACCCCTAGGGTGTCTATTAACCTTTTTTAAAACCAACACAGACAATTGAATGCTTATACAATGCATTCTTTAAACAAGCCCTTCTAATGTCATACAAATGTTCTGTAATATACTCTCGTAGGGTCCTTTCCGTTTTTCGTATGTAAAAGCTAGTGCAGCACATACCACACCCATTGTACAGAATTATAATAATCTTTAGCTCTAAATTTGTAATTTCCCAGTGTACAGATATCCCTCTTTAATTTGTTCTTATATATATATTACAGAATTGACATTTAAATGTATCCATCTTATTTTCTTATAAAACACAGAGGATAAACTAAGAAATGCAGTAACAAACAACAGTCAGGAAGACGGCTCCACAGCTCAATACCAGCATGGATCCACAAGTAGAACCACAAATCGTGGTTAATACACAAATCCTTTATTATGTCACTCTAAAAATACTTAAAATGAAATAAAATAAGCTGTGAATGTATCTGATGAAGTTCTGGAAATTCCAGGACAAAAACACTTATTTTATTTCGTTTTAAGTATTTTTAGTGTGTCATAATAAAGAATTTGTGTGTTAACCACGATTTGTCATTCTACTTGTTGATTCATGGTGGTATGGAGCTGTGGAGCTGACTGTTTTGTTCCTACTTTTTTATTATACCTGGATAAGATTTGTTTAAATTAGTCCCCTGTTTAAAAGTAATGGGGAACATGCCACCTTATTTTGTTATAAAAGGATCTACACAATCATAAGGCCTTTTTCAGCTATGTTAGGAACCTGGGTGGAAACTCCCAGATATGCTCAGAATTAGTCCAAAATGATACAAAAATCACTGAACCCACAGACATTGCCAACATACTGGCAGACAGGTTCAGTGCAAACTTCAGAGATAACTATCCCAGCCGAGTGTAGCCTCCCGGACATCTCAAATGCGCAGGTGAAAGCTGCTCTCTCTAAAGCTAAAAACACAGCATCAGTGGGACGGATGGTGTCCCGGCTGTGTGCTACATGAGCTAAATGAGGAATTAAACCCGCATTAAGGCAGCTGTTTAATCTCAGCCGCATCACGGCCTGTGGTCCCACTCCACAAAGGCAGCCTCTACAGACCCTGGTAATTAACAAGTCTAGTCTGCAAAGCTATGGAGAGGATCATAATGGAGCTCATAAACAAAGATATAGGGGACTTGCAGACATTGGACCCGACTCAGTTTGGCTTTGTCAAGGGAAGATCATGCCTTTTGAACTTGGTCGACTTCTTGAAACAGTCACCAAGGCCATTGATGAGGAAAGGCAGTCCATACAGCCTAACTTGACCTTGCGGTATTGTAGAAAAACTACCAGCTTAAATGTAAACCCATATGTCACAAGATGGGTTGCAAACTGGCTTAGGACAGAACCCACAGGGTTAGAGTTGCTGGCGCTATGTCAGACTCCCAAGCCGTCACAAGAGGTGTCCCACAGGGCTTGGTCCTTGCCCTATTGTTTGGCATCTACTTCTCAAGTACAGGCCAACATGGAGGGACTTTGGCTGACAAAGTTTGCAGGCGACTGCAAACTGGGCAGTGGAAAGAGAAAGTGCAACGGATATCCTTCAGAAGGGACTCACGGAAACAGATAGCTGGTGCCAGAGCCATGGCCTGAAGTTAAGCCAAAAATGTATAGTCATACCCTTCGGAAAAACAAGGTAAGCTACCATATAGGTGGCAATCCACTAAGCACAGAAGAGGTTATCAGGGACCTGGGGACCCAGGTTGACAGTGGCCTTTCTTTTGACACTCAAGTGGTTAGAAAGACCTTCTACATTGCCCACCTGATCATGAAGGATTCACATCCAGATCTAGTGAGGTCATTGTTCCCCTGTACTCTTCACTTATCAGACCAATGATCGAGTACAATGGGATGTATCTCACCCGACATCTGCAGCAATTGGAGAGACCCCAAAGTTCCTCACAAAAGGATAAAGGACTCCAAAATCTGTCATATGCTGCCAGATTGAAGAAACTCCAGCTCTATTCAGTCGCATACTGTCTGCTCAGAGGTGACATGTGCCTGACATACAAGGCCATGTCCAACCCGGAATTAATGGACATGCTCCACCTCAAAAATCCAAATCCACCAAAACCACTAGAGCAAGCTTAAACCTTATACGAATATAAATAGGACGTGCTGGAGGGATAGATTTATCACTCAGAGACTCCCTATGCTGTGGAATAAAATCCCGGTCCATGTGAGGCAGAGCACCTCGCTGACTCTGTTCAAGAGAAATCTAGACCTGTGGATGGGAGAGAATCATCTCTGTGTCACTGCTGGACAGAGGCACAACAAACTAATGGGCACAGTATTTTTTCATATAAGGGGAGGCTTATAAATGCCTTAGGGCAGATAGCCTAGTATAAACCTATGAACCTATGAACCTGTAGTGTAGAGCATTTCTTACTAATATCGGCTGTAATATATATATATATATATATATATATATATATATATATATATATATATATATATATATATATGTTAGTATGGCAGACATTGCTAAACATTAGTATCATATTCATTAAAAAGTTACATCTGTTAGATTCAGCACTAGCAATACCATTTTAAGCTACTCCCAGAATCAAGTTAATACCATTATTATGTTTTAGAACAATTTCATTATGTAATTCATTGAGCACGGAACTAGGATATGTGCTTTCTAAAAACATCTTTTCTATTTTAAGTAATTCCTTTTAAAACACGTTTTCATTTGTAATCATAAAAACGCAGTCTTACCATCTGCCCTTCACAAGGCCTCTATTCTGGAAGTTCCAGTGATAAGGATGACAGCTACTGTAGTATAAGGAGGAACTTGAAATAAGCTGGCTTATGATAAATATTACAGTGTGAAAACTCAGCAGCCCTTTATAGACTGACATCCAAATATTTTTAACTTGAATAGTTAAAATGAAAAGTAAATAAAAAAAAATCAGTTGAATTAATGTATGTAATAAACTCCTATATTAGTTCTACAGGAATGTCATCCAAAAATGTACATAGTGTTTCCAATACTGGCTATAAACAGAATTAAAGATATACTCTTTCTTTCAAAAGTAAATTGGAAGAACTGGGGGCACATGATGCCTCCATGGCAGTACCTGAATTTTGGCAGTGGTATTCACCTTCAAAATAAATATAGTTTGGAATAACCTTATGCCATCATCAGTGGCTATGTTCTATAGGTTTTGCAGAGCATACTTATATGACCCTAGATCCTCATTTACTGGTTCTCCCTCTCTCAGAATGAAGTAGAAAGGCAAGTTAATCCCACAGAATAGCAGGATAAGACCCTGACAGCTGAAGAAGTAACATTTACCTTCCAGAGTGTTACTGTACAGGGGTGTAGATGTCTGAACACTGTACGTGATTTAGACATAGGCAACAGCAGATTCAAAATGGGCCAGTACCTGCAAGGCCAGTTCCAGCAAGGGCACCCACCCAGAGGTGGATGTAATCACAATATTTATTTATTTTTTTATTTTTATTTTACATTTGATGATCGGGATAGTCAGACTGGATGCATGTCCATTTTCAGCGGAGGCCCAGGGAGAATAGCTCCACATTAAGACAATTTACAAGACAGAAATCTTGACCATATACAATAAAGATAATGTCAGACAGGTAAAACATTTCAAATACAGGAACATTTATATAATACTGTTACAGTAACATACCAACATACCCAACTAAATAAGTTAAAAATTTTGAGTAAAAGGATTAATAAAACTTTTTTTTTTTTTTTTTTTTGAGGGTAGCATTGTTTATAAATTTACCAAACCTTAGGAGGCGAGCTACTACAGTAGGAATTAAGAGAGAATATCAGAGCACCTGAAATAGCATGTTAAAGTTAGTTAGTAAAGAATGGTCCTGCTAGGGGAGAAAGTCTCAGTCAGGATTTGTGCATGGGCAAAGCCATTGGGCTTTAAGGGAGATTCTTAATTGCTTCTTGAAAAGTGGAGTAGAAGAAAGGGCTGTTAGTTCAGTTGGATGTTCCAAGAGTTACCAATAAAGTTTGAGAACAAGCTATCTCCAGATTTGTTGTTGGACTTTAGGGTAGCTACTAGTCCCTTATTAGCTGATCGAAGAGTTGCTAGATTTTTATATGAGCAGATAAGGGTAGAGAGTATGGGTGTATCTGTGGAATGGTGTAAGACCTTGTGTATAGTAGTAAGTTGCTGAAAAAGAATCTGGCTTTGGCAATTCCAGCCATCCTAGCAATTTAAGATTTTGGCAGTGGTGGGTTCGAAAAGGGGCACCAGTGGCAAATCTAGCTATGTTATTATAGGCTGTTTCCAACTTATGAAGATTATTTTTGGATAAGTTGGTATAGATTGGGGATGCATAGAGAAGGGTGGAGATTAAGTGAGTTCGGGCAATAGCAGTCCTAGCTAGAGGTATGAGTTAGGGTTTAAGTCTGTAGAAGAAACCAAGTTTTTTATTAACTGATTTAATGGTTAGGTTGATATGGGTGTCAAAGTTTAGATTATGATCAATTGTTACACCTAAAAGTTTGGTGGTTGTGTCCAGAGTTATTACAGTACCATTATTAGATGTAATTGTGAAGTTGATAGCAGGAGACTTCTGAGTGGGAGAGAATAGTACCAATTTAGTTTTTGGGGGTTAAGGAGGAGACAGTATTGATGGAACCAGTTTTCAACTAAGGTAAATACTGCTTGGGTACTCGAATGAAGTCCAGCAGGTGAGGAGGCTGAACATATTAATGTTGAGTCGTTGGCATATTGTATGCAGGTGGTTTGTGGAAGGGAGATTGTCAGATCATTTATGAAAATAGTGAAGAGGAGGGGTCCCAGAATAGAGCCTTGTGGGACTCAAAGAGTTATAGGGAGAAGAGTATATGGTTTATTTTCCCAGAGGACTGCTTGCTGTCTATTTCGTAGATAGGACTTGAGCCAATTAACTGTCTGGGTATCTAGTGAAAGTGATTTGAGTGAGTTTAACAGTAATTGATGATTAACCATATCAAATGCTTTTGAGAGGTCAATAAAGAGGGCTGAGGACAGTAAGCTGTTGTTACGATTTTTATTAATGGAGTCAGAAAAGGATAGTAGAGCAGTTGCAGTACTATGGAAAGGCCTATAACCATGCTGGCAGTCAACTAGCCAGTGGTTTTGGAGGAGATGATCAAGTAGCTGACAGTGAATACATCTTTCCATAATGTTTGCTATGGGGAAAGTAGGGCTATGGGGTAGAAGTTTGAGAGTTCATTTGAGTTCCCACCCTTATGCAGTGGGATAATATATGAGACTTTCCAGAGGGAAGGGATGGAACTTTCTGTAATGGTTCTGTTAATTAAGATGGAAACAGGGTAGGCAAGCACTCCAACTGCCATTTGAAGGTATTCAGCTTAGAGGAGGTCAGCTGATGGAGTACATGGTTTAAGATTAAGAAGTAGAGTGTGTATGAGAGATGTTGAGACAGGCTGCAGTTGTAATACTTGGGGTAGGGTGGTTGGCAAGGATGAGTCAGTGGTTGGCATGGATGAGTCAGTGGTGGTAACAGGTGGTAAAGTATTTGCTAAAGAGTGAACAGTTTCTGAAAGAAAAATTGTTAAAAATGTCAGCAATTTGGTTGGGAGAATTATGAGTCAAGTTAGAGGGGGTAGGTGTTTTGGCTTGTCCAGGATGGAGTAATTTATTTAATCCTGACCAGAATTTTTGTGGGTTTAGATATTGGGTTTGTTGGAATTTAAGGTAATAGTTTTTTTATCAAAGAATATTGATTTTTTAGTGGCATTCCTGAGCTGTCTAAAGTTTAAATGATCAATAGGGTCTTTGGTACTTCTCCATATATTCCAGATTTTATTTCTCAGTCTCATTTTTGCCTTATCTCAGTTGAGAGCCAGGGAGCAGGTTTGTTCCTAATTTTAATAGTACGAGAGGGGGCATGGTGCTCAAGGATTTTTAGGAATGTATTGTTAAAAAAAAAAGAGACTGCTTCATTCAGAGGTAGATATTTTAGGGGTGACCCAGTGCAGGCTTTTAGCTCTGCTTGAAAGTTACCTAGGTTCAGGTTCTTTTTGTTCCGGGTGGTTCTAAAGTTTAGCTGAGTGGGAAAGGTGATCTTTTGTCTAGTTATAAAGGTAAGAGAGTGGTCAATAATATCATCAGGAAGTATGCCTATTTTGTAAGATTGGGGGTTATTGTTGACTAGTATCCAGTCTAAGGTAGTTTGTTTGTTGCTGGGTTTATGGGTTCTGGTTGGGTCGGTGATAGTTTGATAGAAGCCATAGAGATTAATGTGAGATGTAGGTTTGTCAGAAATACAACGGTTCCAGTCAATATTAAAGTCTCCAAGGAGAATGGTTTCTTGTGGGAATGATGTGGAAAGCCAGTTAAGGATATTTTCAAGAGTACTTATGTTGTTGCCTAGGGGGATGTAAGAGCAAATGATGTATATAGATTTATTAGCATTAATTTAGAGCTTAGATATTAATTTTCCAGCATTGCTAGGTGGGGGAGGTTGAGTGTTTAGTGAGGTTACCTGTAGTTCAAATTTAAACAATATCGCTACCCTCCCATCCTTTTTGTTAGGACGGTCAATTCTTAGGATGTTATAACCTGGAGGGGTGATATCATTGGCTTTAGTAACTGGTTTGAGACAGAGTTCTGTGAGACACAGGATGTCAAAGGAATGTAAATCTAGTAGGGCATGAAGTTGGGGAATTTTGTTATTTAAACTACGAATATTGAGGTGGGCAATTAGAAGAGAGTTTGAGGAAGAAGACTGGGTATGGGAAATAGAGGTGAAGGAGGAATGGGAGTCAGGGAAGGTATTACCAGGCCCTGGGTTTGGGTGAATGTCGCTGTGTAGTAGTAGGTACTGAGGATTGTGCGGAAGTTTTGCTAGTTTACATAAAATATGGTCTGTTTTTCTGGTTTGGAAATACTTAATATGATTTAATCTGTGAAACTGTGGGAGAAGGTAGGCTGATGAGGATGTAATGTTACTGTGGGTTTGTGAGGCTGATGGATAGAAAGGGAAGTTTGTTGAAAGGAGTGCTGAAATTGAAAGAAGGTTAGGAATTCATAGCCTGTGAGGCTATGAGATAGAAGTAGAGTGGAAAGAATTATGGGCAAGAGGAGGAAATTAGAGAGTTTTAGTAATCCAGGGGTTGACATAATGAGAATGCGAGAATGTAAGTAATGAGAAAATAAGGGCAAATATGAGATGGGTTTGTTTAATGAGGAAAGTATAGATAGTGGAAGGTGTGAGTAAGTTAGTAAGAGATGGTTGAGTATGTAATGAGATATGTTGAGCTATTGGTTGATGTGGCATGGGGGTGTGGCTTCTAGCAGTATAAGGATAGGTGCCCTAGGGGTGGGTGGGAATTGGGAGTAGGGTAGGGGAGCGGATTGAGCCCGCAGGGCGAATGGAGCGGGCAAGAGCAGTAAGGTAAGTTCAGCCAAGAGACAATCAGCTGTCTTTTGTGTTTGTCATAATACAGAAGTAACTAAAGTGAAAACTGGGGAGCAGAGTATATAAGCTTATCAGATATGTGTAGATGATTTAGTAAAGCGAGAGTGAGGTTCTCATGTGCAGAGAGGGGGATTAGAATTGTACTGAAATGCCAAAGAATGGGTGTAGGACCTGAGGGATAGTTAGTTTTAATACTAGAATATAGTGTAGGTAAAGACTGCCACCTAGTGGTCAGGGGAGTAATAGTAGCTGGGAGAGGTATGCAAGAAGCTATTCCAAAGGCATAAGATATAGGATGAGGGGACAAAAGGGTGGAGGGAGGAAGTGGCCTTGGGTCTGCGGTAGGCTACTAAATCTCACACCGGAGGGTTAACAAGCAGTTATAAGCACTACAGAAAGGTAGTAAAAAAGTATTTAGCAACATACAAGTACAAAAACATTAGGAGTATAAGCTTTATGAACCCAGGCAAGGAGTCAGCTTTAGGGGCATCTTCAGGTTAGGAGGAGGTTATTCTTTAACTTTGCAGCAAGGAGGGAAACACCCGGATGCACTTAAATGTACAAAAGCTTAAGGAGTATGATGGTGCCTTTCTACATCAGGCAGTTTGATACCTCTGTAATTAAACAGAAGTGGGTGGGGAGTTGTTCAGGTTCAAGTTGGGGAAAGGGATAGACACAAAGTAATACAAGGTTGAGAGTCAGAAAAACTGGACTAAGCCAGCTGCTAAAAAGAAAACAGGAAAACCAAGCCAAGTTAATTGCAGGTCAGTGTGGTGCAGTATTTACCTAATAACTACAAATGTTATACTACTAATCTCGTACACAGTGGTGAAAAGGACCACCACTTTTGCAGGGAAAAACAAAATTATGGGCTGCAGGTACATAGGTAAACTTTTTCAAAGAGAAAGTAGTTTTAAGTAATTGACCTAGGAGTACTATAGGAAGAGAGAGAAATGGAGGGGGGACCAGTAGTGTGCATGCTTACAGTGAAAAGGGAAACAGTCTTCAGTTTGGAGGACAGATTAAATACAACTCTAACATACACTAGTGTAGCTGAAAGCACTTTAGTGTTCCATTGACATAGGGTCTCACGGTGCAGGGCAATGAGACAGCCTTGGGTTGATTGGAGGTTGACCAAGACACAGGATGTAGCTTTTGCTGAGGGGACTGGAAGTAAAAAGGAAAATGAGGTAAATATTAGGTCTGAAGTTTTAAAACACTCTGATTACCAAGTAACTGAGATAGAGAATGCAGGGGGTAGCAGCATACCTTGTAAGAAACAGCACAATTCTATGAACAACACAAAATGCAAGGATAGCAGAGAGAGAGAAAAAAGGTAACTGCAGTTGATACCAAGCTATTATAACATACACTACACTATTATGTATTGTTATAAAGGTTATGAAGACTAAAATAGTAACTACTAAGCTGCTACACACTATTTAGCATTCTCCACTAAAAGTCAGAAACAACAGTGGCATGCTACAGAAACACAAGTAACTTCTAAGATGCTACAGAAAATTTAGCATTCTGCACTAAAAGTCAGTAATCAGTGGTGTGCTACAGAAACAAGTAACTACTAAGATGCTACACGCAATTTAACATTCTGCACTAAAGTCAGTAATCAGTGGTATGATACAGCAACAAGTAACTACTAAGATGCTACATTCACCAGCTAACAGTCAGAAATAACAGTGATGTTATGCAGATACACAGAGTCAGTTGTATCACACGGAAGTTAAAATAACTTCTACTCTAATTGCCAAACAGGTTACTAATCTAAAAGTACACATAGCAGGAGACAGTATTCAGATTATTGAATAAAGCAGCTTTTTACCTGTTATTTAAAGTCACAATATGCTATAAATACAATTGTATACTGGCACATGCCTTCGTTGAAAGTTGGGCATCGAGCTGGCAACTCGGCACCGTAAAAATCTACTGCCAATCATTAGCGGACCGGAGTTCCGCTGTGGCAACCCCTAACCGGGAAAAGTCGAAAGACAAACAACAACAACAACAATTGTATACTGGCGCAACAAAAACACTCATATGCAGGGCAAATAGAGTAAAGGAAAAAATAACAAAAACGCTCTTGAAATGCAACTCCAGAAAACAAGTGACCAGATAGAGCTGTTACCAACCAGAAATATGCATTACAAAAAATACATACCATGTGTGAAACTTCTCAAAAATAGCAGTAATAGTCACAAACAAAAACTATACCAGGTAGTACTTACATGCGAGCACACTACTGGGGATTCCTGTGAAGCAAGGCAGAAAAGCCAAGTCAAAAGCTGGTGCCTTTCTACATCAGGCTTTTTGATACCTCTGTAATTAAGCAGAAGTGGGTGGGGAGGTGTGTAGGTTCAAGGTGGGGGAAGGGATAGACGCAAAGTAATGCAAGGTTGAGAGTCAGAAAAACTGGACTAAGCCAGCTGCTAAAAAGAAAACAGGAAACCAAGCCAAGTTAAGTTAACTCTCCAGTATGCTGTGATTAGCCCCAAGGTAAATAGCCATGCTTCTGAAACTTTCCCTGATTGCTGCCTTTTGTAGGCAATGAATTGTTGCCAGTCCCACCACCTGTCACAATCGCTAAAAATCACGAAAACCAGATGATCAAGGAGTTCATTTCTAGAGGATAAATAATTCCATTTACCAACCCACCACGTTTGCCTTCATAGCCTTTTTTCACTACTTCACAGTGCAGGAAAAGGTATCAACTGTCCTAGAAAAAAACAGCCATCTTGGAGGTCCCATCATGCATGAAAGGGCAAGGATGAATGTATCTTTCGGCTTTTCCCAGTTAGGGGTCGCCACAGCGGAACTCCAGTCCGCTAATGATTGGCAGTTGATTTTTACGTACCGAGTTGCCAGCCCTGCCGTACAACCTTCAACGTAGGTACGCCCATTCACGTTGGTTTCCACGCAGAAGACGGTCTGAGAATCGAACCGGACAGCGTCTTACTGTGAGGCGACAATGCTACCGCAGCACCACCACCGCGGGTTATTGCAAATTACTTTTGGTGCCAAGAAACAAAATTTTGCCCACAGAAGTGTTACTAAGCAGTGGGACAGGCTACTGATTAGCACTGGGCAAACAGAAAACTTAGAACAATGTAAAATAGAGCAAAGCCTTTCTGGTAAGAACAAAGGAATGCATAAGTGGTCTTATAAGGGTCTCACAGTGCAGGGCAATGAGACAGCCTGTTCTAGACAACTTAAGGCCTATTCTAGACTCCAGTGACTTAAGCCTTTATGTCTCCAAACAAAACTTTCATATGACCACATTGCAAACAATACTGCCTTACCTACCTGAAGGGGACTGGACATGCACTTTGGATCTCTGGAACACCTCCCTATCTTTCACCCTCAATTTTTTTTTAAGTTCAAAACAGGGAAATAGCATTTTCAGTTGCAGAGCTGCAAATCTTTTCAATGATGTTGAAAATGTCTCCTGAATGTCGCACATGAGCCATGCATGTTTTCTTTACCTACATCACTGTATCAGAGTGGACAGTTTTAGGCTGATCATTCTGGGCTCTATAGGGTGAAGAACAAAAGAAAAAAATAATTTCCTTAGTTCAGTGGGTGCCATCCCAGAATAATCCCTGAACTGACAGATTACTAAAACTACTGGCTGATTGTGTCAACTATTGCACCAGACTGTTTATGACAAAATTTATCATTTCTTAGAGGACTGATTCAGTAGACCAGTTCTCCTTCTGGTTCCAGTGTCGTTAAATGAACTAAGCTAGGGTTATAGTTAGTTCAGCTGAATGCAAAATACTTTTCTTACTGCAATGGCTCACATATTCTTTTATAGTTGTTTCTTCACACTTCATCTGAAGTGTTTATCCACAAGCTCTGTCTTTCCACACAACTGGATTTTCTGTCTTTGTGTGACAGTCATGTAATTATGGGAATTAGGATTCTTCATTTAACAGCTAATTCAATTTACAGCTGGCTAAATTCCAAAACAGAACATTGCTGCAGCAGATGGAATACTCAAATGTTCACTTATTCAGTCTGAGGAAGCTTAAAAAAGTGTTACGTCACGTAACATCTTCACACAGTAAACAAAATAGGCTGCTTGACACGAAGACTTCCCTGAATAGAACACTATTACAAATTATGTGGATCTGCAGCTAGACATTTATCTTTATGCATTAAAAAGCAGAATACATTTAAAGACTGTAGTTTTATGGAGTATTTCTAAGTCAGCATAATTTAAGAGACAGCAGTAAGTCCTATGCATTGATATATATTTATAGGAGATACGATGCTATCTGTGATCATTTAAACTTTTGGGTTGCTTTACTTTTGGGGCTATCACAGTCAATGTCACACCTCTCAACCATACTGAATTCCTTAGTATTTACCGGTTTTGAGGGAAAAATATTGGGGTGCCACAAATTCCTGAGTGGCCCCTTAATTTCCGAATTTCCCAGTCTTTTTTTTTTCTTTTTTGTATTGCCACTTTAAATTTATGGCTGATGTCACCATGCATCAACAGCCTTTTCCCATTTGCATGTTCACTTGGAAAGGAAATTAACTTTATTTCAGGTAAAGAATTCATTTATAGCAGTGACCTATGGCTAGGTATGGGTAATGCTGGATTTACCTATGGTTGGTGTGGTTTGGTCATGAGGGTGAAGCCAACCATGGGTAAATCAGCATTACCCACACCCAGCCATGGGTTATTGCTATTATACAATGACATTATTTAAGAAAAAAGTTACTTTTCTTAATGTCCATGTGTAACAGTGTTGTGGTGCTGTTCTGCATTTTCCCCCTGTGTCATGGGGCTTTCTTGATTTACTGCACATGCGTATGGGACTTGTATTCCCACGCTTACCCAGTAGATCAGTGCTGTGGATAGGAAGCAATGGAGAAATGAAGATCTCCATTGCTTTTTTTTGTTTACATTTAATTAAAAAAAAAATGAAATCCAGAGACTTTAAATGTATGAGAGAAAAGGGGCAGGAAAATAAAAGGATAATCAGGTCCGTTTCTCTAGTTTTGCATAACGTACCTGATTATCCTTGTATTCTCTCTGTCCCGTCTCTCTCATTCTTTTGAAGTTTCCAGATTTCTAAGTTTATCTTTTTTTTTTTTTTTTTAATTAAAAAAATAGAATTTCCATAGCATATATTAATAGAAAAAAGTCAGAGCGACTAGACTTTTTTCCTATTGGTATATTCTTGATTTACAATGGGCATGCTGGTTGGGCTGACCAGTCGGCATGCTCATTTCTGAATGTTAGTGGCCAGTCATCATATAATATTCAGTTTTGAATGCTTGTTGCTGATGTTTTTTACATATATAAACAACTGTTTTACATATTTAAATCAACTGTAAGTCATCTGCCCACTGATAAGTATTACTTATCAGAGCTAATTGTTACTTTCCCATTCTGAGAAATATTGTGATGTGATGTGTGTGTGTGTGTGTGTGTGTGTGTGTGTGTGTGTGTGTGTGTGTGTGTGTGTGTGTGTGTGTGTGTGTGTGTGCGTGTGTGCGTGTGTGCACTTTTAAAATCATTCTAGTCAAATTTCAGTTACTGCTGGCAAGGTTGCACTGAAAAGCTCTAATCTCAATCAATGTGGAAATCCACTAATTATAATTTTATTTATAACTCTAATCTGCAGCTGTACAGTGTAGAGTTTATTTGGAAATGGCATGTGCTGACTGTCACCCAAGGCAGCAAGTGTACATTAACCACTTACTCTTCTGGCCAATTGCCTTTTGTATTTTAATAGGTATCTGTGGTGGGAGCCCTTGCTGTTTCTTTCATTACACATTCTAATATTGATAGCAATGGCGTGTAACTAAACATTTGTAGTCCTTGTATATCACTTATTAATTGATGGTTACTGTTGAGGTTATAAGCCCATTCATCACAGTTACAACTTCTCATTTATTTCTGTACTGCTTCTTTGATTCCTAGATGCATTATTTTTTTCTGTTTTTGTTTGCATTGAATGTAATCTTATGTTTTAGAGCACATATTAACTTTTGCTTGAGCCTTGTCTTGGCCTTTCTACATCTTCTTGTGTATCAACACTTTTGCATATTGTTGTGCAATAAGTAGACAGGCAAACCCTTCATCCTAATCTCCTGGTCTATAAGTTACAAAAGACATTGAAAAAGACTTCTTTTGTGTCTTATCCCTAAACTTTTATCTAAGTGCACTCCATTTACTCCATCCTTATGTGTGCTGTTCTGTAGCCAGTGTTTTACCTGTGCTACTAGTCTGAGAAAGATGGCATATCTTTCTGATCTGTTCGCTAGCTTTTTATGTAGCACAATGTCAAATGCTGAAGTCTTAATAGCCCAGGCACTAGAGATTTGCACGGTTTGTTTTTTTAATAAAAAAAAAAATTCTACTATTTCACTTGGTCTGTGTTTGTCATTGGAAGAAAAATCTTTCTGATTTGTTCACTAGCTTTTTATGTAGCACAATGTCAAATGCTGAAGTCTTAAGAAATCCATATCCATAGCTCCTTTTTATTTATTCATTCAGTCATTTGTTCTTAACTGAGGTAGAGCATTGGTCTACATGGACCATTTTCAAGCTCAGCCCAAGAGGTTGTAACAACACCGTAGATAAAGCAATTTAGATTTAATATCATGAGTATTCGTTCAAAAACTTTATTTGTAAAACCTTCCACTAGAGCACATATGAGGCATGAATAGAATTTTCTTCCAAAACTTTCAAAGGTGTTTGAAAAAATGTGTCGATCCAGGTGAAGCACCATTGGCTTCCATTGTTTTTTATGCAAACGCCATTTTGTTCATCATTCTTTTTGTACTTTGCATCCAGACCCATGGGTTCACATATCCCTGGGAGAAGTGGGAGACAAGGAATGTAGATATTACCAAGTGGGGTTAAGATTTTTGTCATGCTCAGGACACCGCATTGTTGATAAGCTACTTTCTAGTACCCAGAATAACTGTGCACTATTTTACCCATTTGTTTTCCAGCTAGAGTGCATACATACTTCTTGGTGAATTTGCATTTCCTGAGTCCCAAGTTGCTGCTGCTGTTGTAGCTAGCATCCGCACAGGTTGGGCTTCTGTGGAAGGACTCTGCCAGCACTCTCCCCCCAGGATAGGTGAGCTGGAAATAAATAGCTGCTTACACCAATACTTCCCCATTTGGTTCCTCCACTGTCTGGTCTACCACATGGGTCCATGTTATCTGGGCCAAAGTCAGGGGTCCATTGGCTACAACAGTACAACTACAACATTAGTCAAACTTAGTTAATACAAAATGTTGGTAACTAATTTATGTGATATTCATGGAGTTTGGATAAGTCTTTGCTTCTATTCCCCACAGTCTGCTGCTGAATGGATAGCAGTCTTTTTGCTTCAGCCAGACTAAGTCAGTTATTTTAAGACTTATTTGACCAGCCATTTTTACTGGATGTTAGAGGGCAAATCTGATTTGAGAGCATACAAAGTTGAATTCTGCAGAGGTCAGTAATTGGCTCTGTTGCTCACTCTTTGCTAACACACTTGCTATCCTTGATCCTAAAATCCAAGCTATAATTCATGCAGACGATTTAGCTGTTTTTGAAATCTGATTATGCTCATCAGGGAAGACCTAAATTAAACCTTCTCAAGAGACATAAATGGTTTACACAAAGGGACTGAGGCAGCTGTTTAAGAAGACTAAAGTGATAATCTTTGGCCCAAAAAAACAATGATTTTTGGTACCCAGAAAAGGCTAAACCTAAAACAGTTAATTTCTTGAGGTATGGCGTGGTCCTACCCTTTCTTTCTCTATATATGTGGAGGAGTTAGGTTTGCAAGCTGCATTTATTTACTCTTGTCTTTTTGACTAAGTGATTCTTTGAAGGATAGTTGCACAGTTTGTATTATTTCACAGTAGAAATGGAAAATGTATACATTGTTGGGAGAGGGTCATAACTTGAAGAGTCAGTTTGCAACTGCCCTGAGCCAGACACAGTCCTGGAGTTTGAACAATGACAAAGAAGGGTGTAGGGATGCAGCTCCTACGCTGGGAGATGCAAAGGTGTTTTCCCCACACAAAAATTATCATGTTCCTTTTTTGTTTTAGGGAGTATTAACAAGTAAAGTGTATTACTGTACATTAATTCTGAGATATGATTTTGCTATAATTCATATAGGAAAGTTTATATAACCAGGGTTCTTTGTAGTGGTGTACAACTGATTAAAGTATATCCAGGAAATTCATCATAAACTTACCTCATTACATGGCATTTGTTTTGACATAATTAATCTGTTGACAAAAGAAACTAGATTTACCTTAAGTAAACAGATACTCGTTGCTTCAATGGAATGTGTATTTAATTCGTATCATTATGGCAAACAGCATTTGAAAACTGATGCTTCAGACAGCTTTATGACATGATCCCCAGCAAACAACTTCACTATTTCAATCTGTCAAAAATTGTTATATGCCATATTACCCACAGAGCTACCCTACTACCTGGCAAACTGGTTTACAAATTTTTAACCTTGGCCACTGCCTTTCTGTGTATAGAAAGTATAAATTCTGTACTTTGTCTAGTCCACATTACTTACTGCTGTCCTCCTATTTTAGCAGGGACACCTCCAACGCTTGCTCTGCTGTATTGTACATACTGTCAACATTCTGGTTTAAAAAGTTACTGTAATCTGTCTGACCTGACGTCAGACCTCTCAAGTATCCCTGTTCTGGGGGAATACTCCTAGTTTTAGCCTGATGTAGGATGAGCCTACTGTTAGAGGTATATCCCTGTTTTCAGGCTTCATTTACCCATCACACAATTTTCTAAATTACCCTAATCACATGAGATGTTTGAAGCTGCCAAGTATGCAGAAAACCACACTACATGACCACATGCTTGTAGCAACAATAATTTAAAGAAAGAGGCATACACTTTCTAACCCCCCCCTCCTTTTTTGAAGCAGAAAATAAATCATCTTGCATTGGCAGAATTTTGTGATACAGTTCATTAAAATCAACAGATTTAACACTGTCTCTTTGATAGTATGCTTATGTTTGCCATCATTTTGTCACTCTGTTTTTTTAAACGTGTTTCTCAATAGCATCTCGCACTCGTATTGGAAGTGGGAAGAGTTATGTACTATTTGATACTCATATTTTATGCTAATTAGATGTCTAGAGTTTTACCTGGATATTCCTATTTTTCAAGGACCTTTGCTCCTATTTTCAATGTCTTCAGGTTGAGCGGTACGCCTGACATACAGCTAGTTGTATAGATAGCTAAACAACCTTAGGAATGTGTTGGAATTAGGTTACGGCAGTCTAACAATCACTGCAGCATCCTCCATCTTAATTGGTGTGTCTACTTTTAAGTCAGCTGACTGTGTTTGTAACCGACCCAATGTAGACATTATATTACGTATGTGCGATGAAAAGGTGACAGCTTAACTGAGAAATTCTACAGAACTTCGGGACTTGAGTGTAATAAATCAAAATCATTTTTTTTTATTTTTAAATAAAAAAAAAAAAAGAATTACAGGCTAAGGGGAAATCACATTATAGGGAAACAGGAATCTACTCTAAAATGTTTAGGAATAGAGCTACGCAAGGATAATAATGAGCTTGTCTCAAAAAACTATAATAATATCATCAACACAATTAAAAAAATGTGTGGAAAAATGGAATAAACCAATATTAACATTTGAAGATAGACTACAATTAATAAAAATGGTTTTACTACCTAAGATTCTGTGTATAGCATTGGCAGTACAGCTGCTTCCAGAAAGGAATATACTTATTTTATTTATGGTTTCCTAAAAGAAATAGAATAGCCTTAATACATCATATTAGACCATGGAAATAGGGAGGACTAAACTTTCCTGACATTGAAACATATATAAAGGCATCCATATCTAAAACTATTACAGACTGGATAAATCCAAATTACTCTGCAAAGTGGAAATAATTATTAACTGTAATATCAATAAATGAGTTTGATTTACAAAAAAAATCCAAATATTAGATAAAAAATCAATATATCCTGGTATATACTAAGTATCAGCTTGCAATACAGTATAACAAAGCCCATTAAAACACATCTGATTAATTATTACATTGATTCATTCAGAAAACTTGTTAGTACAAATATAGATTTAAAAATTTGGATTGACCTTTTAGTTACAAAGAATTATCCACATAAAATATATAGAGAAATAATTAACTCCTGGGAACAGAAAGGACTTGTTTGTTGGTTTCAATGTATCAAAGATCTAAAAGTTCTAGATATACAAATAATAATAACATATACAATTCCACAACAAGATTGGGTAATTATACAAAGCATTCTGACATTTTCACAAGATTTATGCAGAATAGTTAATAATTCTTTATTTAAAGAAATATCTAAACTTATGAAATACTTCTATGAAATCATATATAATGATTATGATATGGGAAATGGTATTTCAAAATTTTACAAACTATTGATAAAATATAAAACAGCACCCAAAATATCATATTGGAAATATATAACAAAAGGACACTCATTACAGTTAGCTGAAGAAATCAAATCAAATATCTTATTATCAGTAAAATATACTTCTTTTACACAATACTGGAAAATATTTAATTGGAAATGCTTACATAGAGCATTTTTAACCTCAGATAGAATTACTAAAATCCATTCTCCCACAAATGGAATACGTTGGAGGTGTGAACAAGTCCACAAAACAAATTGGAACCATATTTTCTATGATTGTGTTAAAATAAAGCCATTCTGGAATGGTATATATAACTTTCTACAAGTTCTATTTAATGAATTGTTTATATTATCCAAAGCTCTTATATTGTTAAATGTGAACAAAGGTCCTCAATTGAACATGTCAAACATGTATGTATTATGGACGATACTTGCAATCTTAAGGAAGTGTATAACTAGAAGATGGAACGACTCTGGAAGACTTCTACAGCCTACTGAAGACCATAGCACTGATGGAAACTAAAATTAAGGAAGTAATGGTTCATCCTAACCCATTGCTCAACAACCCATGGAAAAAAGTCTTATCATTGATTGACACTATGCAATAATTGAACAGACATACTCTGATAACTGGACGGTCATATCTATAAAATAATTGTATATATGGAATTCTGTTATATAAGTCGGGTTAATGTAAACAGTGTGCATAGTTATTTAAGATGGTATGTAAAAATACTATGGAATTCATTTAACTGTATTTGAAAATAAAAATTTTTGAGCAAAAAAAGAAAAGATGACAGCCTGTCTAGGTTGCCATTTAAGTGCATTTTAATTGATACTTCAAGAGCCGTTAGCAAAACTGAAAAAGAAAGCACTTACCTGATAAGTTCAGTAAAGTTCCATGGCTTTGCAATTTAGTAGCTATTTTGTTTCATTCTTTAAGTGCATTTAACAATCTGCCTCTCTCCCTTTTTCTTTGTAACCCCACCCTTTCTCTGCCTATCACGTACCTTCCAAAATGCCTTTTATCATTGCTGTGCCACCTGTTCCAGTATCATGGGTCCAAAGCCCTCTATGAAAATAAACACTTCTGCAGACCCAAGGACAGCTGATCCCTGTACCCAGGTTCCTGTGTGATTTTCTCCCTTCTCTGTCCTCCCTGTTGATGGTGATTCTCTTATGTCTCCCTAGCATGATATGCATCCTTCCTGTATCTTGGAGTTTCTGTCAAGAAGAGGTCTAAATTCTACCACACTCTGATTATATTCTTACCTCATAATCTCAGACACCTTTCTGGTGCCTCTCCTCTGGAGTGCTTCTAGCATCTTGATGTTCCTTTGCTTGTGAGGCCTCCAGATCTGCATACAGTATTCAACGTGTGGCCTTATCGGGGCATGGTAGAGCACAATCATAATCAGTTTGCTTTTGTAGTCCATTTTCTCTAAGGAAACTCCCTGATATTTTGTTTCTTGCTGCATCTGTCCTTTCCTTTCAATTTGCAGCTGGAGATTCACATTGGTACTTTGTGTGTGTCTGCATTGAACTCCAAATTTGTGGGCTATTTGATCAGCATTTTCAAATCCTTTCTTAAATTCTTTAGATTTCTCCAACATTTCAGTGTCATCACTGAAGAGGGTGATTATTCTGTCTTCTCTCAGATATACCCAAGATAATACTCCAGTCAGTGCAGCCTGCTGTGGTACCGTACTAGTCACTTACCTTGTTTCTACTGTTGTCCCTCTTACCCCAACCTTTTGTATCATACTTTTCAACCATGCAGTAGTCCAGATCCTTAGCCTATATGCTTTAGTGACCCTGCAGTTTTCCTGGGACCTGTCCCTTCAGGACCAAGTCAAAGGCCTTGGTGAAGTCAAGGCAGCCATGTTCTTCAGTAATTTCTTCTCATTTTCCCCCTGTAACCTTTTTTTCCCCAAACATCTTTATTAAATTTACACACATGACAAAGGCAGTCTTACATTTATATAAATGAAAAACATACAAGAAGATAACACTTTAGTTGCAAACAGTTTACATCACAGACACCATTGAAACAACTACATTATACTTCACTTATAATCCATCCAGTCATTGTCAGTTAAGCGTTATATAGCTCATTCAAATCGTGCCTATTAAACCTCGTTCCTGCTCTGCATATATTGTTCCCACAATTCCCATTTTTTCCTATGTAGTTTGCTCCTTCACTTTTCTAAAGATCCCAATTTCAGTTCTTTTATCTCTGTTACTATTTTCACTACTTCTAGTGAAGTTGGTCTAGACTTTGATTTCCATTTTCTAGTAATTGCTTTTTAGGCAGCCGCCATAATTAGACTCAGCAAGGCTTTACTATGTCTAGGCAATTCCGATTCTGTAGTGTAACTCCAAAAAAATCATCTCCCCAGTCAGTCCAGTCTGCTCACCCAGCATCTCCAACAGAGCGGTCCGCAGAGAATCCCAAATGTCTGCCAGCTCATCACACCTCCAAAAAATATGTTCCCAGCTACCTCTTTCTTGCCTATCCCACCTCCAGCATTTGCTGTTCATCTGAGGAAAAATTATTTGGAGTCTACTTGGGGTATAAAAATACCTAAGTAAACACTTCCAGGAAAAGATCCTAAGTCTTCTAGACTTTGTTGCTTATTTGGGAGATATACATATATCCCCACATGTCTCTCTGTGAATTGCTTATCCAGTCTCTCTTCCCAATCCTTTCTAAGCTGCTCTGATTGATTCTTATAATTATCATGCGATATTTTATATGTTTTACTAATTATTCCCTTTTTAATGGCAGATTCGGTTCTAGATTCTATTAAAAGTTCTACCAGTGCTGATTTTTCATTTAGGAGCCCCCTATTTCTTTCTCTTTGCCTATACTCTGATATCAATCCTTGATAGGGAAGGCAATCTCTAACCTGCAGTCCAAATAAATTCTTGGCTTCTTCCCATTCGTGTTACCTTTCCCTTTCTAGTTATTTGCTCCCAATACCTTGGTTCCTTTTCCAGTTTTCTCCAGTAAATTCCTGCCCCCTCTTGCATATTATGTGTATCCCTGACCACAGTCAATCCTACTGGCAAAATCTCTTTTCTGCATTCTTGTGCTGGGTTGGTTCTTGGAATACTCCCTGCTATTTTATGAATATAATACTCTGTATGATGTAGGTTGTTCTCCTTAAGAGTCTGCATCCAAAATCCCAATCTCTCCTTATTTCTTGAGCTTCCCCCGTATCATCCTCATTCCTTTCCACTTTGAATTATAGTTTTCTGCTTGTGCTATGTATAAGAGCCTTAACTGTGCTGCTCTAAAATACACCCTCAAATTAGGTAATCCTAGTCCACCTTGTTCTGTTGGTAGAATCATCTTATCCCACTTGACCCTTGCTGTCTTCCCCTCCCAGATAAAATACTTAAACTCTTTTTCTAATTGCTATCCACAACTTCTCTTCCACTTGATAAAAGTGTGTCTTACCTGTGCATAAGATTAAAGGGACTCAAAACAGTTTAATGGCTTGTATCTACTCAGTCAAATGCCTTCTCTGCTTCAAGACCCACCAATAAAAGTGGTACTTTCTTCCATTCTTCTTCCCTCTGAATCATCAATGTTCTGTTAATATTGTCAAATGTTTGCCTCCCCTCCACAAAACGACACTAATCCATAGCTATCAATTTTGGTATCACTTTTGCCATCCTTTTAGCCATTATAGACATAAACACTTTATAATCATGGTTTAGTATTGAAATGGGCCTGTATGAAGCTGGATCTGATGTACCCTTACCCTCGTTAGGATTTACATCCACCACCGCTTTCTTCCAGGATGTTGGTACTTCTCCTCTTAAAATACTGTTAAACAAAACCTTTCAGATCCTTATCAGTTTTTCCCCTCCTCACTTCCAAACTTTAACAGGAATACCATCTATTCCTGGGGACTTTCCTGTAGCTTGGTTATATGCAGCCATTTTATTTCATCCTTTCCTATCCTAACTGTTAGTAATTGAGCCTCATCTACCTCTAACTTTGGCATATTTAATTCTTCCATAAACATTCCATTTGTACCTTTTCTTGATTTCCGTATTTGTCTGCTTTATACAAATTTTCATAAAATTACCAAAATATTTCTAATACTTCTACAGGGTCTGTTGTTATCTTCCTTGTTATGGGCTCCCTAAGCTTGCTGACTGCCCTTTCCACATTTTGTTGCCTGAGTTGTTTTGCTAGAAGTTTTTGTGCTCTAGAATTATTATAAAAAAAAAAAACAGTTGCTTAACAGCAATCTTTCTAAACTCATGCATATTATCGAGGTAATCCCTTATGTTCTGTTTAGCATTCTGCAGTTGCTCCTTTTCTTGTTCTGAGAGATTCCCCGTTTTGCAATACTTTAACATTTGTCAATCCCTCTAAATAATTCTTGTTACTGTTTAGTCATATCTCCATTTCATTTCCCAACTACTTTTAAACTCCACTTTAATTTTATCCCACTCCTTAGCTATGATTTCAGAAGATAAATCTATCTTCTCTAGTAGCTCTTGAATTAATTCCATGACCCATTCCTTAAATTCCTCTCTTTTCAACAGGTAGGTAGGAAAGCGCCAGCATCTCATTTTCATTTCATTACCCTGCGTTTTTCTTTTACTTATTATTGGTTCATGATCTGAAATAGTTATTGGGTGCGTTTCAAGATCTTCCATTAAATGCACATGTTCCTGTGAGATATAAAATCTAGCCTAGCCCAGTTTTTGTATCTCGGTCAATTGTTGTGTTTTTCAGCTTTTCCTGGTTAGGGGTCGCCACAGCGGAACTCCGGTCCGCTAATGATTGGCAGTTGATTTTTACGTGCCGAGTTACCAGCCCTGATGCACAACCTTCAAAGAAGGTACGCCCATTCACGCATGTCTCCACACAGAAGACGCTCTAGCTGAGAATCGAACCGGACAGCATCTTACTGTGAGGCGACAACGCTACCGCAGCATCTCTCGGTCAGTAATATGTAAATTCACTCTGAACTCCTAGAACTGAATTCATGTCTTCCATGCCAAGCATTTTCATAAATTTCTTCAAAAATCTACCCTCCCATGTTATATTTTCCCTTTTAGGCCCCCAGACACATCTTCACTGTTGCAAACCAAATTCCAGTCTCCACCTATAAGTAATATTCCTTGCTGAAAGTTGATTATTTCTCCCCAAATTTTCTTAAGCTCCATTATAGTAGCTTTAGGGTGATATAAATGCATGCTAGTGTAATCCTCCTCCCTAGCCAGTAGCCCCTTAGTACTATATATCTTCGATTATTATCTTTATTCCCTCTTCTATCACTATTGGAGCTCCTCTTGCAATTAATATAAGCACTCATCTTTTCCTGTGCCCCAAATATTCCTCTGAATAACCATCCTGAAAACCTTTCTTTATCAAATTCACATGTTCAGTTCTTTCCAGGTGTGGGTCCTGTAGCATAGCTATTTGCACTCTACATTTTTTAATATAGTTCACTACTCTTTCTTTTTTATTTTTATCTGTAAGACCATTTAGATTGAAAGACATTACAGAAAGCATCATTTTCTTATATAGTTATTATTACCACTTTTTATATATAACTGCTCTTTTGCTAAATATCTAGTTCCAACTTTTATGTTACATGTATATACTGTTTGGCAGGTTGGTCTTTTATACAGTTGTTTCATGTCCTATCCATTTGCACCTATGTCACGTCTTACATAATTTTCTGTTTTTTGTGAAAGCCCCAAAATAGAACCGAAAACCTATGAACTTTACTATAACACACAAAACTATATACATTCTCAAATATTGAAGTTGTTGGTTCCTAATAAGAACATAAGTTCTAAGTTGATAGCTACACAGACAGGCTAAAATTAACCAAAAAGAAAGGTTAGCCATGCTAAGACGCATGGTACAGCCTGTGCTATTTGATTTTTTATGTCTATATCACTATCCCAGTTGAGGAAAAAAAAACTTGAATGCTTTCAGTAAACACTTTCTCCAAGCCATTTTTTTAATAAATTGTCTTCTAGTGACATGTAAACCAGACACAAAACTGCAAAGGGTACCTTGTTTATCAGAAAAAAGCCTTACAATATTCAATATTCTTTTTCATTTGCATGCTTTGGGGAATGCAGGGGGGGTTGCCCCCATGCAGCAACATGGTGAACAGTGTGTGGGATGTTATTTATAGCTGCTTTGTAGTTTTCAATGTTTTGAGATTCGATGTTATAACTTTTAGATGTTTTGAGGTTTAGATGTTATGGTTGATGTTTTAAGTTTAGATGTTATGACTATTCGATGGTTTGATAGGTAACCCTATTAATAATAGTTGGCAAAAGATGACATACAGCAAAAATACAACAAAAAACATTTGCAAATATTTTCACATATCAGAACACAATGAGGAACCATAGTAGATAGTTTCATATGTAGGTAGTACCAGTATAATACTTCACATAGAAGCTTTGAATGTTATTTGACAAGTATAGTGTTTTTATTATATATCCAGGTAGCTGGTGCAGTTATAGTAAACATATAGGTTCATAGGTTCATAGGTTCATACTAGGCTATCTGCCCTAGGGCATTTATAAGCCTAGCCAGAGTATGTTTGGCTTTCGCCACCAATTTTAAATTAATTTTGCTATGCCCTTTTTCGAGGTTAGTATACTGTGCCTCTGTCTAACAGTGACACAGAAGTGATACCCGGGATAAACCTATGATCTCCCATCCACTCATCAAGATTCCTCTTGAAGAGAGTCAATGAGGGACTCTGCCTAACCTGGACTGGGATTTTATTCCAGAGTGAAGGGAGCCTCTGGGTTATGAATTTGTCCCTCCAGCATGTCCTATTTATTTCAGTGCTGAGGTTCAAGTCTCTTGAGCGTGTAGCTCAATGGGATTTGGATTTTTTGAGGTGCAGCATGTCCCTTAATTCCGGGTTGGACATGGCTTTATACATCAGGCACAGGTCGCCTCTGAGCAGGCGGTATGCCACTGAGTAGAGCTGGAGTTTCTTTAACCAGGCAGCATATGGCATCTGTTTGAGCCCTTTGATCCTCTTGGTGAGGTACTTTTGGGGTCTTTCCAGTTGCTGCAGGTGTTTGGTAAGGTACATCCCAAAAGGGGCATTGTACTCGATTATGGGCCTGATGAGGTATGAGTAAAGAGGCACGATGACCTCCCCTAATCTAGATATGAATCCCTTCATGATTAGGTGGGCTATATAAAATGTTTTTCTAACCACTTTGGCCACGTGGTTGTCAAATGAGAGATTGCTATCAACTTGGGTCCCCAGGTCCCTAATTACTTCTTCTGTACTTAATGGATTACCACCTATGTGGTAATTTGTGGGCACTTTGTTTTTGCCAAAGGGGATGACTATACACTTTTTGGTGTTTAGCTTGAGGCCATGGCTCTGACACCAGTTGTCTGTTTCTGTGAGGCCCTTTTGGAGGATGCTTGTGTCGGCTGGAGAGTCGATTATGGCGCCCAGTTTGCAGTCATCTGCGAACTTGGTCAGCCACAGTCCTTCCGTGTTGGCCTGTACCTCCAAGAAATATATACCGAACAAGAGAGGTCCCAGGACTGAGCCTTGTGGGACGCCACTTGTAACTGGTTTGGAGTCTGACATGGCTCCAGCAATTCTAACCATGTGGGTTCTGTCCTTGAGCCAGTTTGCAACCCATCTAGTGACATAGGGGTTTATATTTAAGCTGGTGAGCTTATCTATAATGCCCGAGTGGGGTATTGTATCGAAGGCTTTTGCGAGGTCCAGGTAGACTGTGTGGACCACCTTCCCTTCATCAATGGCCTTGTTGACTGTTTCAAAGAAGTCGACCAGGTTTAAGAGGCAGGATCTGCCCTTAACAAAGCCAAACTGGGTAGGATCCAGTGTCTGTAGGTCCCCAATATCTTTATTTATGAGGTCCATGATGATCCTTTCCATAGCTTTGCAGACCAAGCTAGTCAGGCTTATGGGGCGATAGTTTCCAGGTCCGTTGAGGCACCACCTTTGTGGAGAGGGACCACTGTTGCTGTACGCCACTCTTTGGGTACATATCCTGTAGTAAGGCTGAGATTGAACAGGAGTTTTATGTTTGGGTTTAGCTCTTCTTGGAGTTCATGTAGGACGCAGCCCGAGACACCGTCTGGTCCCATTGATGCTGTGTTTTTTGCTTTGGAGAGGGCGGCTCTTACCTGAGCATCTGAGATCTCAGGGTGGCAGCACTCTGCTGGGATAGATATTTGCCCTTTTGGTGGGGGGGGGGGGAGTTTGCGCTGAACCTATCAGCTAGGATGTTGGCAATGTCTGTGGGTTCGGTGTATTTTTTGTCATTTTGGACTAATTCTGAGCAGATCTGGGAATTCCCACCCAGGTTCCTAACATAACTAAAGAAAGCCTTGTAATTATCCTTAGTGTCCTGTGCAATTTTTCTCTCGAAGCTGGCCTTAGACGATTTTATGAGTGCCCTTAGTTTTTTGCTAATACTGATCAGAGATGCCTTCCCTTTTTGGGATTTTGCTCTATCATGTAGTAGCTTCCTCCTTCTGTTGTATAGTTTGTTTATGGCTGGGGTCCACCAGACAGGACGTCTGCCTTTGGAGGATTGGGTCTTGGTTTTATTTGGGATTGCATGATCCATGCATTCCTGAAGGTGTTCATAGAATGCATTTATAAAGGATTCTGCGGTCTGGGCCGTATATTCCACAGGCCCGGGGGCTTTGAAGTATTCCACCTCGGTTTTGAGGAGTGTGAAATTTGCTTTAGAGAAGTTTTTCACTGTGGTTTTCTGGGCAGGGGGTGGGGTCGGGATGTGAATATCCAGTGGGATCAGTTTATGGTCTTATCTTACCAGTGAGGGATACACTTCTGGTCTGGAGCATAGAGTCCCCATGTTGGTGATGATCAGGTCCAGTATGTTTTCCCCTCTTGTGGGAGTGGTAACAAGTTGTTCCATAGCATTTGAGTTTATGAATTCTAGGAACCTTTGGGCTAGGGTGTTGGAGCTAGAGTAATGCTCCCAGTCTATGTTTGGGTAGTTGAAGTCGCCCAATATAATGGTGTTTGGAGAGACCTTCATATTTTCCAGTGTTCTCAGGAAGGCTGAGTGGGGTTCCTGGGTTTGGGAGGGGGGTCTGTAGCAGGCTATAAACTGGAAGGCAGTTTTACCCACTGTTAGTTGCACATGGATAGTCTCTGATGCTTCGTGCTTTGCCACCAACCTGGAGGTGTGGGTATCTTTGATGAATATCGATACCCCCCCTCCTTTTGTGGTTCGGTCCAAGTTTTGGGGCCGAAAAGCATGGTATGAGGTATAACCTGGTAGTGCTGGGGTGCTCTCAGGAGCCCTGAACCAGGTTTCTGTTACTGCACAGATATTGATGTTCTCCATGCTAAGGAGAGTTTCAAGTGCATGCATCTTGAGGTTTAGACTTCTGGTGTTGAGTAGCATTACTCTTAGTTTCTTATCCCTTGTGATACCTATGGAGGTGGGTTTGTCTTTTGAGCCTTGCCTAAAAAAGGCACTATGGGGGTAGCAAGAGTCTTTGCCAATATCCGAAAGCCCAGGGGTGACAGGTGCAAGCCATCCCTAGCGAAGCATCGTGGCTTGTCGAGTATGTCATCCCAGGCTGACAGGCATTGGATCCCCTTTGAATGACACCAGTACTTAAGACAATTGTTGAAATTGATCATCTTGTCTTCATATTGTGGCATCATTCTTGGTGAGGGTAGGATGCTACTCAAGGTCAGGGTCATACCGGCCTGGGCTACATGCTCAGAGAGCTCCTCTATGTTTCTTTTCATGTAGTCCAGGGAGGTACGTCTCAGGTCATTCACACCAGCATGGACAATGACTGAGTCATATTTGTACTTGCCTTGGAGTGACCTGAGTGCTTGTGTTATGTGGTGGATCCTAGCGCCCGACAGGCTGCTCACCGTGACCTTCTCCTTGTTCAGCCTGGTGAGTGGGACATCAGTGTGCCTGACGATAGAGTCACCTATTACAAGTGTATCAGGTGTGTTGTTTAGCCTTAAGGGCTGTGACTGTTCGGCACACTGGCTTTGTGAGATATGTGTTGCACGTGTTTTGTTTTGGGGGTAGCGGTTGCTTGGGTTCGGCTTTGGAGGTCTCTGCTACTTAGGCAGATCTTTATTTAGAGCCTCCGAGTATGGTTTTGTGTGATTATGTGTTTGGTTTGCTGTCGTGATAGGTCTATGTGAGACTGGAATTGTAGTGATTATGGTTTCCTTCTCCTCCTGACTGGTTATGCCAGTACTGAGTTGAGAGAGCTTAGCCTCCAGTTTGGCTATATGGTTGCATCTCTCACATGTGTTGGAATTTGTTGGGAGGAGGAGAGGGTTGTCTGTGTATATGAGGCAGTTGTAGCATTGCCTCAAGATTCCCAGGTTCACCAGCTGGACCGAAGAGGAGATTGACAACTGACCTTTGGACATGCTAGAATAATATTGGGAATTCCTATATAATTGAAAACAAGGGCCAATGGTGAAGTGAGGGTGTAGTGCTTTTAATTTTTAGTGCTGACTTATATAATTGCTTTAGTGAGCAAGTGCCAGGTAACTTAAGTGCAATGTGTTACAGGTAACTTAAATTCAAAAACGACAAACAGTAACTTTCTTTCAAGTGAAACAAGGAAATAAGTACAGTAAGCAATGCAGATATCACTAGGGATCCACAGAAGTGCTGAGAAGCCGCGTTTTAGGTGGAATTAGCGTTCCAGGGAAATAACAAGCAAACAAACAACAAGCATACAAACAAAGCTAGATTCAGCAGGCCTGGATCTAGTTTATGCTACAGCAAACAAGGTGTACCAATTTCAGTAAGAAACAGTTCAAATATGCAGGCACTATAAACCTTTAACCAGAAATTCCCAGCTCAGAAGGGCAGAGTCCAGCCTCTCCTCCCACAAGAGTGCAGACCACGAACCTTCTTAATGTAAAATAACTGGCCTGAAGCCCAAGTGCATAAACCAGAACTAATACACTTTAGGAATAACAGACACTGAGCTCTCAATCAGCAGTTCCCAACTTAGAAGGATGAAAGCTACCTGTCCTGCCACCACAGTGCATGCCACAAACCTTCCTAGTGTAAAACAACTGGTCTGAAGCCCAAGTGCTTAATCCAAAAGACTTAGAATGATAGCTACACTTTAATCAAGTTACTACCAAGCAGTAATAAATACAATTGAATACTTTAAAGAATGCCTGGATTAGTGCTCAAGTTATACAAACAAAGCTAGATTCAGCAGGCCTGGATCTAGTCTATGCTACAGCAAACAAAGGTGTACCAATTTCAGTAAGAAGCAGTTCAGATATGCATGCACTATAAGCCTTTAACCAGAAATTCCCAGCTCAGAAGGACAGAGTCCAGCCTCTCCTCCCACAAGAGTGCAGACCACAAACCCTCTTAATGTAAAATAACTGGCCTGAAAGCCCAAGTGCTTAAACCAGAATTAATACACTTTTAGAATAACAGACACTGAGCCCTCAATCAGCAGTTCCCAACTTAGAAGGATGTAAGCTACCTGTCCTGCCACCACAGTGCAGACCACAAACCTTCCTAATGTAAAACAACTGGTCTGAAGCCCAAGTGCTTAAACTAAAAGGCTTAGAATGAGTTACACCAAGCAGTAATAAATTCAATTGAGTACTTTTAAGATGATGCAAAAGCAAAATAAAGTAGGAAGAAACACAAGTACAGTAAAAGCAGATGAATTTTTTTTTCCAGAAAAGTAGCAAAAGCAGTAGTAAATACAATTCTCATGCAGTGCAAGCTGGCACACTTGAATATGTAGCAATATTAGTCCACACACAGTTTGAATAAATGTAATTAAATTAAAAAGGACTAAAAGCAAGTGCAGAAAGGGTTAATTAGGTAGAATGCGGTAAAGAGATGGGCCTGGGAGAGTGTCTTAGATCAAATCTACAGTGGGGCGGGCACTGCAAAAGCCACCAAATTTAAACTACAACCAAGAACTGGGAGGGGGGGGGGACAGTTTCAACACAGATGTGAGGAATGTGCAAATTATAAAGCCAAAAAATATATACTGTTCGTTCTCTCTCTCTCTGTGTATATATATATATATATATATATATATATATATATATATATATATATATATATACAACAGATATCTAAGCAAACAATTTAGCTGTATAATATAGAATAATACAGAAAAGTATACTCAGCTCTATATATTTGCAGATAGTTCTGTAAGGCTGTCTCTCAAACTAAGGTTCCAGTTTGAATGCAGATTGTTAATTAACAGGACACACAACACTAGCTCAATTATATAACTGAAGACAAGGCAGGAAATGAGGGGGGGGTGGGGAAAAAGTTTCAACACAGATGTGAGGAATGTGTGAATTATAAAGCCAAAAAATATATACTGTTCTCTCTCTCTCTGTATATATATATATATATATATATATATATATATATATATACACACAACAGATATCTAAGCAAACAGTTTAGCTCTATAATACAGAATAATACAGAAAAGTATACTCAGCTCTATATATTTGCAGATAGTTCTGTAAGGCTGTCTCTCAAACTAAGGTTCCAGTTTGAATGCAGATTGTTAATTAACAGGACACACAACACTAGCTCAATTATATAGCTGAAGACAAGGCAGGAAATGAGGGGTGGGGGTGGGGAAAAAGTTTCAACACAGATGTGAGGAATGTGCGAATTATAAAGCCAAAAAATATATACTGTTCTCTCTCTCTCTCTATATATATATATATATATATATATATATATATATATATATATATATATATATATACAACAGATATCTAAGCAAACAATTTAGTTCTATAATACAGAATAATAAAAAAAAGTATACTCAGCTCTATATATTTGCAGATAGTTCTGTAAGGCTGTCTCTCAAACTAAGGTTCCAGTTTGAATGCAGATTGTTAATTGGTGGACTATTTGCTCTATGAAAATTAGATTGAGATTAGGTTTAGATGGGGGATGAGTAGCTGAACAATGTTTATCCTGGGGAGTCACAGGAGCATAACCAGGAATCCATATAGTATGCTTTGAGAAGTTTTTTTGAATTGGGTAGTGGGGCACATAGAGGTTAGGTGGTAAGGTAAGGAGTTCCAAGCTTTAGCTGTGGAACAGCTAAAGAGAGATTTTCCTGCATCATTGTTATGTTTGATGACTTCTAGGCAGTTTTGAGTGCTGGGTCATAAGGTTCTATGGTGGAATAAGGTATAATTAAATTTTGTAGAGCTGGAGTTTTAGTTGGTTGGTAGTATATTTTATGTGCAAATGACAACTGGTTGAGTTTCAATAGCTGAGGTAGCTCAAACCACCCCATTTACTTGAGAGCTACACAGTAATGGGTCTTGCATGAGGTTTCAGTAGCAAATCTAGCAATCTTGTTATAGCAGGTTTCTAGCTTGTTTAGGTCAATTTTGCATAGGTTAGTAAGTACTGGAGATGTGTAGAGGATGGTCGATAGCAGATGTGTTCTGGCTGTGGTGGCTTTAGTTTGTTTAGTAAGAAAATTTTTATTGCAATCAAGTAGACCGAGCTTTTTATGAACCTTTTCAATAGTTTGGGCTATATGAATGGCTTATTTAAGGTTGCAATTTATTTCTACCCCTAAGAGTTTAGTGTGGGAGGTAGGGCTGATAGTTATTTTGTTTCTGGATTTGATGGTGAAGGTGTCATATGGGGAACTGGATCTACCTGTATTGAACAGGAGAAGTTTTGTTTTATTTGGATTCAGGATTAGCTGAGATTTAGTGAGTTTTATATATATATATATATATATATATATATATATATATATATATATAAAATATAGATAAACACACACACACATAACATGTGTGGGTCTCATTTGATGGAATGCTCATTTGATTGAATTCCAAATGGTTGAACCCATTTGACTGAAAATGTGTTTGACAGAAAATGTAGTCCACAGCAAATATAACATAAAAAAAAATTTTTGCAAGGAGGCAAGACTGCACCACAACCCCTTCTGGGGGGATTTACCCCCCCCACACACACACCCACTTACTTATATATACTAACTCCACAGAGTGGTTACTTTCCCTGTGAAAATTCTGGTAATCTGAGAGTTTGTGCATGTAAGTGTTAAATGAAGTCATCCCGGTTTTTAGAAGTTCTGTGAATTGGGTTTTAGATAATAACAGGTAGATCCACACATATATCAATAAATATATATATATATATATATATAGATATATATATATATCTATATATATATATATATATATATATATATATATATGGGTCTAGAACATTTCACTGAATGCACATTTCACTGAAACTCAAAATGACTGAACACAAATCACTGAAAGCATAATTCACTGAAAACTCAATTCACTGAAACACATTTCACTGAAAGTTGTATATCGCCTTTTCCCTACTGTGGTGTGACCCTAGAGTTAGTATATATAGTAAGGGGGTGTGCCATCATCGGGGGGTGGGGGGTATAGCCCTCCACATATTTTAAGTTTATATTATGTTCAGAAAACAGTAATATATTGGAATTGCAAGTATCCATGTATATAGTTCAAAATATTTAAAATATTTGGGGGGCTACTCCTCCCACACACCACCTTTCTATACTAACTCCAGGGTCGCACTACAGTGGGGAAAAGGTGATATATAACTTTCAGTGAAATGTGTTTCAGTGAATAGAATTTTCAGTGAATTGAGCTTTCAGTGAAAAGTGCACAGTAATCTGACTTTCAGTGAAATGTCCTAGACCTATATATATATATATATATATATATATATTTATACATACATATATATATATATATATATATATATATATATATATATATGGATCTACTTGATTTTAGCGAATTCTGTTTCACCGAAATGGGAAATTCATGAGTGGATTTATGCAAAAGTGCATTTCATCTAAAACGCACTTTTGCGTAAATTAGTAGGTAAAACAAAAAAAAATTATGTTAATAAAGAAAACAACATGCGGTTTGCATGTTAACTTGGTTGTACATCAGCAGTTAGTGTTGATGCACAACTAAGCGGACTGTTGTTGAGATTGTAGAACAGTGGGGATGAGGGAACATTCCCTTTTTCCCACTGTAGCGCGATCTCGGAGTCAGAATATTAAAGTATTGGGGGGCACAGCATAAAAGTGTTTTCAGTGTTTAGTTTTTTTTTTGTAAAAGATTTACACGGAAGTGCGTTTTCGTTGAAACACACTTTCGTGTAAATGCATTCGCGGATTTATGTTTCGGTGAAAAGTAAATTTGTTAGAATGCAGTAGATCCATAGATATATATATATATATATATATATATATATATATATATATATATATATATATATGTATACACACACACACACACATATATCTATATACACATTCTGTATATATATGAATATATTAAACATATATATATATATACACACACACACACACACACGTGCGCGCGCACACACACACACACATGTATACATATGTGTGTGTGTGTGTGTGTGTGTGTGTGTGTGTGTGTGTGTGTGTGTGTGTGTGTATATATATATATATATATATATATATATTTATATATATATATGTGTGTGTGTGTGTGTGTGTATAATATCTTCCAGGAGTAGCAATCCTGTAGTACAGACTTATCCACGAATAATACCCTGTGGTATATTTTAGCAGTAACTGACAACTTGGTGTGGTATATATTGAAGATTTAGCCATAGGTGGTGTGGTTTAATCACAAGAGCAAAGTCACGAGTCAGTTTTTGCTATTATACAATGACATTATTTAAAAAAGAAATGACTTACTTTCTTAAATAATGTCTTTGTATAATGGCGCCGTGGTATTCTTCTGCTCTGTTGATGTACTGCGCATGTGTATAGGACTTATATTCCCACACTTACACAGTACATTAGTGCCTTGAAAAGCAAGCAATGGCTAAAGGAAGACTAAAAAAAAAAATATGAATGTAGAAACAAAGGGGAAGGACAGTTTAGAAGTAAGAGAGAGACGGGGCAAAAATACAAGGAAAAATCAGGTATGTTTCTCTAGTTTTGCATAACTCGGTCAGTAATATGTAAATTCACATTTCCTTGTATTTTCTATGCCCTCTGTATGTACCTCTTGACCTCTTATCTCAAGAAAACTGTAAGGGTTAGTGTGTATTAATAGAAGAAAGTCTAGTCAAACTTCAGCAATCAGACTTTTTTCTGTTGGTATATGCTCAGTTTACAACAGGCACGCTGGGTGGACTGACCAATCAGCATGCATGTCTTTGAACACTAATGACGTACCGTTGTATAATTTATTTTATCTTTACTGAGTAGGTATGTGTACATCCTAATTGCAAATACATTAAAACTGAGACAAATTAATAATAAAAAAACATATCAAACATTGTGCACAATTACCAGAATATAAACAAACTGAATGGGAGATTAAATTAGAAGGCAGCAGCAGTGGAGCCCTTGTATGGGTGTAAGACCAGGACTTGGCATAACCGCAGTGAAATGGGAAGTCCTGGAATGAACCTTGAGGAAAAGGCTGATTGCCTTTCTACAGAATGACATCCTTCATGACAACAACAAATACAGGTTGATGACAAGAAGCAATGAGGTTATCCTGCTTGAAATCTAGGACAAGGTTAGGGAAAATCTCAGTGTTTTTTAAATGCAATGGGGATAGTAATATAAACAGGTGCTTTTGTTTTTTCTTGTTCATCCTTCTTCTCTTTCTTTGCCCAGTTTTGAGAAACGTAGGAACTGGAATGAAAAAAGAATGAAGATGGGTCGGGGAAGAGATGGGGGAGAGCGGAAGGGTCTGGTTAAGAGAGTATGACAAAAGAAAAATCGGTGTGCTTTGTAATAAACTTGTTACTGGGTAATGCCTAGGGTTTTTACCCAGTCATTTCCCTATGCAAGCGTGGGAACAAACACAATGATACCAACTCCGAGGTTGCACCACAGTGGGGTTAGGAAATTAATCTTTTCCCCCACTGCAGTGCGACCTCGGAGTTGGTATATTTAATTTACAGGGTGGGCATGCCCCCCTACAGAAATGTAGTAAACAGTGTGCAGGGTTTTTACTTATAGTTGCTTTGTAGTTTTCAATGTTTTGAGATTCAATGTTATGGTCTTGATGCTTTGAGTTTAGATGTTATGACTATTCGATGTTTTGATAGGTAACCATTAATAGATATCTATGCTGTATAACCTGGTAATTCGTGCTTTTTTGACCTGTGAAACTCTGAACTGTGTAATATGTGATTTTTAATTGTTTGACCTGTGTAGAACTGTCTAAAATGTATCTGGAGCTTTTCTCCCCTCAGGCTTCCTCTGAAAAAGGACCTGTGTCCAGTCGGACTTTCCCGGTAAACAAATGTAAAATAAATAAAGTAAAATAAATACATATCTATATCTAAGATATATATATATATATATATATATATATATATATATATATATATATATATGCAAAGATATACATATATAAGTATGAGTATGCTAGATGGTTGAATTATCACAAGCCTGGCCACAAACTACTCAAAAAAATCTAATCTAATACACCATGTACTCCCACAACCCCTGCAACTTATATACCCACTCTCAGACTGCACTTCAGTGGGGAAAGGGCAAATTACCAGTCACCACTGTACTGCGATCTTGTACATCAAATACCAGTAAAATATGAAAAGTGAATTTATGAATTATTTTGCTTGTATCTGCACAGTTCAAAAACTGACAGAACACTAGAAAGGAACTTGTATCCATTCATCTCCAACCCCTTTTCCCATTCTTGCATGTGGGATTGGGGTCTTACTTTAACAATGACAACCATCTAGAGCCAATACTATGTATGTATCTCAGAAACACACTAAAATAGTCCAAAAGGATCAATATGACTTAAAACAGTACAAAATAAATAAAAAACACAAAAACAGACCACCTAGGTCAGCCGCTTCACTTTATTGAGAACAACTAAACGACTAAGCGCTTTCGCCAAAAAGATAAACTGGCTTCTTCAGAGTCATCCGGATTAATTAAAACAACACTTTAAATACTGATCCCTAATTCAGACTTTGCCAATCAGTGATAAAACAGACCATGACATCATAAAAGCATCACTTCCTTCCAGCCTAATCCTTTTGGTGCCATAAATACTACTTACACTTATGTACACCTTCAAAATGTGTATGTTAAAAGCATATGTGATAAAAATGTCTATGTATTTTGTGAAACACAATATTAAACATTATGATGGATTGTCAGGAACAAAGGGTTTAAAAAGGATGTATAAATATACTTTGTGTATGGAAGTAAAAAATAAAAAATACATAAATATTGTACATACACTGTTAAAATATAAGACGAAAACACCCTCAGATCATAATCGCCCTTTGTTTTAAAATGGGCATTAGAGAGTTGCTGTCATTTAAACTGGGTGGGCTTAGAGCATTGAGTCTAAACTGCCATCTAAATTCTTTAGCCTCAACCTCTGTGTTAAGGTCTCCACCTCTTTCTTTGTTGTAGGCCCCGTCCACCACAAAAAAGATACATTTCTTAAAATGTTTACAGTGTGTGCTTGGCAAAAAAAGTGCATTATGCACATTCTTATTTTTAATGGTTCTTAGGTGCTGTCACGAAACCTGCGAATAGTTTTGCCAACATAAAAACTATTGCAGGCTGTGCAAGTTGCAACATACACTAACATAGAGGTATTACAGTTACATTTCCAGGGACATGATATGGAGAAGTTGTAATCCTTAATCCACATGTAAGGGTCATTGTTTATGAACCTGCAGTATCTGCACATACCACATTTAGACATCATAGAAATGTAATGTTTCGTGGACCCATTGTGTGTTTCGAGAGTGTTTTTGATGTTCTTACCCCTACTGTAAACAACTTTTGGCATGTTGCCCAATATGAATTTAGTGTTAGTGTCCAAACAAACCTTCCAATTTTCGTTCAAAACGGAAACCAATTTGGGGGTTAGTGTGTTGTATTTCAATACACACACATCTGCTGTTCTGGTAACTTTCTCCGTGTATGCCCCTATACAACCATTTCCCAAAACTGGGGTATAAACAGTTTCCTCAAAATCTCTTTCTTGACATTCAGTACCAATTTTAACGGGTAACCCCTCTCAGGAAACATACCAATTAACTTGAACATCTCGTCCTTAAAAAGATTATTATCACTCACCAGTTGAGATGTTCTCACCATTTGCCCTTTGACAATACTCTTTCTTTGGTGGAAAGGAGGATAGCTTTTAAAATGTAACAAAGAATTAGAGTACGTTTCTTTCCTGTATATGTTGCTACTTAAACCTTGTGGTGACTTAATCAATTTAATGTCTAAAAAGTTGATTTCACCTGAATGTCAAGAGTGTGTGAACCTGAGGAAAGAGGTTGTACTGTTTAAATAGTTAATAAACTCACCAATTTGAGTTGCATTGCCTTTCCAAAGGATGAGTATGTCATCCAAAAACCTGTTGTATAGCCTGATGTTCTCCATAAATTTTGAAGTAAATACATAATGGTTTTGCCAATGAAGGAGGACCAGGTTAGCGAAGACAGGGGCACATCTGGCCCCCATCTCTACACCTGTGTTTGATGGAATAATTCTCCTTCAAATCTTAAATAGTTATTTTTCAAAATTATCTCTATCAATTCCAGCAAAAGGTTTATTTTATTTTTATCAACCTTACTGCTGTTTAAGAGACTTTCATGGAACATGTGTAAACCCTGGTTATGGGGTTTTACGGTAAATAAGTTTATCATATCTACTGTAAGAAAAACATAGTGGGTTTCCACATTTACTGTTTTTAAAACGTTCCAGGCAATGCCAGGAGTCCTTTAAAATGTGCTCAGCGTCATCATGGGCTACCCTAGCCCAATTGTCCACAAATGCTGCAAGAGGTTCAGTCTTGGAGCCCCTTGCAGCAATTATTGGTCTAAATGGTGGCTTATACACATCCTTGTGGACTTTCAGGATGCCGAAGATGACAGGCAATACTGGGTGTTTGACACTCAAATAGTTGTATTCCACTAGATCTGTTGATCCCTGAAAAAGCGCATCCTGCAGATACAGGTTTATGTTGGTGTAAGCCCTGTTAATTTCACTCCTGGATGCTCTATCATAGGTGTCTCCATCATTAAGAATCTCATTCATCCTAGAACTATAATCATTAGTGGTCATCACAACAACCCCTCCACCGTTATCTAGTTTCATAACTCTGAAACCTCTATTTTTTGCTAGGTCCCTCAAAATGGATCTTTCTTCCAAGGTTAGATTATCAGTGCAACTCTTGTTTTCAATTAGAATTTTCCTAAAATCACTTTCACAAAGTTTCTCAAGGGCCAAAATGTCTGGGTGGTAAGGGGGAATAAAGGTACTCCTCTGTAATGACTGTTCCTTATTCAAATTACAGTTCATTTGGTTACAAGAGGAAAAATACATTTTCAAATTCAACTGTCTTGTGTAAAGTTTCAGATTTGTTAAAATGTCAGCAATATCCAAACCAAAGCTAGGAACAAAAGTTGTGCCTTTGCTCAAAAACTCAAAGTGAACATCATGAATCTCCATATCAGTATAAATATACATGGCAAATCCCTGCTTTTTGTGTACTTCACATACCATATGACCATTTTAGATCAATATCATCAGAAACAATCACAAGTGTATCAACAGATGTGTCAAAAATCATCAAATTGTCCATAGAGTTCACAACTGAAGTGTCATTTGAGCTGTCCGTTAAACTGCCCATTAATGTGTCCATTAATATCTCCTCTCCCCCCCCCCACCCCTGGCCTCCCCTGCTGTAATATCCACTCTGTTGAGAGTTCCTGCACCCTCTAGTCCCCTTGTTCATCAGTCTTTCCGACCTCCCCACTTTAGAGGTCTGTTCCAAAAAATGGTCATCATCCTGGGAATGAGTTTCTCAAATGTCATTGTCTGCTGTAAAACCCTGTTCATTGTTGTTAACCCTGTTGTTGTTATCATGTATTAAGTCAGACTTCTTGTGGGTAACACCCACTTGGATAAGCAAGGTTCATTTTATAATCATTAGTGTCTCTACCTAACTTCTTTTGTTTTACACTAACATTCTTTTTCACAAAATCATCCACACTGTTTAACACCCTAAAATAATTGTCTTTGTATTGTGAAAAAAGTAAATCATTCATTATACTCTTGTTAAGCAGTGTAATTTCTTCCTGTAGTTTGGTTGTTTTGAATGATAATGTCCACCATCTCCATCCCTACCTTGTCGAAAAGTCAAATAAGTTCATGGTAAGCAGACGAGCCTGGTTCCACACCCATAGGTTGTTTCCACAGCCTCAGCCCCTTTGGGACTTGATTCAGGGACAGCGACTTTGATAAAAACATATTGTCTAGCTTGCTGCAAGGCTGTGTATTTAATACAGATCTTTTCAAAGTTAGCAATTTGGTTCCTTAAAGACAACATCGCACTCCTTGCCTCGTTCAGGCCTGAGAAGTCCATTTCTGGTAACTGGAACCAAGCCGCAAAATCACGTCCTTCCAGTTGGTTGCTCTTGGTTATCAGGTTGCCGTTTACTTTACTTCCACCAACAGAATTCCGAATTACCGTTACATCCACAATAGGTGAATGCAAAGTGAATACTTCAGGTTGAGTGCTAGTGAGAGTATTAACACTCAAATCATCCGCATTGGCTCCCTCTCTTAAAACCAAAGCCGTCAGCTTCTGCACCGAACTATTGAACTCCTTGATGGCAGCTTCCATACCGAGTTTACAGTCTGTGAAGCAAAACTGTCCATGGAGCCAGCTAAAAACTCAGAAACACACTAAAAATAGTCCAAAAGGACCAATACAACTTAGAACAGTGCAAAATAAATAAAAAATCGGACCACCTAGGTCAGCCACTTCACTTTATAGAAAACATCCAAATGACTAAGCTATTTCACCAAAAAGATAAACTGGCTTCTTCAGAGTCATCTGGGTTAATTAAAACAACACTTTAAATACTCATCTCTAATTCAAACTTTGCCAATCAGTGATAAAACAGACCAGACAGCATATAAATGCTTTATTCCATACATAGGTCCCCTAAAATTATCAATGGCATGATCCCAGTTATTCTCATTAGGTGTAATATATAATTATTGACCATAGGATAAGTTATGCCAATTTGTAACCCAATGGGATAGGTTATTTTAAGCACAAAACAGGAAATTGCCTAGGTCTTGCAGTCATATGACGTGGATCTCAATTTACCCCAACACTGCTGTAGTTTAACATTATAGATATCTCATGAACCATGTATGGTCATATATAGTGACAGTGTTACATTTTTTGAGTGTAGTGGAAAGTTTCACATGAAAGATTTGTTGTTGAAGGTAAGTGGACTAGAGCAACAGTTCGACAGCCTCATGGTAGTATTAAAAGTACTTTAAATAAGCAGCAGTTAAAGGAGTGTAAGACGTACTGTCCATACAAACCTACAGAAGGCGACTCTGTGTGTAGTAATACACATTAATATGTAGGATCTGCACAGCACTAGTTTATCACAGTGCAGAGCGTATCAAGGTGCGTGGGAGCAGTCACCCTGCAACACACCACAAGAATTACGTAACTAGTCCTTTGCACATGCATAGGCTGCACTTGTTTATTTAGTAGTTAGAAAGCTGGGGGTTAAATTACTCTTAAGGAAGCTTGTTACGATTAGAGGAAGTGCAGTCCATGTTTTACGACTTCAGAAGGAAAAAATCATACAGCCTTTTCATCCTCTCGTCTTAGGAGGGTCAAAATGAATACAATTATAGTTGGGAAAGAGATCCAGCATGTTGAATGTAGTAGGTTTTAATTAGATTTCACATAGGCAGAGTATGTTAAGGTCATTAGGTATCATGACTTTCAGCTTTTCCCGGTTAGGGGTCGTCACAGCGGAACTCTGGTCCACTCATGATTGGCATTGGATTTTTACGGTGCCGAGTTGCCAGCCCGACACCCAACCTTCAACTAAGGCATGCCCATTCATGCTCACATCTACCTGCATGTCTTTAATGTCACTCAACCGTGGGGAGGACATGCAGACTCCACACAGAAGGCACTCCAGCCGAGAATCGAACGGGGGAACCTCTTGCTGCGAGGCGACAACGCTAACCGCTGCACCACAGCAGCTCTAAGGTCATTAGGTATCATACTAGTATGAATGGGCCTTGGCTTGTTACTGCTTTCTAAACAGCTGAGGATATTGGAGGGGTACAGGTAGTGAGGAGAATAATGCACCTGAGTAGCAAGGGGTCACTTTGCTTTATGTTGGAGAAGTAAATAATGTGGGAGCTTGAATGTATATGGTGCGACTAATGAAGAATGAGAGCAGAGTGTGTACTAGGTTGTAATGTTATGGGGTTAAAGGGAGTAAACATCTCAAAACATATCATCAGCATGAAAGAAAATAGCAGTAAAGTACTAGATTTAGTAGGTTTAAAACGGGGCGTGCTCACAAGCCAGTGACCACAATTATGAAATGCTGTAGAAGAATGAGGGGAAGACACAACAAGTACTAGAATTAGTAGATGTTTAAAAGGGGCGTGCTCACAAGCCAGTGATCACAATTCTGAACTGCTGTAGAAGAATGAGGGGAAGACGCAGTCGTTTTACTGATGTCGACAAGCTTTGTTACTATGTAATTGTCTTTTTTTAATTTTTGGTTCTAAAGCACATGAAGCACATACTTTTATGTGTTGGGTGGGGGAAGAGTCCTTTCTTGAGATGATTACAAAGCTTAAAATGTTTGGCATTTTGATGTATTTTTACCTACAAGATCATTGGACAAATGATTCATTTCCTCTGGGCTTTTCTACCAAGTAAAGTAATAATAAGATACTTTTCTAGTGTACTAATTTGCAGACTTGTAAAAATACACAGCACAGTCTTTAAGCAGTTTGTTATGTTTGTGCAGTCAAATGGGTAATGAAATATGTCATAATATTTGCAGTTCGAGGCACACCAAAATAGATGTGTACTGAACAAGCTATTATGCTAAAACCTTGCATAGGAATTTCAGCATGAGGCAGACTCAGAGTTTTTCAAAGTGTTATTTAAATTCTGAAATTTAACTTTTGCAAAGTCAGTTAGGGTCGCCATCTTTTCAAATGCCCAAAGAGGGACATTTTTTGGTACAAATGTCAGATTTTGTAAGGCAAAGAACAGAACTTCACTTTTTGGCCTAAACAAAAGCTTATTCTTGTAGCATTTTAGTTGCTTATTCTATTTCTTATCACATTTAGGTGTTTCATATACAGAATAACTGTTTTATGCAACTATTACATAAAATATAGGAAATATGTTTGTCCTAAAATCTCAGGACATTTGCCATCTTTTCAATTTCTTTGCAGGACACAACTACCCGAAGAGGGACTCTCCCTCACAAAGTGAGACAGGTGGTAACCCTAGAGTCACTTCAGAAAAGGAACTAATGGTTCGCACATTTTTATTTGTGTATATTTTTTATTTATCCTTTGTTGGACAAGGACTCTTTTCAGGCGAGACCTTAGGCGGTATTTCATCATCATCATGATCAACTTCTTTTCCCCATTTTTTTACACGGGGTTAGGGTGTCGTGTCAGCTTATGCCATCTCTTTCTGTTCACTGTCACTATCCTACGTTCTTCGTTAGGGTGTCATGTCAGCTAATGCCATCTCTTTCTGTTCACTGTCACTATCCTACGTTCTTCGTTAGGGTGTCATGTCAGCTTATGCCATCTCTTTCTGTTCACTGTCACTATCCTACGTTCTTCGTTAGGGTGTCATGTCAGCTTATGCCATCTCTTTCTGTTCAATGTCACTATCCTACGTTGTTTGTTAGGGTGTCATGTCAGCTTATGCCATCTCTTTCTGTTCACTGTCACTATCCTGCGTTCTTCGTTAGGGTGTCATGTCAGCTAATGCCATCTCTTTCTGTTCACTGTCACTATCCTACGTTCTTCGTTAGGGTGTCATGTCAGCTTATGCCATCTCTTTCTGTTCACTGTCACTATCCTACGTTCTTCGTTAGGGTGTCATGTTAGCTTATGCCATCTCTTTCTGTTCACTGTCACTATCCTACGTTCTTCGTTAGGGTGTCATGTCAGCTTATGCCATCTCTTTCTGTTCACTGTCACTATCCTACGTTCTTCGTTAGGGTGTCATGTCAGCTTATGCCATCTCTTTCTGTTCACTGTCACTATCCTACATTCTTCATTAGGGTGTCATGTCAGCTTATGCCATCTCTTTCTGTTCAATGTCACTATCCTACATTCTTCTTTAGGGTGTCATGTCAGCTTATGCCATCTCTTTGTGTTCACTGTCACTATCCTACATTCTTCGTTAGTGTGTCGTGTCAGCTTATGCCATCTCTTTCTGTTCACTGTCACTATCCTACGTTCTTCGTTAGGGTGTCATGTCAGCTTATGCCATCTCTTTCTGTTCACTGCCACTATCCTACATTCTTCATTAGGGTGTCGTGTCAGCTTATGCCATCTCTTTCTGTTCACTGTCACTATCCTACGCTCCTTGTTAGGGTGTCATGTCAGCGTATGTCATCTCTTTCTGTTCACTGTCACTATCCTACATTCTTCGTTAGGGTGTCATGTCAGCTTATGCCATCTCTTGCTGTTCACTGTCACTGTCCTACATTCTTCATTAGGGTGTCATGTCAGCTTATGCCATCTCTTTCTGTTCACTGTCACTATCTTACATTCTTCATTAGGGTGTCGTGTCAGCTTATGCCATCTCTTTCTGTTCACTGTCACTATCCTACGCTCCTTGTTAGGGTGTCATGTCAGCTTATGTCATCTCTTTCTGTTCACTGTCACTATCCTACGTTCTTCGTTAGGGTGTCATGTCAGCTTATGCCATCTCTTGCTGTTCACTGTCACTATCCTACGTTCTTCATTAGGGTGTCATGTCAGCTTATGCCATCTCTTTCTGTTCACTGTCACTATCCTACGTTCTTCGTTAGGGTGTCATGTCAGCTTATGCCATCTCTTTCTGTTCAATGTCACTATCCTACGTTCTTTGTTAGGGTGTCATGTCAGCTTACGTCATCTCTTTCTGTTCACTGTCACTATCCTACGTTCTTCGTTAGGGTGTCATGTCAGCTTATGCCATCTCTTTCTGTTCACTGTCACTATCCTACGTTCTTCGTTAGGGTGTCGTGTCAGCTTCTGACATCTCTTTCTGTTCACTGTCACTATCCTACGTTCTTCGACACTCATGCTTGACAGTTGTAGGTCTGTTCTCACACCATCTGTCCAGCTCATTGTTAGATACCCCCTTTTCCTGCTGCCCTCTTTCTGTTTGTCTGAAATCTTATTCACCAGATTGTCTTCTGCTTTTCTACATATGTGCTCAAACCACCATAATCTGTTTTCTTTGATCTTTTTTCAGCAATTGTAGCTACTTTGGGTTCTGCTCTTATGCCCTCATTTCTTCCTCTGTCCCACAGTGTGCATCCTATCACCCTTCTCAGGCAATTCATTTTCATCACCTCTAGCTTCCTCTCACTTCCTCAGCTGTTCTGCCTTTACTGCCCAGGTTTCTGTACCATACAGTAGTATTGCTCACACCACTGTTTTGTACACATTACTTTTCAGTTTCTTCAGCCCCTGTGATTCTAGTTTGACCTCATTTAGACTTTCCTTTTCCTCAACCATCCTTCTCAATTCTCAGCTTCTTCTGATTTCCCCCTTTTGCTGCCATTACAACTGTCGTGTATGAACTCCGTTTCATTCCACGTGCCTTCAGTTTTGCATTTTTTCCCTTATATTTTGCTGACGTTCTTGCACATAGTCTACTTGTAATACCACATAGCCTGCATACAGTAACTTTGTTGAGCTGTCCCCTCCAGTCTGTTTGCTAATATATTCCATCACCAGTATGAATAGGAATGGGATCTGAGCTGAGCCCTGATGCACACCCACTCCCGCTGTGAATACCTCTGTGAGACTGAACACTGTTCGTACTTGAGTCATTGGTTCCTTGTATATAGCCTGCACTAATTCTATCAATATTTCTGGTATTTGAAACCACCACAGTACTGCCCAAATCAGCTTTCTTGGGACCTTGTCTCCATGTCTAGGACTGCTGGGTGGACTCTTTCTTCATATCTAGCTTCTTCACAACTATTTGTCTCACTGCAACATCAGCTCAGTTGTGCTGCATCCTGATCTGAATCCAAACTGCTCATCTCCCATCTTACTTTCTACTACTATGTGTATTTGTTTGTCAATCACCCTCTCCAGACCTTTCATGTAGTGCGCCAGGAGCTTGATACCTCTGTACTGCCCGTGATTGTGGATTTCCCCTTTGTTCTTGTGTAGTGACACTAGTTTGCTTATTCTCCAGTCATCTCGGACATACCTTTCTCTCTGTACTGCTATGAAAGGGTGTCTGACTGTCTTATTTACCTTTCTGTCTCTGCCTTGCAACCTGATATAATTTCTTTTTGCCATCCACTGAGTCACTTTCCAGAAGCTGACAGATTGGCTCTGATGCCTTGGTATATTTGCTGCAACTCCTGTCTCAGCTTATTTGTTAGCCAACCAGTATTCCTTCCTAGCCTGGTCTGTCTTGTCTGTCTCCCAGGTTTTCCTGCACTGCTTCTTTCTTTTGATGACTTCCTGGACTTCTGCATCCCCCCACCAGCTTTCCTTATGTACTTTATTCCATACCTATTTCATCCACAAATCTATTCTGTAGTCTTCACACATGCTGCTTTTAGGCACTGTCACTCTTCTTCAACTCCACCTATTTCCTCTTATTTTTGAGTTACTAGAGCTCTTCGTAATGTCTTGAAGTGTTATGCTTTCTCTCCAGTCAACCTCCAGGTCTTCAGCCTGGTCTCTTTTGACCTTAGAACCTGCTCTGACCTCTACTTGTAGCTAACTCTGGCAACCAGTGCTTTATGTGGTGGGCTAACTGTTTCACTGGGGATAACTTTGCATTTGCTGATTCTACCGCACTGCCTTTCCTTACTAGGAGGAAGTCTACCTGAATTGCATGTTGGCCATTCTTGTATGTGATGTTGTGACTGCCCGTTTTGCTGAGCTATGTGTTGGTCATCATCAAGGTTTTTGCCTGACAGAAGTCTAGTCTTTTATTCCTGTTGCCCCACCCATGTAGACCTGGGCAGTACTCTTATCCCGTTTTGTCTATCCTGATATGTGCATTCGGGTGACTTGTTATAAATGCACTCTTTTCCTCACTATCACAATCCTGCTGTGGGGAATAGCCTGAGATTATTAATGCTGCCCTATCATTTCACTGGAGTCTGATTGCCATGAGTCTGTCACTAATTCTGAAGATATCCCTCACTGCTTTCATCATTTCTAGCCTGTCCTCCTCCTGAATAGTGGTTAAAAAAGGAAAAAGGAACAAACTAAAACAAATACGAACAAGCGTAACGAGTCCAGGACTTCACAGAAATACAAAGGATAAATCCACAAGTTAAATCTGCATGAACGAACTTTATTTCAAATCGTTTTCGCCTCCGTACCAACAGAAGCTTCATCAGACAAGAAAGAAAAAAGCGCCAGTTGTGTTAAATTTAAAACCTTTTAACTAAGGAAATGATGTCATTTCCTTGGACACGACTTTAAATAATTTAAAGTGGTAGAGTTACTAATTCCTGTGCCTTCATATAAAAATCTTTATATCGATAATATAAAATATAAGCATGTCGAATTATAAAAAGATATAATGAATGAATGTACACTAACATCCATTGACAAATACACTTTTTCTGACCATATGAATATGATAACAGTTCAATAACAATTTATCATACAATGTTATACCCCTTTTAAAAAATATTGAGTGAAAAATATATAAAAAATATATAAGTCACATGTTCCACCACATGGACAGCTTATCCTATTTACCTAAAATATGAATGAATTTGAATAAAGGCATTTCTTAACCCCTGAAAATATACAAATAAAGAGGGGTTAAGGGAAATTACCTTAGGTAACTTTTATATTTTAAAACCACAGAAATGTTACATGCATCATTCAACCCAGGAAGAGAAAAGGCATCTAACAAAAGTTGCCATTCTAGTTCTTTGATTTCAAGTAAGAGTGATTGTGGCCCGCCCCTAATGCCCACATTGACACAATCTATCCCCATAAATTGAAAACTATGTCCAATATGGTTTAAGATGTGTTTAGAAAGGGCATTATCACCCTTTTTGTTTTTAATAGCATAATTATGTTGGTAAATACGGTCTCGTAGTCTACGATCTGTCTTACCAACATAATATGCAGGGCAACAGTTACAAAGGGCTAAGTAAACCACTGATTTAGTGTTACAAGTAATCTTATGTTTGATGGTGTATTTCTCCCCATTAATAGTGAAAGAACTACCAACTTTCAGGAGTTTACACCAATTACAAGTCCCGCAAGTCAAAGTGCCAGTTTGTCTCGATGGAAATAGAGGAGATTCTCTTGTTTGCAAGAGTTCTTTTAAATTACTACCCCTCTTAAATACAAAGAAGGGTTGTGGTCCCAAAATCTCTATTAACTGGGCATTGTTTAAAATGAAGTGCCAATTTTTCTTAATAATCGAACAAATGCCATTGACATATCTGTTGTATGTGATAACTAAACTAGACTTAAAATCACGACAGGGCGCATTTTGAGTAAATACTGGTTCTCCTAAGTCGTGTTGATCCTTTGTAAGGTCCAAAGATGAGGTACAAACCACAAGTTCAGGACAACATGTAGTAGTGTGTATGTTTCGTTGACGGAGAAGGGGTTGATAAACCCCGTTTTCTCTCTTCAGGGAAACCTCTTCAATTAACCCATCAATTAACTCTATTGGGTAACCCCTATTAAGAAACATGGCCTTAAGTGTAGAACACTCAAGTTCAAAGGCCTCGGAGGTGTTACACATACGGACAGCTCGAACTAACTGTCCTTTAACAATCTACCTCCTCTGTTTCCAGGGGTGGTTACTATCAAAATGAAGAAAAGCATTACAATAAGTAGGCTTCCTAAAAATGCTGGATAAATACTGGTGGTTATTAGCATCTTTAAGTAATTTAACATCAAGGTAGTCTATTTCATTGGTTGAAAAATGATGTGTAAATTTTAAGAATGTAGATGACTCATTCATGTACTTAATTAGGTCAACAGCAGCATCTTCACCTCCTTGAAAAAGAATAAACACATTGTCTAAGAACCGAGTGTAAAATTTTATAGACTCTTTGTATGTAGGATTATTCAAGAGGCAAGTGTTCTCCCAATATGCAACCACTAGGTTTGCCACGCTCCCCCCACAAGGGGAGCCCATGGCAATACCTCTTTTCTGTAAGTAATAACAGTTATTGAAGATGAAAAAATTTGAGGACAAAATAATGTCCAAAAGTAGTGTAACCACTGCAATCTCGTCATTTGAAGCTTTTAAATTTAACAGCATTAACTCCACCCATTCGATCGCCTCCTGATGTGGTATGGATGTATACAGATCCACTACATCTATTGTTAGAAAGTTAAGGGACAAATCAAATGGGATGTTGTCAATAGATTGAAGGAAGGACCAAGAGTCTCTGCAGATTTGAGGTATTAAACAAAGGTACTTTGAAATAATATGGTCCACTACTCTTGCACAAGGGTGGGTGATTGAACATTTCCCGTCAATCAAAGCCCGCATTGGTGGATCTGATAAGTTTTTATGAATTTTAGGGATCCCAAACATAACTGGGACCCTAGGGAAAGAGATATTTATGAAATTAAAGGTGTCAATATCGATCCTACCATCAATAAATAGATCTCTGAAGTACCCTTTAATTTTGTTATATTGACCAGACATCTCATTAGACGATGAGGTGTCATATGCGGGGGAGTTCAATACTGTTAACATTCTGGCATTATAGTCATCTTTATCAAAGATGACTAAGCCTCCACCCTTGTCAGGGTTAATAACCCTGATCGGCATATCACGTAGGTTTTTCAAAGCAATTCTTTGGTTACGAGAAATGTTACACTTATTATCAAACCATTTAACATTTTCAAAAAACTGCCTTAGGTCTAATTCACAAGCACACTCAAACATATGAAGAGTAGGGTGCAAGGGAGGGTTAAAAACACTCCGCAACCTAAATGAAGGTCTATCACTGGTTAGGTCACCTTGAAATAACACTTTGAGGTTTAAACTACGTACAAAACATTTAAAGTCTGTTAGGAGCTTAGGAAGATGGATCCTCTGGTCAGGGACAAAAGACAGTCCAAACGCCAACAATTCAATCAAGTCGCTTTCAATAATAAAATTAGAAAAATTGTAAACTTTAAAGTCACCCTTGATGTTGGTCAAAATAGTTGGTACAGGAGGAAGTACTGCGGTACTTCCATAATTGGATTCTATTTGGACTTGTTCTTGTTGTATTGCCGCTGGTAATTCTTCCGTCCTAAAAAAGGCTTCTGTTGGCCTCTATAATTAGGACGGTTCCCCTGATTATTGTAGTTGTCTCGAATCCTACTGCTCCTTCTTGGTTCTTGAGACGAGGGGTCATCATCCCTGATATCAAAGTCATAGTTGCCCCCATCTGGCAAACCGTCACTGTCAAGGGGTGCTGTCACTCTGTCGTTAGCATTGTTGCTAAAGTCAACAGACATGTTGTTATTTCTGTTGATAGATTTATGTAAATTTGGGTAGGCAAGGTGCCTAGAATACGCTTGCCTATCCCTACTCAATTTCTTAATTTTATTGGATTTGAATTTAGTCAACAATGCATCAATGCTCCTGAATAGTAGACTCTGGATCCTGAGCTAAGTGGCTTTGCTGCACTGTCCTTCCATCTTGTGTCCTGGATACATAGGATGTCCAGCCTCCTCCTTACCATCACATCATCCACTTCCAAGCTCCATCCTGTCAGTAAACCTCTAGTGAATGTAGCAATTCTTAGTTCATGTCTGGTAGGTTGGTTGATTTTATGTCCAGCTTTCACTCAACAGAGCTTTGCCAGGTATCCCAAGCTGAGCAACTGGACACCAGCTGGCCAGTAGCTTATTGACCCCCAGGGCTACTGGCTTTACTATGGGCACACAATGGCCAGTAGGGGCACATATACCCCTTCCACAGTAGTGTAGTCGGAGTAGGCTGTGTCCTCGACCTACATATCACTGGGAAATACCTGTGCCCATTTGGCAACATTAATCAACACAAATAAATCACCTAGATCCATATTTTACATCTTTGAGTTGCTAGCTCTGCTGTGGCACACATACTGTGATCTGTGTTCTCCTATCTTGAGGATACCATGCTCCACAGTTGATGCCCAAAGTGGCTGGTTTGTACAAATCTTCCACCTATAAGGCAACATCTAGAATCAGTGCTGCTACCCACAACTACATTCTTGAGAGAGTCTGAAATGGAAACAAGCAGCATATTTCTGGGAGATGGGAAGAACCCCACAGAAACACAGGAAAAACATGAAAGCTGTAGAGAGGCATTGGCCAGAGGTCAGGATTGAACCTTGTACCTTGTGCGTGGGAAGCAAAGATCTTGACCATTATGCCAAAGATATTTATACTGTCTTTCGGCTTTTCCCGGTTAGGGGTCGCCACAGCGGAACTCCGGTCCGCTAATGATTGGCAGTTGATTTTTTTTATGTACCGGCTTGCCAGGTCTGATGCACAACCTTCAACGAAGTTACGCCCATTCACGCATGTCTCCACGCAGAAGAAAATTAATCCAGTGACTTGGAACTGGAATAGAGCCCACAGCTTTCTGATTTACATCACCAAAGGTGAGAGTGATTATCTGGTGAGCCACACTGACACTGAGCCTGTACACATCAAGTGACATCCGTCACAAGGTACTGCCTTGTCAATGACATAGATGTGTTCACTGAACCTAGCTGTGGGGTTTGTTGTATTCACCAGGGTACATTAATGCTGGGGTTTGTTGTATTTCGTGGGGCATTGTGATGCTGAGGTTTGTTGTATTTCCTGGGGCATTGTGACACTGGGGTTTGTTTTATTCCCTGGGGCATTGTGATGCTGGGGTTTGTTGTATTCCCTGGGGCATTGTGATGCCGGAGTTCATTGTATTCCCTGGAGTTTTGTGATTTGGGGTTTGATGAATTCCCTGTGGCACTCTGACAGTGGAGTTGATGAATTTCTTGGGAAGATGTAATGATACAATTTGATATTTGCTGTATTCCACTGGATGTAGCAGTGATGGGGTTTGTTATACTCTCCATTATACTGTGATACTAGGGTTTGTTGTACTCCCCCATGGTAATGTAAAACTGGGGTATGTTGTACTCCCCATGGTTACTGTGATATTGGGGTTTGTTGTACTCCCCATGGTTACTGTGATATTGGGGTTTGTCGTACTCCCCATGGTTACTGTGATATTGGGGTTTGTCGTACTCCCCATGGTTACTGTGATACTGAGGTTTGTCGTACTCCCCATGGTTACTGTGATACAGGAGTTTGTTGTACTCCCCATGGTTACTGTGATACTGAGGTTTGTCGTACTCCCCATGGTTACTGTGATACTGGGATTTGTTGTACTCCAGTGGTTACTGTGGTTCTGGGGTTTGCTGCATTCCCCATGGTTATTGTGATACTGGGATTTGTTGTACTCCCCGTCGTTACTGTGATACTAGGGTTTGTTGTACTCCACATGTTACTGTGATTTGTTGTATTCCCCATGGTTACTGTGATGGTTGGGTTTGTTGTACTCTCCATGTTACTGTGATACTGAGATATGTTGCATTACCCATGGTTATTGTGATACTGGGATTTGTTTTACTCCCCATGGTTACTGTGATACTGGGGTTTGTTGTACTCCCCATGGTTACTGTGATACTGGGGTTTATCGTATTCCCCATGTTACTGTGAGACTATGGTTTATTGTATTCCCCTGGTTACTGTGATTCTGGGGTTTGTTGTATTCCCCATGGTTTCTGTGATGGTTGAGTTTGTTGTACTCCCCATGGTTACTGTGATAATGGGGTTTGTTGTACTCCCATGGTTACTGTGATATTGAAGTTTGTTGTACTCCCCATGGTTACTGTGATACTGAGGTTTGTCGTACTCCCCATGGTTACTGTGATACTGGGATTTGTTGTATTCCCCCCGGTTACTGTGATACTGGGGTTTGTTGTACTCCCGTGGTTACTATGGTTCTGGGGCTTGCTGCATTCCCCATGGTTATTGTGATACTGGGATTTGTTGTACTCCCCGTAGTTACTGTGATACTAGGGTTTGTTGTACTCCACATGTTACTGTGATACTGTGATTTGTTGTATTCCCCATGGTTACTGTAATGGTTGGGTTTGTTGTACTCTCCATGTTACTGTGATACTGAGATATGTTGCATTACCCACGGTTATTGTGATACTGGGATTTGTTGTACTCCCCATGGTTACTGTGATACTGGGGTTTGTTGTACTCCCCATGGTTACTGTGATACTGGGGTTTATCGTATTCCCCATGTTACTGTGAGACTATGGTTTATTGTATTCCCCTGGTTACTGTGATTCTGGGGTTTGTTGTATTCCCCATGGTTTCTGTGATGGTTGAGTTTGTTGTACTCCCCATGGTTACTGTGATAATGGGGTTTGTTGTACTCCCATGGTTACTGTGATACTGGAGTTTGTTGTACTCCCCATGGTTACTGTGATACTGAGGTTTGTCGTACTCCCCATGGTTACTGTGATACTGGGGTTTGTTGTACTCCCCATGGTTACTGTGATACTGGGGTTTGTTGTACTCCCCATGGTTACTGTGATACTGGGGTTTATAGTATTCCCCATGTTACTGAGAGACTATGGTTTATTGTATTCCCCTGGTTACTGTGATTCTGGGGTTTGCTGTATTCCCCATGGTTTCTGTGATGGTTGAGTTTGTTGTACTCCCCATGGTTACTGTGATAATGGGGTTTGTTGTACTCCCATGGTTACTGTGATACTGGAGTTTGTTGTACTCCCCATGGTTACTGTGATACTGAGGTTTGTCGTACTCCCCATGGTTACTGTGATACTGGGATTTGTTGTATTCCCCCCGGTTACTGTGATACTGGGGTTTGTTGTACTCCCGTGGTTACTATGGTTCTGGGGTTTGCTGCATTCCCCATGGTTATTGTGATACTGGGATTTGTTGTACTCCCCGTGGTTACTGTGATACTAGGGTTTGTTGTACTCCACATGTTACTGTGATACTGTGATTTGTTGTATTCCCCATGGTTACTGTGATGGTTGGGTTTGTTGTACTCTCCATGTTACTGTGATACTGAGATATGTTGCATTACCCATGGTTATTGTGATACTGGGATTTGTTGTACTCCTCATGGTTACTGTGATACTGGGGTTTGTTGTACTCCCCATGGTTACTGTGATACTGGGGTTTATCGTATTCCCCATGTTACTGTGAGACTATGGTTTATTGTATTCCCCTGGTTACTGTGATTCTGGGGTTTGCTGTATTCCCCATGGTTTCTGTGATGGTTGAGTTTGTTGTACTCCCCATGGTTACTGTGATAATGGGGTTTGTTGTACTCCCATGGTTACTGTGATACTGGAGTTTGATGTATTTTCTTCAATGTTGCGATACTGGGATTTGTTGTATTCCCAGCCATACAGTGACACTAGGGTTTATTGTATTCCAGGTGCTTCCTGTGATTCTGGGGTTTGATTTATTCCCTATAGTATTGTGATAGTGGGATTCAGTGTATTCCCAGGAGCATTCAGATGCTGGGGTGTGTTTTATTCCCTGGTGCTGAAGGGGGTTCATGTGGGTCTCATGGTACTGCATGATTATGAACCTGCTTTACTGGTTTTGTATGTCTTGTGAAACAACAGATACTTGTACTTAAGAAGCTTAAATAACTTACCGGAAAGAAGAGAACTAAAATTACTTTGAATTTACAGTCCTTGAGAAACCCTTTAAGTGTAGGCTAGGTAAAAGTTCAAGGGAAAAAACATCAAGAATTATGACAAAAAGCTTGATCATTGTCTCATTTAAAAGAAGAAAATGAGTCTCTATTCAGACCAAAAAAGATTATGTATTAATCACATCTCCTCAGACACATTCATCTTGCAGAGTTCACAGTACAGGAAGAGTCACATCATCTGTTTTTTTTTTTTTTTTAAATCTTGTTTTCCTTGCAGAGTTAAAAATGTAGTGAACAGAAAATGTTGCTCCTTTTTCTAGGTGAATATCTGGAAAAATGTAATCATGAACAGCGACAGTCCTAGATCAAGTGCCACTCATATGTACAGATAATGTACTTGAAGAACAGTAATGAAGAGGAGTATACACCCAAGGTCATAGTACCACTCCTACCACCTAGGTCTTAGCATCACTGCTATTTGGGTGGGGAGGGTGGCCTAATGGTTAAGGTGTTTGCCTTACAAACACAAGGTGCAGGGTTTGAGTCTCACAAGGGATAATTGGCTAAGCTTAAAATGGCTCGCAAGGGCAGTTAGCTTAGTACTAACCTATGAACCTACGAACCTATGTCTAGATGACATACCCGGAGAATAGTAATGGAGTAGAATATCCACCCGAGGCTCTAGTACCACTCGTACCACCTTAGGTCTTAGCATCACTGTTATGTCTAGATGACATACCCAGAGAATAGTAATGGAGAAGAATATCCACCCAAGACCCTAGTACCACTTCCACCACCTAGGTCTTAGCATCACTGTTATGTCTAGATGACATACCCAGAGAATAGTAATGGAGTAAAATATCCACCTGAGGCCCTAGTACCACTCGTACCATCTTAGGTCTTAGCATCACTGTTATGTTTAGATGACATACCCGGAGAATAGTAATGGAGTAGAATATCCACCCGAGGCTCTAGTACCACTCGTACCACCTTAGGTCTTAGCATCACTGCTATGTCTAGATGACATACCCGGAGAATAGTAATGGAGAAGAATATCTACCCAAGACCCTAGTACCACTTCCACCACCTAGGTCTTAGCATCACTGTTATGTCTAGATGACATACCCAGAGAATAGTAATGGAGTAAAATATCCACCTGAGGCCCTAGTACCACTCGTACCACCTTAGGTCTTAGCATCACTGTTATGTCTAGATGACATACCCGGAGAATAGTAATGGAGAAGAATATCCACCCAGGACCCTAGTACCACTTCCACTACCTAGGTCTTAGCATCACTGTTATGTCTAGATGCCATACCCGGAGAATGGTAATGGAGTAGAATATCCATCCAAGGTCCTAGTACCACTCCCACCACCTTAGGTCTTACAGTCTCTGTTATGTCTAGATGATGTACCTAGAAAACAGTAATGGAGAACAGAATGGTCCTGGTTCTTAATAATAGTCCTGCGTCTGTGCGATGTAACTGGTGAATGGCAATGCAGAACAGTAACAGTTCTAAGTCATAGTTCCACTCCTATTTCTAGGAGATGTACCTGGAGAACTGTAATGGGGAACAGTGACAGTCCTATGTCCTAGTACCACCTGTATGTCTAAATGATGTACCTAGGGGAATAATAAAAGAGAGCAGTAAATGATCTAGTAACACTGGCATGTCTAGGTAACCTACCTGGAGATCGGTAATGGAAGACAGGACACTCCTAGGTTCTTGCATTACTCTTACACCTGTATGATGTAATTACAGGTAAATAATAGAAAACAGTAATGACCCTAGGTCCTAGTACCACCCCTGTGTCTAGGTGATGTACCTGGAGAGCAGTAAAGGTCCTAGGATCTACAACCACTCCTATGTCTAGGTGATCTACCTGGAGAAGTGTAATGGAAAACAGCACAACTCTAAGTTCTACTCTTACTCCTGCGTCTGTGTGATGTAATTGCAGAGCAGTAATGGAAACAGTAACCACCCTAGGAACTAGTACCATTGCTATAGCTAGACGATATACCGTTCCTACAGTAATGGAGAGCACTGAGAGTCATAGGTCAAGAACCACTGTTACGTATAGGAGCATGGAGCCCAACAGGAGCCAGTCTTAGGGACAGTACTTTTTACAGCATGCATGCTTCCACTGGGAAATCTAATTAAGACGAAGGGATTGGCATACCATAATTATATGGCTGATACTCAGATTTACCTTCCATTCCTACAGACTATAATTGGCAGTGTATTAGTAACTAATGGGGCAGGCTTCTGCACTAATGGCAGGTGGTCAACTTTGGTATTCGGAAGATCCAGGTGTTTGTTCTGTGGCAAATCATCTTGAAGCCATACATTTATGTCTCTCTCTGTCATAATTGGTTGAAATTGAACACCTATAAAATACTTCTAAAATAGATGCTGTGGCAGTCCATGCTACCTTAAGGGACTTAGTTTTCCTACACTCCCTAATTACATATTTTATGAAAGAAATAAGTTTGAATTTGTTAGTAAAGTAAGTAATCTAGGTGTTATTCTTGACCATTGACCATAGGCTGGCACTATGTGACCTCTTGTTTCTATTTAAAAAGCATTTCAAGAATTAAGCACTTTATGTCTCAAGCAGATCTCATGGTAGCATTTCATGCCTTAGTTTCATCATGGCTGGACTATTGCAGTGGCCTTAGTTTCATCATGGCTGGACTATTGCAGTGGCCTTAGTTTCATCATGGCTAGACTATTGGAGTGGCCTTAGTTTCATCATGACTGAACTATTGCAATGGCCTTAGTTTCATCATGGCTGGACTATTGCAGTGGCCTTAGTTTCATCATGGCTGGACTATTGCAGTGGCCTTAGTTTCATCATGGCTGGACTATTGCAGTGGCCTTAGTTTCATCATGGCTGGACTATTGCAGTGGCCTTAGTTTCATCATGGCTGAACTATTGCAGTGGCCTTAGTTTCATCATGGCTGGGATTATTGCAGTGGCCTTAGTTTCATCATGGCTGAACTATTGCAGTGGCCTTAGTTTCATCATGGCTGGGATTATTGCAGTGGCCTTAGTTTCATCATGGCTGAACTATTGCAGTGGCCTTAGTTTCATCATGGCTGGATTATTGCAGTGCTGTTTACCTGGATCTTTCAAATACCAAACTGGACCATTTGCCATTAGTGCAGAATCCTGCCCCCATTTTACTTACTGGTGCAAATTGTTATCGACCTATTACCATTGTGTTGCATATGCTGCACTGGCTAACAGTTTACTGTCAAATTACCTTTAAGATACTGGTTTTGGTTTACCTGTCCTTAAATAATTTGGGCTCTTCTTACTTGAAAGAGTTTGTGGTGCTGTATACCCCAATGAGGATTCTATATTTGACTGTGCTCCTCTTCCCTTCTTACCTGTTTCATAACGAGCACTTTCTTTCATCCATCTCCTAGGATACAAGCAGATGGTGCTGTGGCTGTGTGGCTGAACTCACTTTCAGGTTTGAGTGCAAGCAGCTGGTTGTTAAAGCCATTCAGGTCCCGAATTCAAACAGCTGGGGCTGAAGCAGCTGTAAGGATCCCATATATGCAAGGCCGCTGGCAGGCACCCCCCCCCCCCTGGAATCGGCTGGCCAGGTGATTCTTTTTTTAATTGAAAGAAAATTCAATTTTGTTGTTTTTTAAGGGAGTTCTTCTTTAAGAATCCCCTCTGCATCCAGTTGCACAGACGCAACAGGTGTTTGGACCTGTTTTCGTCATCTGCATCTGTGCAACTGATGGTTTACGTCTTTGTCCTCCCGCGCAGAATTTGAATTCCAAAAGATGTTTGGACTGGGGATGAATGTAGAAGTGAGACATAGGTGTGTGTGTGTTTAAGTGTTTAAGAGGTGCGTGCCTGTAAAAAATAGGTTGGTAGGGGTGTGTGGATGTAAGAAGTAGATAGGGGTGTGTATGTGTGTATGTAAGAAGTAAGTCAATAAAGGTGTGTGTGTGTGTGTGTGTGTGTGTGTGTGTGTGTGTGTGTGTGTGTGTGTGTGTGTGTGTGTGTGTGTGCTCCATACCAATCAACTGTACAGATTTTCACAGAATGCCCAGATTTTTGCCTTAAATTTTTGGTCTGTTCCTCATAAAAATTCTGTTTTTTTTTTTTGTTTCGTTTTTTTTAATAAATCACTGGGATGAGATAAGGATTAAAGTTACTAAATAATGACATGCATTTGAGTTTCAGACTTCATATCCTTCAGAAAATGCATTTTAACACAAATCCTGTAATTCTAGCAACTTTCTAAATGTGTCCCTAGTTTTGTGGCTTTGTCCCCCAACATTATAACAGGCTTTGTCCAGGTTTCTTCTGCTAAGAGACTGAGAAGTGTGTGTGTGTGTGTGTGTGTGTGTGTGTGTGTGTGTGTGTGTGTGTGTGTGTGTGTGTGTGTGTGTGTGTGTAAGAGGGAGGTAGCATACCCCTCAGCTGTCCAGGTTTTTGCAGAATGTCTAGATTTTTGCCCCATATTCCTCCTGCAAAGGATCAAAGTTGCTAAATAATAACAGACATTTGAGTTTTAGATGTCAGATCTTTTGGAAAAATGCATACTAACACAAATCCTGTTATTCTAGCAATTTTCTAAGTTCATAACAGCAGTATTTATAATCTGTCCCTGTCTATTTTAGGCTTTGTCCAGATTTCTTGCACTAAGAGGTTGAGGTAAGTGTGTGTGCGTGTGTGTGTGGAGAGAGAGTGAAATACCTTAGTTAGAGTTAGCAGGTGGAATTTATTTTCAAGTGCATTTTCAAGGAATTGTGAGCTTTAAGGGAAAATAAGTTTACTGCTGCTCATGCTAAGTGTGCTTAAAATGTGAAACTGTTTTGTTTACAAATGGCATCACTGTTGTGTTTTAGAATTTTAAAGCAGTGTTAGTAGCATGGCAGGTAGCATACTTGTATCTTGATGCAGAGGGCTATGGGTTCTACTCCCACAGCATGTAGATTTGTATTTTAAGGTGGTAGTGTGTTGCAGTGCTGAGCATGTCCTCCTTTGGATGGGATGTGTAACTATGAACCTGTTTTTCAGCTTGAAACTCATTTGATATTGCAATATACCAGCATACTGTTTTTAATGTAACATAAGCAATTTATTCTTCAAGGGCAGCAGGCACTGAATTTGTAGATGAAACACCGAAATATAAAGTTCGTTCCTATCGATAACATCTTCATTAGTTTCAAATCTCTTTAATGTGGAATTATCCAGATGACTTCTGTACAGAATGTGCATATTGGCTGATACTGGTAGATTGTAATGACAGACGTTTGAGTGGCCTTTTATGGTTGAAAAATTGAAATGTTCTGAATTGGGCAGTTTGTCATTATTGGTTCATATGTTTTGTTTAATTCCTTACTGGAAAAATGTTCAAAACTATACATTTAAAATACACTCTAACAAGTGGTGCTGTATTATACAAGGGATATAATTCACTTATTATATATTATAATTAATACAATCAGGAAGATGAATCAAATAACTTTTGCATAGTCCTAAAAATGTGTGCACGGGGCCTATGATTTGAAAATAGCTCAAAGGTAAACTTAACCCACCACTGGCCAGATGCATTTTCTTTCAATGCGGGTTTAAATGCTGTTTCAGTGAATGTGAGTTTCAAAGAAAGAGAAGTTTTAATGCGAAGTCTGTTTTCATTGTAAGACTATTGCTTTGTTTAACAAGTGTCTGTCAGTGCTTGTGCCATAAAATTTGAAATAAAAGTTGTAAATTAAATCCAAATATCTGTAATCATTGTAGAAATAAAACATAAAGAGTTATGCAGACTGAGAGTTTTGAATAGTGTTTATGGCAACTGGGCAGAAATAGCCAAGTATTGGGACACTGGGCTGTGTGGAGGGGCTCTGGGTTTGCATCCCCCTGCAAAAATACTATATATATATATATATATATATATATATATATATATATATATATATATATATATATATATACACACACACACACACACACACACACACACACACACACACACACACACACACACACATATATCATATATATGTGTGTGTGTGTGTGTGTGTAGCAATGGAATTCTGGAATAAAGAAAGAGGTAATTATTAAGAGGAATAATGGTTTTTATGCACATGTTTTGAGTTTTGGGGTCAACACACTACCCACAAGTAGAGATTTTGGACAGAACATGGATAATAATATGGATCTTCTAGATGTTTCATTTCAAACTATACTTTGGATAATCCCTCAGTTTTTAACTGTATTCATAAAAATAGGGAGTTATTTTTGAGGGATGTTAATTTGGTTGAGAAATTGGGTGCTAGATCATTAGTCATATATAAAAAGGATAAATCACTGAAAACTTTTATGGAAAGAAACTATAAGGGAATGATGAAGAAAGAAAACATGCAATTTGGCGCCAAAAAGTGTGGTAGTTGTTCTTCTTGTTGTTACATTAATACTGGTGGTAGATTCACCATTAGAGACAGTGTATTTAAAATCACAGGGTATTTTACCTGATAAACTTAAAATGTAGTTTATTTAGCCCGATGCAACTGCTGTCCTGCATTTTATATTGGTAAGACCAGCAGGCATTTTAAAGGGCATATATATGAGCACATTTTGGATATTAGGAATAAAAAAACAACTAATGCCCTGTATAGGCATATTGAAAAGTATAGTACACATAGTCTTAATTTTCTTATAATAGAGCTGGTTAAAAAGATCCACAAGGGTGGATTATTGATGAACATCTGGATAAGAATGAAATTAAATGGCGGTTAACATTAGATGCCACTAATTATCCAGGGCTTAATGATTCTTGTTTCATCACATCTTTATTAAAACTGAAGTTTTATGGTGCTAATTAAGAATCATTGTTCACATATTATCTCATTATGATTTTAGATATAATATGTTTACACATAATATACTTTTATATAACTGAATTTCATAAGTTTATTTTTTATTCTTTGTTTTTTGTATATATTGTATTACTATTGGTTATGCGTAATCATTTGGTACACACCAAGGGATGTGTATGGGTGTGGCTTTTGAGATTTTATTGTTCTGAGGAAGTTCCTAGTGAACAAAAGCGCTTAACCGAATAAAGCGTTTTCTCTATGTGGTTGGTGGTTTACTGGATTTGTTATCATCTAGTTCCAGAATTCTAGAATTGTTTGGACAATAAGTCTAGTATTTGCAATTCTTTAACTTTCTGAATGATGTTTACTGTGAATACCATTTCAACCAGCTTAACACGTCACTGTGAACCTATTTTTATATCTTCTACCTATATCAAATAACTCAAAATAAAAGATTTAAAAGCAGTGAATGCTACATGTTCACTGGTTCTAATACCTTTATGCAACAATTTTTTTATAGTTTTTTTGTATAATGTATTTTAAACAGTTTTATTGGCATTCTCTAATGAAACTACATACTGTAATTTAGCAATTTTAAGTTGTCTAATGATTTGACAGTATCTGTGATAAATTTGCAATTTAAAACAATCCTGTAAAGCCAGAGTAGAAACAAAAATAGTCAAATCTGATTACTTTGCAAAAATTGAATTACAAATGAATGCCTTTTTGCTGTGACACTTTAACTTTCCAAATATTAAGAAGATTATAGATGTTGAGAAAATCTGTTTCAGATAATCTCTGGAGATTATTCCTTTGTCCAAGTGGACATTAAAGTTTCCATATATTAGCCTGTTGAGATTGAAATACATGCATATGGTTTAGGGAATCTCTGTATCTTTAAAATGGGGCATAAATAGGACCTACTGTAAAGAAAATAATTTTCGATTTTATTGTTATCAACAAAATTCTACCTTCCTGATCTGCAGTTTGACTAGGCATTTGAAAACTTGCCTGATTGTTACACCCACTGATTTGTTTGGCACAGAGTGCATCCGAATCTGTTATTTTTTTGTTATTGGGCAGTAAATAATGTTACTAAGGCAAGTGATATGCTCATCTAAGTAGGATAAATACTTAAGCATATTTTTTGTTTCAATAAGGCAATTTATGTTAACTGATGCTATCCTCATGTTATTAGTTTATAACTAATAACAAAGAAAGAGGAAAACAAGAGGAGTTATACTTCTTTAACCCCCCCCCCCCAATGGGGTCCCACTCACAACCTACCCTTTTTCACTGTATAATTGAAGTAAAGAGAAACAACAAAATTGCTCCCTCTCTTTATATTTATATATATATATATATATATATATATATATGTATGTATATTTATCTATATATATGTATATATATATATATATATATTTATATGTGTATATACGTATGTGTGTGTGTGTGTGTGTGTGTATACGTATGTGTGTGTGTGTGTGTGTGTATATATATATATATAGAGAGAGAGAGAGAGAGAGAGAGTGAGAAAGATAAAGATACTGATCGGTGTAAAGTCTATTCAGAAAGCTTTTCTAGCATTCAAAATGGAGTTTTAGGGGAATAGGTTTATCAAGTGTAGAGACAATGCCAAGTTTAGCTAAAAGAACAAGCTGGAAATTTAAACTTTGTTATCACACCTTTTTACCAGAAACCCAATTCATGTTCTTATGAAATGGAACATGCAATTTCCTTTGGTGGTCTGTGGAGACAGGTATATCCTTAACAAATTTAATAGTATACTGTTAAGTTATTGTGTTATAAAATGAATAAAAACATTTTTGGAAAAAATGTCATTGGAAGTCGCTGTTAAACAAAGCCTCAAATGTGAAATGTAGTTTGAAAAAACACATTTCTGGTATGCAACTTGCAAACATGGGCAATCAGTGAGTGTTTTATAGCTGTCTCTAACAGAATGTTTCCCCACTCACTTAACTAAAATGTTCTCCCACTCACACAACTAGAATGTTGCCCCACTCACATAACTAGAATGTTGCCCCACTCACACAACTAGAAAGTTGCCCCACTCGTGCAGCTAGAATGTTGCCCCACTCGTGCAACTAGAATGTTGCCCCACTCGCACAACTAGAATGTTGCCCCACTCTCACAACTAGAATGTTGCCCCACTCACATAATTAGAATTTTCCACCACTCACATAACTTGCACATCATCTAACCCAGGTGTCTCTCTCAAGAATTTACTAATCTGTTCAAGTAGTACGTCAAGTTCTGGAATCATCCTCAGCAAAATGAGAAGATGTATTGTTTGTTTGTGTCTTTCAGCTTTTCCCGGTTAGGGGTCGCCACAGCAGAACTCTGGTCCGCTAATGATTGGTAGTTGATTTTTACGTGTCGAGTTACCAACCCTGACGCACAACCTTCAACGAAGGTAGGCTCATTCACGCATGTCTCCATTCAGAAGATGCTCTAGCTGAGAATCGAACCGGACAGCGTCTTACTGTGAGGCAACAATGCTACCGCAGCATTATGTTGCATAATGTTCACCATAAACTGTACAAAGACAGATGAGAAGAGGCATTTTGGATTTGGAAGGTAGAGGGGATATGGTAAAAATACTGAAATACCGAGAAGGAATTTATTGTCCAAATGGGTATAATATTACAAAAATAAAGGCTGTGAGGAGAAAGTTTGAAGATGCAGTATTGTCAGCACAAAAGAGATGTGGAGGGCACAAAAGAGGCACAGAGAAATATTTCTTCAACAGAAAAGTAGTGGATAATTAAACAGTAGCCTTTTTGAAAAAGAGTACATGGGCAAATATGTCAGAGTTTGAGAATGCATAGATAGATATAAAGGAATTCTTCTGAAGAGGAAGTTAAAAAAGTTGATGGTTACAAAGGTTTTGCAGGTTATTTGCTAAGTAGGGAATTATGCATACAAAGTTGACTAAAGTTATCCTTTACTGTCAGAATCCATGTTTCTGTGATTCAACATGCACAAGTAGCAACAGGTGCAGACAGCCTGATTTGTCCGGTGTCCCCAAGTGAGTGACTAACTTTTTAGTCACAGCTACATCACAAGCGACTGTTAGCAGTCCCACACCCTTTCTACCATCCTCAGCAATTTTCCATCCACACCCTTTCTACCATCCTCAGTGGTATCCATCCACATCCTTTCTACCATCCTCAGTGGTATCCATCCACACCCTTTCTACCATCCTCAGTGGTATCCATCCACATCCTTTCTACCATCCTCAGTGGTATCCATCCACACCCTTTCTACCATCCTCAGTGGTATCCAGCCACACCCTTTCTACCATCCTCAGTGGTATCCAGCCACACCATTTCTACCATCCTCAGTGGTATCCAGCCACACCATTTCTACCATCCTCAGTGGTATCCATCCACATCCTTTCTACCATCATCAGTGGTATCCATCCACACTCTTTCTACCATCCTCAGTGGTATCCATCCACATCCTTTGTACCATCCTCAGTGGTATCCATCCACACCGTTTGTACCATCCTCAGTGGTATCTATCCACATCCTTTGTACCATCCTCAGTGGTATCCACATCCTTTGTACCATCCTCAGTGGTATCCATCCACACCGTTTGTACCATCCTCAGTGGTATCTATCCACGTCCTTTGTACCATCCTCAGTGGTATCCATCCACACTCTTTGTACCATCCTCAGTGGTATCCATCTAAACCCTTTCTACCATCCTCATTGGTAGCTATTTCCCTAGTTTCCTCTTTATTGTGAATGTATTGTTATCACAGTATCTAATGTCTGACCCAGGTTAGTAATGCCCTTTCTCTCTCTCTGGCCAATCACATATTAATAATTTCATGCAGAAAATGTTATTTGTTTTATTAAAAATGCACTGCTTCGTCAGTCTGCACCTCTTTTTTTTGTAGAAACATTTTCACAAGTTGTTAGGATATAGAGTACTAGCCTTCTGCACACTTGCAACAGTTATTCTGATAAAATCATTATGTCATATATGCATTGTCATTGGCACAACAGGTAACGTACTCGCCTTTAGTACAGAAGGCTGTGGGATCTATTCTCACACTAGATAGCTGGATTGCTGACATTGCTTTGCAGCACAAGGGGGGAGCTGTTCTCCAGAGTGTGTCATCCTTCTGACAACACATTAAACCAAGAGCCCCAGCTGCCTCAGTTAGTGTTTGTTCAACTGGATGGTACGTATTGAAAAGGGTAGGGAGAAGTTCCCCAATACCCTGAACAAATTTCTCCTAATGGTACACATACCACCTTGGGTCCCCCCCAAAAAGAGCCTAATGGGACTAACCTACTCAACATATTATTATTAATCCAGTCTTTACTTTAGTGTAGTCTTTAATAGAGTTGTTCTGTTAGCAGTGTGGTTTAATTTCTCTCTCTCTGTGACGCCAGCAGAAATGGTTCATGACATTGGAAGAAGGGGAAAGCTGATTAGCCATTTGCTGATCACCATCCTCTGAGAGCTTAGCAAGGCTGATATTGTCTTCGTAGAAACTGTAGATGTCAGCCAGTAACATTCAGTGTGTGTGTGTGTGTGTGTGTGTGTGTGTGTGTGTGTGTGTGTGTGTGTGTGTGTGTGTGTGTGTGTGTGTGTGTGTGTGTGTGTGTGTGTGTGTGTGTGTGTGTACATACACCACACATACATGACAGCATCCTCTGACATGTATGTTGACTGGAGAGCTAATATCTCTGTTCTGTTTAGGCACCAGTTCGGGGAGATCATTTTATTTGTAGCTTCCTGTGACCATCACAAAGACTTACAACAGGACTTTGCTCTGCAGATGTCCTACTCCAGCTGGATGATATAGAATATGTGCATCACGGTGATTATGCCATTAGTTTGAGATGACTACTTCACAGAATCTGCCATTCACTGGACAGGGTGTTCCTCTCTAGGTGAACTCAAAGATGAAAAAGGAGGGAGTGCAACGTAATGGCAAAGGAGTGCAAAATTTGTAGCAATTAAAAACAGTCTATGTGGAGTAAGTGTTAAGTGTCTGGCTTCCTTCACATATAACTAAAAAGAAGTTATGTATTCATCATAAAGTTCCATCTGCGTTGTCCATTTTTATTCTTCCTCAGCTATTTGGTTTGGATCCAAATCATGGATCCAACTCAGTCGTTACTAAAGCTCATGGTAACCAAAAAGCGGTTGAGCCTCTCCCTTACCAATAATACACCGACCCCTAACATACCTCAGATCTTGTTTGATGATTTAGCAGAAGTGGTGTCTATTAGCATGTGTATATATATATATATATATATATATATATATATATATATATATATATATATTATAACACCGACACCACACAACAATCACAACATCACACACAACCACATACACACACACAGCTCACAAACACACACACACACACACACAAACACACACACAACAACCAAACAAACAAAACAACAACAAACAAAACAAACAATAATATATATATCAAAAAGATACCTAAAAATGTGTGTGTCCTACAAAAGATACTATACCTGGAGCTCAATCAAAAAGGACAGTGGTGTCCTTTTAATGTTTCACTCTTCTAGAAGTTTGTAGAAATAAAGGATGGTGGTTGGTGGGTAGGAAGTTGAGGAAGAATGAAAATGGATAACACAGGTGGAATGTTATTATGAGTACATAACTTCTTTATCTGATGTTGTCAATTTTCATTCTGTCCTCAACTGTTGGGACAGAGTCTCCAACTACCTAAAACACTGGGTGGACTCTAAGGAAGGATATTTCTGATCACAGTTGAACCAAAAGATGCTCTGCCCCTCGAGACCAGATCTAATTTGTAATGAGAAATAAAGGTATAGGGAGTAGCCCAAGTTGCTGCTGTACAAAATGCTATCCATGGAAATCCTGGATAGAAATACTGAAGAAGTTGCCATGGATTTTATTGAATGGACTCTTACCAGTTTAGTTAAGGTAAGACCCAATTTCTTATAGATAAAAGAAATAAAATCAGTAAGCCATTTGGCTAAAGATACTTTTGCGACTGGTTTGCCCAATTTCAAATCTGCAAAGGAAACAAACAATTGGTCTGTATTTCTGATTTCTTTCATCCAACGTAGATAAAAATGTAATTGTCTGTGAATATCCAATAAATGCAACAAATGTTCACCTTTGTTTACAAATTTAGGAAAGAATACTGGCAAATTTATGGACTAATTGATAGTGGATTCTGACACCACCTTGAGAAGGAAGGATGCATTGGTTCGTAATTTAACTCTATCCTTATGAAAAATCAAGCAAGGAGGTTTTGAAGACAAGGTTTGAAGTTCAGAAATTCTTCTAGCTGATGTAATAACAATTAGAAAGACAGTTTTCTAAGTGAGAAACTTAAGGTGTAAATACCTTCTGGATTGTCTGTTCATCTTTATGTGATAGTACACATCCTAAAGGTCTTTTGAGCACATCCAGTCATCCTTGCCCAGAAAAGGGAGAATGGACTGAACCATGACCAACCATGACCATCCGAAACGTTGTGTGTTGGACTGACTTGTTCAAATTGCTGAGCTCTAAAGTTGGTTTCCAGTCCCCTATTTTATTTGCCACTAAAAAGAATCTTGAGTACGTTTCGGATTCTATCTGGTCTGGTGGGACCTCTTGGATGACTGTTTTTTTTTCTAGCAGCTTTTGTATTTGTATTGCTGCTTCTTACCTCTGACTGGGTGGAACGTGGGGAATTTTTCATACACTTGGGGGGGTGGAGGAGAAAAGGGTATTGTATAACATCTGGAAATAATCCTCTGCAGCCAAGTATCTTTTTGTTATGTCTAGCCAGGCTCTCTTGTGCAGGGATAGTCAACCCCTGATTGCCTCCAGAGGTGGACAATCAGGCCTCCTTTCAGGAGCGCTGGTAGGGTCTATCAGAGAAAGAATCTCTGGACCCTTGGTTTTGCAGGCTTTCTCTGCCGTGGAGGTGTCGTCATTCATTTGAGCTCCCCCCTCTGCCCCTAGGGGAACTTTCTCCACGTGTGTCCTAGAAAGGACCCTGGGACATCCTGAACCATGTCTTCCAACCACCTCATTGATTCCTAGAAAAATATCATTGAAGAGTCAAACATATGCCCACAGGAGTGAGGGTCTTTCCATCCTTCTCACACCTGGTTAATGTATCCTTCACTTTTGGGCCAAACAATGAACTGCCATCAAAGGGAGCATTGACAAACAAGGACTTAAAAGGCTCTGCAAAATCACATAAGCGCATCCAGGCATGCATCCTAATGGATATACCTGAACCTGCCACCCTTGAGGTGCCTTCAGCTACATGCAATCATGAATAAATTTGAGATAGAGTAGCGGGTAGCCAACTGAGAAGTCGTGGATGATTGGGCCTCAGCAGAAATGGTCCCTGAAAGAGAAGTTGAAAGTTCTTTGATCAAATCTCTTTGCAACCTAGTGAAATGTGCCACATAGTTCAGCAACCTAAGAGCACAAGTCATTTAAGCGTAGACATGCTTCCAAAACCTGTCCATTGCTCTAGACTCGATGAACAGAGGAACTTTCTTTGGCAAATTCTTTCTTGGTGACCGCCACCATGACCATTGCATCCATAGGCACCCCTTTAGCCCAAATTTCCTTCCCCACAGGTGGAGCTAAAATCCTGTCTGGCCTTTTGGATATTGGTTTATCTACATCAGGTTCCTTCCATGCCCGCCGAGAGACCAGATTAATAAGCTTGTCAGCAGATGGAGTAACCCAGGAAGAAGATGGGCCAGTTCCAAAGGCCTCTAGAAATACTGCCTCCTCAGGTGAAGGTTTGCTGGTGGTCCAAGCACTTCTCTGTTTCAGGATCTCAAGGATGTCTCCAAATGAGATATCATCTGGAAGTGATCATGGGGACCCTTCACCCCCATCAAAGTCTTTATCCTCAGTGAATGACTCTTGTGGAGAGTCCAAGTGCCTCCTTTTGCACTCTCTATTCCTAGGGACTTTCTCGGTGGGATGTTCCAGGGAAGTGTCAGAATAGACTATGAAACCCTGCTGGGCAGACTGTAGGTCTCAAGAGCAGAGATTTCTGGGTGCGGGACTGTAGATCCAAGGGGGTTGGGTCTGTCAGTTCTGTCATAGCAGAAAACACCTTCTTCACAACCTCGAAGGCAGACTGCTCTGGGGAAAGAGAAGACCTCGGCACTGAGAAGCAGGCTTCTGGACCCCTGTCTCCTTCTGCCCTGAAAGCAATCTCCCCGAGGAGGAAATAAGAGCTGAGCTGTCCAATGCAAAAGAACCACAGCACAGAGACCCAGTTCCTCAAATCCGTCAAGGAAGCTTTGACTCCAAGAGTCCTCCAAATCCAAAGATGTCGGAGCTGTGGCACTCTGAGTTAGCTTCAGATCTGAAGACAACAGACCAAGAAGATTCATATCCAGGGACTCTGAAGCAACCAAAGGGATCAGAGAAGGAGTCTGAAGTGGTGCTGTGGTCAAAGAATGCACCTCCTGACCCAATGAGGTAGGAACCAGTAACACACTCATCTGTATCTGTGCCAATAGAAACTTCCTTATCATCCTATCCACATGTTCTTCAGTCAAACTTCTGGAGGAGTGAGACGAGGCCAGGGAAGGAGATTGAGTATGGCACCTTTCCATAAAGGCAAATGGGACCCTGGAAGGAACTGGATCCACAGATGGAGAATAACGGATCCTAGGCAATACACTAGAATCAGACGCAGTCCTATAAATATTTTTTGGTCTGCTTCGAGGACATTGGATCTGTAAACCTCTTTTTCACTGAGGATGCTAGGGGGCAAAACCGGTCTGTTTTTTCATTTTGAAGTTATGGTTGAAACGGCTATTGGACTATTTGATGGGTGTTCATTTGGATCTGTTTGCACTCAAGACTCTGCGGCGTGTACCATAATTGTTTTGCTGAGTTTTATATATATATATATATATATATATATATATATATATCTATACACACACACACACACACACACACACACACACACACACACACACACACACACACACACACACACACACACACACACACACACACACACACACACGCACACACGCACACACACACACACACACATACACACACACACGCACACACATGAACATAGATTTACTGTAACAATCGTCAGTAAAAGAACACAGCTCTGGATGAAGTGCCTCTGGCAAGCAAAACAATGAATCCAAGTGAAATAAAACTCCAGCTGGATTTACTGTAACAATCTTGAAGCTCACAATCGTGAAAGGTCATAATGCTGAGACCACAAATAGAAAGATCAAAACACTGAAGACCACAGTGTCTACAAATCTTGAATACTGAATTCTCTTACCAGTGTGAACCCAAGAAAGAGTACTAACATGGATCCTGCAGGGGTGTCGACTCAGGACTGAGTGCTAACGTAGGTCCTGCAGTGGGACAAGTCCAGTAGTTTGATGTTGTGTGTGTGTGCTCATGTGTGTGAGTGCTTATACATATATACACATGCTCACACGCACATGCACACACTAATCAGGATTAGCCTGCTAAGCCATAAAGGTACATTTACGGACTGCCTTTGAAGCATGTTATTCCAGGGATTACGGTCAAAGAACGTCATCCTTCCCCTCCAGCCGTGCACCTCTCAACCCTTTACAGCAAGAAATCTGGACAAAGCATAAAATAATGGGGAGACAAGGGTCCAAAAATAGGGACAGATTTGAAGTGTTGCACTTAGTTGCTAGAATAATATAATGTGGGCTAGCATGCATTTTCTGAAGGATATGAAGTCTGAAACTCAAATATATTTCCTTATTTTGTGGCCTCAATGATTTGCCTGAAAAACACAAATTTTATGAGGAACAGACCAAAAATATGAGGCAAAAATCTGGACATTCTGCGAAAAGCTGGATAGTTCCGAGTTAATGTACAGCAGTTACATCACACTGGTGGTTTCCTTATGTGTAACTACACTCTCCTGCACACACTTTTGATCTTTGATCTTGTTTTGTGTCTTTCTCTCATTAGTCTGGGGAAATGTTTTGAAAGTACTTTCCTGGTAATGCATTCCTGCTGGATGTACTCCATGAACTATAACTCTTTTCCTGATCTTATTGATTGCTTTCCGTGGTCTGTAGAGCAGACTATCTTTACATTTGTAAAGTACAGAACTAGGACCTGCTGGCAGATTAGGTCAATTTGGCCACACCTGTCCACGAGGCTGGTCCCTGGCCATACTTGTGCCATGTCAGTTATGTTGTTGCTTCCTGCTGCCTCCTTTGCCTGCTGTCCTTTTTGCAACTTCTATTTCTGTCTGTCTGTCACACTCTTTCTGGCTCTCTCTCTCTGCCTTATTGTGTATTTGTGTGTGTGTGAAACAGAGAGAGAGAGTACACACACACACACACACACACACACACACACACACACACACACACACGTACAGGGCAGCTATTCTTTCCAGCTGAGAATTTTCTGACCAGTTTGTCTGGCTGCTCTTTCTAATCCAAGGAAGCCACAGGGAATGCAGGGGGGGGGCAGATTAACAGCAACAATGTAATCACTTTTACTGAGGCATTCTCTAGGACACATACTTCATGTGCCATTAGTTTCTGCATTTATGTAAAAATGTCTGTAGCTTGCTTAGCATGTGGCATACTTGTCTGTGCTGTGCATCAGTCCCCCAACCCACATTGTTTCCAGGTTTTGATGTTGCTCTTGCAGAGAGCAGACTTCAGGCAGAATGACCTTAGATGCAAGGAAACATTTTTTAGTTGAAGGGTGGTGAGGACCTGAACTGATGTAGCTACGCAGACAGCTAGTTGAACATTACAAGTCTCTCAAAAAGCTTGCAATAGCTCTAAGGAAGGTAATCATTTGGGGCTTGACTGCATGACTAAACAGACTCAGTGGGTCTCAAATCCTTTTACATCGGCTGTAAGGGTCCCAAATGCTCAACATATCCAGGAAACCCCAGATAAGTAGCTCATAATATTACTTTGTAAGTAACATTTCTCACTGTTTTATATACTATTTGTTCCTATCCTGATTACATTGTTGTTTAATGGAAGCAGAACTAATACAGGTGTGAACACCCTGGCAGCAAGACAACTTCAGGGTGTCGCACCAAGCCAAATAAATCTGTTATGATAATTAAGCAAATGAAGCCCTGCTCAGTCAGCACTGGCATGGCTCCAGTTCAGGAAACCTGCAGAGTTGTAATTGTTCCGTATCAGCAGATCTTCATACAGGCGCTTGGAGAAGAAACACTAGCAACAGCAAGTTCCTTTGGTAACCAATAATATGTCAAAAAGACTTAAAAGTGCAGGATGTTCAGGGAAGATGGTTCTAGTACAAAAAAGGAGAGAGAGAATTCTGCCACACTGTTCAGCATTTACTACATGCAGCTAAGACCCTTCGCTGCAAAAGTTTGTTTTGGCTGGGAAATGACCTCTAAGCAGGACAGATAATGATTACCTGTAAAGCTTCATTTCAGCATTTTCAAGTAGTTTTCTAAGTAAACTTTTTTTTCTTTTGGCCCTTGAAAGTTTCTTAACTGTTCTTTAGGCATGTATTTAAGATAATAAGTAATTATACATTAAGTGATTTATTAATCTGTGCTCTGCTTGTTGTCTTTTATTTACAGTTTCTTTTTATGCTGTTTTTCTCAGACTTCATCTGTATGAAGGTCTAACGTTGACCTGATTTTCAGAGCTCAGTACATTTTTCCCTGCAGCCCTAATGTAAAGTTGATATCTGCTTGCACCATTTTAGATCTTTCCTTTCTTGTGGCATTTTACCATACCATACCATGTTATTCTGTCCGTAGTCTGGTGCAGTTTGAACTGCTCCAGAGTTTAATCCAGATAGGTATCCTGTTAGGGAAACTCTTATCCGTTTTCTGTATTAGTTGTTGCAGTTAAAATTAGCATTGTGTTGTTTAGTAGTTTAGAAGAGTCAGACATCTGGTTATGCTTTAGGGCACGTCTGCTCCTAAGGAACATGACTTCCATACCCTTTGTATATTTTGCTAAGGTCCCAGGCATGACATTGGGAAGTGTAGTGTTTGCCAGGGTTTTACTCCTATTACAATAGCAGAACAGGAATCAAAGGGTCACTGGAAGTTTAAGGCTACTGAGTCTTGTGACCATTATGCCTTGCTCATCCCCACCCTAGACTGCACCTTTTCACTGTCTCACGCTAGGCCATTCAAGCCCAGGGTGAATTTATGAATATCCATCTAATTATCCAGGTCCCGTTTGAAGGAAGATCGTGTATCACACTGCATTATCTGCCGGGAGAGTCTATTCCAGATGTGAATGATGGGAATGAGTCTGTCTTTCAAGCTTGTTTTATTACCGATCTGGTCAAGCAGGTTTAGATATCTTTTTTTCTGGAATTTGTGGGACTGTTTGATTTGTGAAGCTACAAGTGATCCTGGACTACTGGGTCCCTGAAAACTCAGAAAACAAGGGACAAGTTTCCTGTGAGGAGCCTGTAAGACACAGAAAAGAGGAACAGTGCTTCTAGCCATTTCTGATAGAGTAGGGATTTTATAGGTTTGTGACCTTTGTTAACAACCTCTGGAGTCTTTCTGTTTGTTATGTCTGGTAATGCTGGTCTGATCAGTCCTGAATACAAGGAAACAATAATATCTTTAGGTCTGGATGTTATTCTCTTGGCTTTCAGCTGTGTCACGTACAAGTAATTCCTCACAACGTTTGGTACATGGTGAATAAAGGAGAGAGAATTATTCACCCAGGTTTCCCAGGTCTCTAACTACATTTTTATTTTGAAGTGGGGTAGTTTCAGTGTTATGTGCTGGGAGATGGTTTGTCCGCCAAATGTAACAATGTTGTATTTTAGCATTTAATTTAAGTAAGTTTTCAGTTCAACGGGTATTTACAAGTGTAGGTTCCTACTGGAGGGCTTCTGAGTCAGAGGAAGATTTGATAACGACTCCCAGTTTGCAGACATCCACAAGTTTGGTTAGCCACACATCATGGATTTTAGTTTGTATGTCAGAGAATTAAATACCAAACCAAAGTGGTGCCAGCACTGAGCCCTGTAGCACACCACTGGTCACCTTCATGTTCTCGAACACTGTAACATAATTGTTCTGTCTTTTAGCCAGTATGCTGTAAATTATGACACAGATTTCTATTTGTAATGCATTTATTTTATTAATTATGGTAACATGGGGGATGGTAATAAATGCCTTAGCCAAGTCATGATAGGCTGCGTGTGCAGTATGACTGCCGTCAACAGCTTGTATTACCTTTTCAAAGAAATTTAACAGCTTTATTATATAGGATCTTCGTCTTCTTCTTTTGGCTTTTCCCAGTTAGGGGTTGCCACAGCGGATCACCTGTCCGCTCATATAGGATCTACCTTACACAAAACAAATTGATGCATATGATGAGATTACTAATAACTTTGTTAAGCAAGTCTCTTATAGTGTGTTCCATGGCCATACCAGTCAGACTTGTCAGGCTGATGGCCTATAATTTCCAGGGTCAGTAGTAGGACCACCTTTATGGAGTGGCATCACCAGTGCCGTATTTCATACTTCTGAGACTGAGTCTGTAGGTCAGCCCAAGTTAAGTAGCTTAAGGACAGGTTCTGCCAGGCTTTGTTCAGTACCATTTAACAAACAGCCCTGTATGTTATCTGGTCCCATGAAGGAAGTGATGTTCTGTGTAATCAGTGTTGCAGTATTGATTCTTGGCTCTTCCTGCCATGCGGGAAGCCCTTAACTGGCCCAATTTTCAAAGTCAGTACATTATCCCCAGCTGATAGATGTCTGAAGACAGATGTCTGGTTGTCAGCGTAAAAGAAGAGCATCCATCGGTGCCATTGTCAGTTCTTTCTAGCCATGCAGTCCTTTGCCTTTCACATGCTTTCAGTACCCTCTCAATCCATAAGTTGGTTCATGTTTATAGAGAAACTTCTTCTTCCAGTCAGATAAGTACCCCAACGGGGAAATTTCTCTACTAATTTAATTTTCAAATAAAATAAACAATTGCTTGAAGTGTGGGAAGCCAATCATGCATAAAGATCTTCATTCATTTTGTTTATTCTGCTTGGGGCCTCAGCATCATACCTCTTAACCTGGAAACATCAAAAATCTGGACAAAGGCCCATAAAAATAGGTACAAATAGGTACACTTATTAACATAAATTTACATACATAATTATGCAACCCTGCCCACTCCATTGGAATTGTGAGATACAAACTTTCAAACGCAGACTGAACAGACAACCAAAATATGGCCCCAGAGTCCCCCTGCAGCCATTCCAATGTCCCATTACTTGGCTACTTCGCCCTATTTACCATAAACACTAATGCGCTTACTGCTTTACTTCTACAGTGATTATTTGGATTGCATTTAAAACTTTTATTTTACATTTTATAATGCAAACACAAATACATCTGCTAAACAAAGCAATACAGTCTCACAATGAAAATAGACTTAGCATTAAAACTTTTCTGCCCTTGAAACTCACATTCATTGAAACAGCACTGAAACCGACATTCAAAGAAAATGCATCTGGCCAGTGGCAGATAAAAATTACCTTTGGTCTGTTTTCAAATCACAGGCCCCTTGCACACAAAACATGGATGTGTTCTTTGATACACCTTCCTGACTTAAATTATATTCCTTGTATAATACAGCAACAGCACACTTGTTCGAGCGCATTTTAAATTTTGAACATTTTTCCAGTAAGCAATGAAACAAAATGTATGAACCAATAATGACAAAACTGCCCAAGTCACAACATTTCCATCATAAAACTCTACTCAAACATCTACAATCCATGAGTATCAGTAAATATGCACAATCTCTGCAGAAGTAAAAGTCATCTAAATAATTCCACATTAAAGAGAGCTGTAACTAATGAAGAGGTTGCTGCTAGCAAACAATTTTATATGTCATACATTGCCTATGCTATGTTACATTAAAAAAAAAAGTTAAGCTAGTAATATTGCAATAGGGAAAGGAGCGGCATCATTTTCACTGCTGTGCTGACTTCTCATAGCAATAGTACATACAATCATTTGAAAAATGATTGCACCTGGCTATTAATATACTTATCTTACTGCTAACAAAGAAAGTCGACCTTGGGGCAAACTGTTCTGTGTGGATATATACTCAGTGAAACTCAATTTTGCAAAGCAGACACAAAGATGCATTATGCTTCCAGACTCAGGCTGAAAACTGGCACTTTTGAATCATAAGTTGAAAACAACGTTAAGAATTTCCCTTAAAATGGCTACAGATATTATTCTAGAAATGCACATTTTTCAGACTCAAACTGAGAACTGATATTTCTGTATTACAGGAATCAGTGTGATAAGAATTTCTCTTAAATGCCAGATCATATTAGAAGTATGCTGTCAGCAAAACAATACACTAAAAGTCTGCTAGAAGGAAACAGATTCAGCAGAATGAAAAACAATTTAAGCAAAAATAATTTAAGCAAAAACATTCCAAGAGCGATGTAATCAAGCATATGTGGAGCGATTAACTTTGCACATTTCCCTTAAATTCAATACCATATAGCCACTGTGAATACCACGTCACTTCAATTTAATTTTATTTATTTAACATTTGTTTACCGCTAAAGTCCAACTTGGAACAAAATTCAACAAATCAATTTTTCAGCAGATGCCCAGGGAGAAATGTCTTTGTTATGTAGGAAGAAATCGGAGGAAACCCACACAAACGCAGGGAGGAATGTACATGCAGACTCCGCACAGAAGGCAGTGGCACTGGCACCCTAACCCGAATCAAACCAGAGAACCTTACTGTGAGGCAACAATTGTAAATCATGGCTGCACCACTGACTATACCATGGTGCCAAACTGCAATTTGTTTTCCCTTGAGTGGATCAGCGTACACCTATAAGATGACCTAACACTAAAACAAAGTAAGAAAACACTATGGACTGTTCATTCGTAAAATACTGCGATGCAGAAATTACAGCACTGACAGAATGGAAGACACCATTACCAATGTGCTACTAACTAAATGCAATGTGATGGATTAAATACACTTTTTGCTTTCAAATTCAGAGCAATACAAGGGAATATGACTGCGAGCTGCACCTGCTGCAAACATAACTTAGTCTGACTCTTAGTGCCTCAGTGGGCAAAGCATAGAGGAAGTTATTTATCTTCTGCTTAGTACAGCACAATACACATGCATCATTAGCGAGCTGTTCAGATGCTGCCTGCTAGTGCTAAGCTAAAATTAAGTATCTGCGAGTGTGACTGCTGCTGCCTACAGCTTACATAAGTTACATTAATAATACACATTTGTTTTTAGTACATTAACTCTGTGCCGACTCATGTAGTTTGTTCTAGCCACTTTGGTTTTTAATGAACCACTCGTCCACTCCACTTACTCTCTGGTTAGCTGGGTCGGTCCGTTAACAAAATTTGTTGGTTCCTTACCTCACCTGGAGCCCATTAAATTCTGTGGGTAGTAGGTAGGTGCTGGGTGGACTGAAATTTAAAATTTTGCACAAACATCTTCCATTGCTGTTTGAACGAAACAACTATAACTGCTTCCAGCACTGAAAAGAAGACTTCTAAAACGAAATAACTGTTCCCGCTGCTTCCAGCATTTGAACAGCCTAGCCGAAAATGTGTGCAGAGCTATTCCGATAGGTTGGTAGTGCTGACATCACAGCGCGAAAATGTAAAAATAATTGGAAAAATCTGCAATGATGAGGTGTCATTCGGGAATCATGGCACCCCATCATTAGGACCCCAAAACTCGGTAAAAAATGAGGAATTCGGGACGGTTGAGAGGTATGCTCAGCATGGTGTCTCTAACTGTCCTGACCATGCAAAATTCCATGCAAAAACACCCATGTGTAGGGCCGAGCTACTTGTCACCCATATGGACTCATCTTCTTCAGCTTCCTCAGTGGCACTACAATCCACTGCTACCACAGGGCCACCACAGACCCCGGCTTCCACTAGCATCATTCCACACAAAAGTAAAGGCAAAAAGGCAAAGGACCTTGATGTTACCAAAAAAGCTCCAACTGTAGGTCTTAAACTGACCAACGACCTAGGTGAGGTGCCTTTGCAGCCCTCAGGTCTGATGACTCCTAGACAAGAACTGTCCAGCATGATCCCTCAGGAAGCTGCCATGGTTTCTGACCTACCTACAAATGCCACCTCAGCTGACATGTTGGCCAGGTCTGAGCTCATACTCCAGTCCTCCGCTTCCAGTGTCCTCATAGTGGCTCTGAAGGGACACTCCTTGTCTTCCCTGATGGCCAAAGCTACAACCGAAGTTGTGGTCAGACAACCATATCATCCAGCCACCCCATTACAATACACAACCAAACTGAAGTCAGTTGCTTCTTTTTACCTTCACCTCTGACCACTTCTTCTCAGACCAAAGCCCAGGACCTCCTTAAAACAGCACAGGAGTTTATGGCCTTCATAAAGCTTAGGCAGCCCTCTCATTCATTCACCTTCGAGGCCTCCCCATCTAAAAGGAGCAGGGAAGTAGCTTTTCAGGAATAGGAAGATTCCTGTATTTCAGAGGATGAGGAGTAATTGTCTTTGGCCACTTACTACCTCAAACTTACCCAAACTTAGACGCAAATGACATATTCTCTTCCTCCTTCCCCTCTAGTTCATTTCTTTCAAGGGATACCCTACATAGAATGAAGAACGCTTTCATTTGGGAAAGTAAGCAGTTCTCCCAGGCCCAGACCTACCACAGAGAGCTGCTAAGCTTACCTTCACCCAGACCACTGGCTATTTCTCCAGTACATGCTTTACTGGATGATGTCTTTGAAGACATAGCTCTACACCCTGACCTCATACCCCATGCCGTTACTCTTCCTGTTTGTAACATTGCCTCCTTCACCTCATGCCACTACTGTTCCTGTTTGTAACATTTCCTCCTTCACCTCATGTCACTACTGTTCCTGTTTGTAACATTTCTTACTTTGCCTCATGTCCCATGCCGTTACTCTTCCTGTTTGTAACATTTCCTCCTTCACCTCATGCCACTACTGTTCCTGTTTGTAACATTTCCTCCTTCACCTCATGCCACTACTGTTCCTGTTTGTAACATTTCTTACTTTGCCTCATGTCCCATGCCGTTACTCTTCCTGTTTGTAACATTTCCTCCTTCACCTCATGCCACTACTGTTCCTGTTTGTAACATTTCTTACTTTGCCTCATGTCCCATGCCGTTACTCTTCCTGTTTGTAACATTTCCTCCTTCACCTCATGCCACTACTGTTCCTGTTTGTAACATTTCTTACTTTGCCTCATGTCCCATGCCATTACTCTTCCTGTTTGTAACATTTCCTCCTTCACCTCAGGCCACTACTCTTCCTGTTTGTAACATTTCTTACTTTGCCTCATGTCCCATGCTGTTATTCTTCCTGTTTGTAACATTTCCTCCTTCACCTCATACCACTACTGTTCCTGTTTGTAACATTTCTTACTTTGCCTCATGTCCCATGCCGTTACTCTTCCTGTTTGTAACATTTCCTCCTTCACCTCATGCCACTACTGTTCCTGTTTGTAACATTTCTTACTTTGCCTCATGTCCCATGCCGTTACTCTTCCTGTTTGTAACATTTCCTCCTTCACCTCATGCCACTACTGTTCCTGTTTGTAACATTTCCTCCTTGACTTCCATTAATGTTTGCCTTTTTTAGTGTCTGTGCTGGTTGTGTTAAACCCTGTGGATGTATTTATTTATTTATTTCAGTTAGTTAACCTGGTCCAAAGACCCTTTTCAGCCTCAGCCAGGGTCAAAGCCAACAGCAGACACACAGAATACATATATAAGACAGGTAGACATCAATTTAGAACAGCATTAATAAGCAGATACATGCTGTACACATCTTTAAACAGAAATTAATACATGAACAGTAAGAGTGTGCATTATAAGCATATGAAATCGGGCACTGTACAACCTAAAAAATTACAGTGTAGCATAACAACACAAGCAGTACAATTGAAGACCTATTTAAATATGCTCAGGCAGCACAATTTGTGGGACATTTAAGCAAGATTTTATTAAAAGGTGTAGCACAGATAACTGATACATTAGTCATTGTCCTTAAAGCATGAACATTTGTTTGAGTTGGTTAGATGACACTTAAGAGAATTTTAAATGATAAGGGCATCAGTACAGTTTTCTTTTATTTCTACTGGGATGTTATTCCAGTAGACAGTTGTCACTTTGTTAAAAACTCTTTCACTAGGTTCCATTCTGGAGGGAGGTCCAGCTAGCTATACATCAACTGTCCTCCAAAGGGAATATATGCTATGTCTTTGAAAGAGTAGTCTTCAGTGGTGGGTAATAGAAGTCATTGAGCAATTTGTAAGTCAGTTACATGGCCCTTTCCTGCCTAGGCAGCCATTTGTAGGTGGTGATATTGAAACTAGCCAGGTGGCAGAATTTTAGAATCTTATTCGCTGTGGTCTGCAGAAGGTTTGTACTGGGAGTGGAATGAATGGAAATAATAGGAAATGCATACTCCAGTCTGGATGCAAGAACTCCGACTGTTATTGCCTTCCTGGCCTCAAGGTTTAGTAAAGTGGAGACTTTAAAAGATGTTTAAAATGACAGGAGGTTTTACCGTCAATTGTTTCAGTGTGTGAAGTGAAAGTTAAGTGAGGGTTGAAAACTGGCCCGAGATACTTTTAAGATGATGTAATTGACAGATCAGTGTCACAGGCATCAGTGATAATTAAGGCACTGGATAAGGTGTAAATACAGTAAGACTGGTTTTACAGGTGTTAACCAGCCCAGCAGCTGATTTGTATACAGCCAGTTCCACAGTATAAAGAAATCGTACTGTAACTTATTTGTAAGGGTATTGCTTTTTCAGATGGTTTAGTACTGACAATATCATCAGCATAAAGCAATTTATTTTATGGAGATTCCAAGTCATGTCATTCATGAAAAGTAATGATCCTAAAACAGATCGCATGAGTTATTTTTTTTTTCTGCACTTCAGCTTACATTTGAGCGGTACTGGATCAGGGAACAGCACTTGATGTCAGATGAGCCAGCAATGGGTGTTTTTGAATTCATCTGATATGTGATAGTGTCTAGCAATTAATTCCATTTGTCCACCACCCAGTGTTTGAAGTAGAACATCTTTGTATCTTTTAAACTCAGTCCCTTTGATTTAACAGTTAGGCCGCCTTTCCTCTGCCCCATCCTTTCTTTAGAATTCCTCTACGTTTTTATGGATTTTTATTCTCTGCCACACATTATTTGTCACTTTCCCACCTCTCCTTTGGGCTCATAAAATTCTAAAGGGCTGCTATCTTTATTTTTACTTGTCAGCTTGTCTCATGGGTTCCTATTTTACTGACAGCATATCTTTAAATGCTGTTTCTGCAGTTCTACTTCAGTGCAACCAGCATTCAGCACTGGCAAATTCCTATTTATTTTTTTCTTTAACTTTCATAGGAGAACAAGTATAATTCATATGTCAGATGTTAATAATAGTAACTATTCTTTTATTTCCTGACTTACGTAATAAAAGATAGTGAATTTAGAAGAGCAGTAGTAATAAGGTTACTGAGAAATATAGCAATACCCAAATACTGTAAAGAAGGCTGTGGGTTCTATTCACACACCAGATGGATGGATTGTTGACACTACAGTGCAGTATAAGGGGGTTGCTGCACTCATGAGTGTGTTGTCCTTTTGATTATAGGTTCATAGGTAGGTACTACTAGGCTTTCGGCCCTAGGGCCTATACAAGCCAAGCCATAACGATTCATTGGCTATTGCTTCCCACAAATATTTACTTTCCTGGACCCGTGTCTAGCAGGGCTACTGATGTGATCCACGGGGTGAATTTCCTATCTCCCATCCAATCGTCAAGGTTCCTCTTGAAGAGGGCCATTGAGGCGCTCTGTCTGACATGTATGGGCAGCCTATTCCAGAGTATGGGGAGTCTCTGGGTCAGGAACCTATCCCTCCAGCATGTTCTATTCATCATGATGACAAGGTTAAGATCCCTGGAGCATGTGGCTCAGAGGGATTGGGATTTCTTTAAGTGTAGCATGTCCAACAACTCTGGGCTTGACATGGCCTTGTATGTTGGGCAGAGATCGCCTCTGAGTAGGTGATATGTGATAGAGTATAGCTGGAGTTTCTTTAGACTGTCAGCATAAGGCATCTGTTTTAGGCCTGTGATTCTTTTTGTGAAGTATTTCTGTGGCCTTTCTAGTTGTTGCAGATGTCTTGTGAGGTACATACCAAATGGGACATTGTATTCTATAATGGGTCTAATGAGGGATGAGTACAGAGGGACAATGACCTCCTTTTTTCTCGATGAAAAGCCCTTAGTGATGAGGTTTGCCATGTAGAAGGATTTTCTAACTGTTGTGGCTATGTAGATGTTCTTCGTGTTTCACTGTTGCAGTCATAACTGTAGGGTGCTCCTGCCGGCAGGCAGCCCGAGGTCAGCCAGAATCCCAAAGTCTGGGTCCGGCGTCGGCTGTATAAGCTAGTATCCTGACGTCAGTACGCCTTGGTACATAGCCGTCAGCCGACGCCATCTTCTCCAGTCTTTCTTGCCGTGCGGTGGAAAGCAGCTCGCAAAACGTTGGTTGGCGATTTTCGAACAGCGTATTTGATTGTTGTCGGTCCGAAGTTCTTACTTCTCTTCTCAAAGCTAAGTACCCCGTTGGGGAATCTTTTTCTTGTTCCTCCAATGTCAGAAAAAGTTAATAATTGTATAGCGTGTGGGAAACAAATACCTCATAAAGATTTCCACTCTTACTGTCTACCTTGCTTAGGCCCTGACCACGACGTTTCTTGTTGTCGGTTCTGTGCCAGGTTCAACTCTCGTACTATCAAACGCAGGTACGATTGGGCTTTAAATTATTTTGGCAGATGCTTCAATTATAGAATGTCGTTGGACGCTACCGGAGTTCAAAAGAAGTGCAAAGACAAGGACAGGCCTCCGAGGTCCAAACAGGACTCGTTGCAGCTGGAGCCAGCGTCCGGTTCGGCTGTCGTCAGTGAGGCGCTTTTGCAGCCCCTGTCATCCGCCGCTTCTGAACCGATGGCCGTATGATACGGACTCCCATGGGGAGCCATCAAGGCCCACTATTTTAACTGCTGCAGGACCTTCGGACGTCGCTCCTTCAGATGGGTCCAGAACCGCTGTGCAGGTACCGGCTTCTGAGGGGGTTTTCAGGCCTACTCACATCACTATTTCAAAGGCAAAGACAAAGACTCCTTCTAAGTCTAAAGTTCCAGTTCAAGCTGCTTCTGAATCCACTCCCAAGTCACAAAAACAATTATTGAGGATGGCTGAAGATTTGCTTACAATGATTAGGGGTTCTCACCCCCCTCCTGAGAAAAGGCCTCGACAGGATGTTACTCTGGATTCCTCTGACCAGGCTTCTGTACCTTCTGTTTCTTCCTCTGATCAGGACTATTCCTTCCCCCCTTATGAGGATTCGGATGCTGAGGATTCTTTGCCCTCGGCCTCTCCGCCTGAGGATTTTTCTTTTGGGGAAACCCTGCATGAGATGAGGGAACATTTTCATTGGGAAGGACAGGAATATTCTGCCTCCAAAAAGAGGCTTAGAGAATTTCTTCTTCTTCCTCAGCATAGGCCTTTAGCTATCCCTCCTGTTTTGGACATTGTGGATGATGCTTTTTCTGAGGCTAATTTGAATCCTGATTCCATGCCTCCTGCTCCTTCTAAGCCTGATAGATTTTATAGGGTTCCTGACTCTCATTTATTTTATTTAAAACCCTTCTGGATCCTGAAACTATTTCTCAGGGCTCTAAGGCTGCTAAGGTTGCTACTTCTAAAAATCCTATTCCCTCTGAGAAGGATTCTCGTGCTTTAGACAGGTGGGGAAAAAGGTATATACTTCTGCTACCCTGTCTGTAAGGGCTTTAAATTGCCAGTTTCATATGTTTAAATATCAGCAATTTCTTTTGTCTGTTTTAAAGCAAAAGCTTGCTTCCCTTCCTGCTTGTGCAGAGGATAAGGAACTTCAGGATGTTTTGCATGCTACTGAACAGGTTAACAAGCATAGCTTACATTGTGGTTTTGATGCTTTGGATGCTTCTTGCAGGGCTGCTGCCTCTGGTACTGTGATTAGAGACATGCCTGGCTTCGTGAACAAAGTTTACCTGAACAGGTTAAGGCTAAGTTATTAGATGCCCCTGTTCAACAAGATGTTCTTTTTGGTTCCAAGGCTGAGGAAGTTATTAAAAAGATGGAAGAAAAGGCAAAGTCCATGCAGACTGTAAAAGATTTCTTGCAAGTTCAGCCTCCTAGATTTTCCAGGAATTGGCCCTCTAAAAATTGGTCCTTTCCCACGTCTGACAGGCCTCAAAGGGGAAGATACAGACGCTCCAGAGGTCGTGGTCAAGGCCAAACCTCATACAGATCTAGACAATGGACTGCTTCTTCACCTAGAAGGGGAGAAGACAGATCCCAATCTCAAAGAAAACAAACTCAATGACTCTCTCGGTTGGGCTTCAGGACCCCTTCACCTGGACGCCCCTCTCAGAGGAAAACTGTCTCTTTTTTACAGAAATTGGACTCATATTACCCAGGACAAATGGGTATTGGACGTGATTTTAAAAGGTTACAAGTTCCACTTTCACACTTTGCCAAGGACTCACGGTTGGCCAGATCTGCCAAAACTTCAATGGTCAGAGGCCTTAACTCAAGTGGATGCTCTTCTGGCCATGAGAGCCATAGAGCCTGTTCCACTCTTGGAAATGGGAAAAGGGTTTTATTCAAGGCTGTTTCTGGTCCCCAGAAAACAAAACTCGTGGAGACCTATTCTGGACCTTTCTGTGTTAAACACCTTTTTGGAAATTCCAAAGTTCAAGATGCTTACTCTGCAACAGTTAATTCCAATGCTCTCTCAGGACGCCTGGATGGTGACATTGGACTTAAAGGAAAACTATTTGCATATCCCTATCAGACACGAACGCAGGAAATTCCTCAGGTTCAAGGCAGGTTCGAGGCACTTTCAATTCTCTGTTCTGCCCTTTGGTTTATCTACTGCGCCCAGAGTCTTCACCAAGTGCCTGGCACCAGTAGTGGCTTACTGCAGACTTCAGGGGATCCAGATTTACCCCTATTTGGATGACTGCCTTATTCAGGCAGACAGCAAAGATCTTCTGCTTCAACACCTGGACTTTGTTCGACGTCTTCTCCTACTACTGGGATTCTCAGTGAACATAAAAAAGTCACATTTGATCCCTTCTCAACAAATGGTTTTCTTGGGAGCCCTCTTAAATACAACCGTACAAAGGGCCTACCTCACTCCAGAAAAACAAACTCAGCTGGCTTCTACTTTCAACACCTTGGCAACTCTATCTCAGCTCACTGCAAGGAAATTCCTGCAGGCTCTGGGCTACATGGCTTCCTGCATTCTGTTGATTCCAAACACAAGGCTTCACATGAGAAAGCTACAATGGTATCTGAAAAGTGTATGGTCACAGCATTACCACGATCTGGATATTCTGATTCCTCTGATCCCCTGCCTCCAGAAGGAGTTCCTCTGGTGGTCCAGGGCATGCACTCTAAACGAAGGAAAACCTTTTCGTCTCCCTCAACCTGCTCAAATCCTAACCACGGACGCCTCGGATTATGCTTGGGGAGCACACTTTCTAGACAATTGCCAGCAGGGAACCTGGACAAAGGACCATCTTCACTGGCACATCAATCTGAAGGAGATGTTGGCAGTTCAAAATGCCCTTTTAGCCTTCAAAAACCTTTTACAACCAGGGCCTCTGCTAATTCGCACAGACAACACCACGGTCATGTGGTACATCAACAAGCAGGGGGGTTCTCATTCATACCCCCTTTGCAGACTAGCTATGGGCTTGTGGGACACAGCTCAAAATTTGAATCTGCATCTCCAGGCTCAATTCATTCCAGGGAAACAGAATCTCTTAGCAGACAGCCTGAGCAGAAACATTTCAGATCCTCACGAATGGATGCTAGACACCAACTTGTTCAACAGGATTACTGCAGTTTGGGGATGTCCCCAGGTAGATCTGTTTGCATCCCATCTCAATCATCAGCTGCCTCGCTTTTGCACCAGGTCCTTCCACAAAACAGCATGGAGAGTGGATGCCCTGTCCTTCAGCTGGAGAAGTCTTTCAGCATATGCCTTCCCTCCTCTTCCTCTACTGCCTCGGGTACTACTGAAGATAAAACAGGACAAGCCCAAGTTTCACATCTTGATTGCTCCAAATTGGCCTCGACAGTTTTGGTATCCAACCTTAAAGCACCTGTTCTCGGGGCCTCCTTGGATTCTCCCACTGAACCCTTCGCTTCTGTCCCAGCATCAGGGTCAGTTACTACATTCCAATCTCAAGACCCTTTGCCTGGCAGCTTGGCTCTTCAAAGGAATTTGATTTCCTCTAGTCTTCCCAAACAAGTTTTGGATGTTCTTTTGGAAGCTAGACGGCCTAGCACTAGGAAATCCTATGCCTCTAAATGGAAGAGGTTTTCTATTTGGATGCAGGACCGAGGCTCTGATCCTCAGGTTCCTGATCTCTCTATTTTGCTTTACCTTTCGGAACTTTTATCTAAAGGACTTTCCTTTTCTTCCATTAAGATTCATGCTTCTGCTATCTCTGCATTTAAGTTCTGATCCTCCTGTTTTTTCACATCCTTTGGTGAAGCAGTTCTTGAGAGGGGCTAAAAATTTGCGGCCTCCAAGGACCCCTCCTGTCCCTGCCTGGGATCTTAATTATGTTTTAGAAAAACTTACTTTGCCTCCTTTTGAGCCTGCTGCATCTTCAGATATTAAGTTTATATCCTGGAAGACTGTTCTTTTGTTAGCATTGACCTCTGCTAGAAGGGTCTCAGAGTTGCAAGCTCTCATGGCTGTGGAACCATACCTTATTTTCCATCAGGACAGAGTATCCTTGAGGACCAATCCTACTTTCATGCCTAAGGTGATTTCGAAAGTGGCTTTAAATCAGACAATTCACCTTCCTACTTTCTTTCCAAATCCTCAAAATAAAGGAGAAAGGATTTTGCATTCATTGGATGTACACAGACAGTTATGATTTTACTTGGACAAGACTAAAGATTTCAGAAAGTCTAACCAATTGTTCGTTTCCTTTGCCTCCAGTTCTCTTGGAAAACCTATTTCTAAACAAACTATTTCCAAGTGGATTGCTTATGGAATCAGATTTTGTTACACTCATCATGGGAAACAGTTTCCAGGGACCATAAGAAGTCATTCCACTAGAGCAGCTGCTACTTCTACAGCTTTCCTCAGAGGAGTCCCTACCAAGGATATCTTGGAAGCTGCCACTTGGAGTTCTGTGCATACTTTTTCCAAGCACTACAATCTCCCCTTGTTTTCTAAGTCTAGGGCAGGCTTTGCCTCTGCTGTCTTGCAGGGTATTCTTGCCTCCCCTTCTTCTATCTAAAGCCTCCTCCCCTTCTACACTGCTTTGGGATTCCACCCTACAGTTATGACTGCAACAGTGAAACACGAAGAACATAGTACAGTTGTGTACACCTACCATAAATGTAGATGTTCGAGTGTCTTCACTGTTGCAGTCGGGTCCTCCCTCCTATCCCCTCTTTTCTCTTATTTGTGGTGTATTTGTGTTTCCTTGTTGGATTCATTTTTGATTTGTTGGGGATTTCTGACATCTAGGGCAAGAAAGGCTGGAGAAGATGGCGTCGGCTGACGGCTATGTACCAAGGCGTACTGACATCAGGATACTAGCTTATACAGCCGATGCCGGACCCAGACTTTGGGATTCTGGCCGACCTCGGGCTGCCTGCCGGCAGGAGCACCCTACAGTTATGACTGCAACAGTGAAGACACTCGAACATCTACATTTATGGTAGGTGTACACAACTGTACTTTATCAAAGGTGAGACCACTGTCCACCTGTGTCCCTAGGTCTTTTATCACACTTTCGGTGTTTAGTGTACTGCCACCTATGTGGTAGTTCACAGGTATGTGTTTTTTCCCAAAGGGGACAACTATACATTTTTTGGCATTTAGCTTGAACCCGTGGCTCTGGCACCAGGCATCTGTTTCGATAAGGCCCTTTTGTAGTATAGCCACATCATTTGGGGATTCATTAATGGCTTCTAGCTTGCAGTCATCTGTGAACTTTGTAAGCCAGAGTCCCTTAGTGTTGCCCTGTACTTCAGAGAAGTAGATGCCAAACAAGAGTGGTCCCAAGATAGAACCCTGCGGTACACCACTTGTCACTTGTCTGGAGCTGGATTTGGAGTCAGCTACTTTTACAGTGTGTGTTCTGTCAGTAAGCCAGTTTGCAACCCATCGAGTGACGTAGTGGGATTAATGCCCAGCTTTGTAAGTTTATCTATTATTCCAGAGTGGGGGATAGTGTCAAAAGCCTTGGCGAGGTCCAGGTAGGCTGTGTGAACCACCTTTCCCTCATCCACGGCTCTGGAGACTGATTTGAAGAAGTTGAAAAGGTTCAAGAGGCAAGATTGGCCCTTCATGAACCCAAACTGGGTGAGGTCCAGTGTTTGAAGGTTGCCAATGTCTTTGTTTATAAGTTCCATGATAATACGTTCCATGGCCCGGCAGATCAGGCTTTTCAAACTGATGGGGACGGTAGTTCTTGTGGAGTGGGATGACTGTAGCTGTGCGCCACTCTTTGGGCACGAAGCCTGAGGTGAGGCTATGATTAAACATGACACATAGGTGAGGTGCCAGTTCATTTTGTAGTTCATGCAGTACACAGCCCAAGATGTTGTCTGGTCCCATGGATGCTGTATTCTTGGCTTTGGAGAGTGTGGTTTTTACCCGAGTGGCCATGATTACTGGAATTTGGCATTCTTTCGGTATTGAGATGGGCCCTTTAGGGGGTGAGGGGGGTTGCAGTTGGCACTGAATCTATCTGCCAGGATATTGGCAATATCCTTGGGATCAGTATATCTAGTGCCATTCTGCTGTAGCTCAGAGCAGATCTGTGTATTGCCATTTAGATTCTTGACATAGCTATAGAATGCCTTGTGGTTGTCTTTGGAATCTTTGTAAATTTTGTTTTTGTAACTAGCTTTGGAAGATTTTATGAGGGCTCTCAGCTTTCTACTGAGGCTGGTGAGGGAGTTTTTTGAATCCTGGGTTCTTCCTCTTTTCTGCAATAGTTTCTTCCTTCTGTTGTACAGCTTTTTTATGGCAGGGGACCACCAGATTGGCTTCCTTTTTTTTTTTTTTTTAGAGGACAGCGTCTTGGTTCTATTTGGAATGGCTCGGTCCATGCATGAGTGAATATGCTCATGCAGCACCTTATTGTAGGATTCAGCAGTTGAACTTCCAGTTCTCATCTGCATGGGTGTCATGAAGTTTGTTAATTCTGACTTGAGAACCATGAAGTTGGCTTTGGAGAAGTTTTTTATGGAGGTTTCCTTAAAGGGGGGTGGGATGTGGATGTCAAGGGTGATTAGCTTATGGTCTGATCTGACCAACAAGGGGGTGACCACTGTTGTGGAGCATCGATCTCCCAGTTGGTAATGACCAGGTCTAAAATATTGGTACCCCTGGTGGGACTATGAATTAGTTGCTCTAGGGCGGTAGAATTTATGAATTGCAAGAACCGTTGAGCAAAGGTGTTGGTACAGGAGTAGTTTTCCCAGTTAATGGCAGGGTAGTTAAAATCACCCAGTATTAGGGTGTTTGGTTGTATCTTAATATTTTTCAGTATGTTTAGAAAGGTGTAATGATAATCTTAGGGCATGGTTGGGGATCTGTAGGAAGCTACAATTTGTATTGCAGTCTTACCTAGTGTTAGTTGCACCTGGAGAATTTCAGATGCATTGTTTTGGGCAACCAGCCTGGAGGTGTGAATATTGTTGGTGAATATGGACACTCCTCCACCTTTAGTGTTTTGGTCCTGGTTTGGTGGCCGAAAAGTGTGTTATGAGTTGTCGCCTGGTATTGCAGGGGTGCTCTCTGGAGCTTTGAATCAGGTCTCAGTTACTGCACAGATATTGATGTTCTCCATTTTTAGGAGAGCCTTGAGGTTTAGACTTCTAGCACTGAGTAGCATTACCTTCAGATTTTGCTTGCTTCTACCCATTATGGTGGTAGTTTTGTCCTTTGAACCTTGCCTAAAAAAGGCACTATAGGGGTGGCAAGATCCTGAATCCCAGGGGCGACAGGTGCAAACCATCTCTTGCAAAGCATCGTGATTTGTTGATCATGTCGCCCCAGGCAGGCAGATACTGGATCCCCTTTGAATGACACTAGTAGCTTAGCCAATTATTGAAGTCAGTCATTTTGTCTGGGTGATGGCAGGATGCTACTCAGGGCTAGGGTCATACCTGCCTGGGCTACATGATCCGAGAGCTCTTCCATGTCTCTTTTCATGTAGTCCAGGAAGGTACATCTCAAGTAATTCACTCCAACATGGACAATGACAGAGTCATATTTGTACCTGTTGTGGAGTGATTTGAGTGCATGCATTATGTGGTGGATCCTGGCACCCGACAGGCAACTAACTGTAATTTTCTCCTTGTTCAGCCTGGTGAGTGGGATATCAGTGTGCCTGACTATAGAGTCACCTATGACTAAAGTGTTGGGCATGTTGTCTTGCCTTAGAGGCTGCTGTTGGGTGGAACACTGGTGTTGTGAGCTATGTGATGCTTTGGTTGTGTTTGGGGGTGGTGTTTGTTTGCGTTTCAGCTTTGCAGGTCCTTGTTGCTTCGGCAGGTTAATGTTAAGAGCCTCCGCATATGTGGGTTTTGTGTTGCTATGAGTGGGTTTTGGTGGTGTGAGTTTTGAAGGACTGTGTTGCTTGAGGTGTTGTGTGGGTGTTAACCTTCTCCTCTTGACTGTCTAGCACAATCTTGGCTGGAGAGAGCTTTGCTTTCAGTATGGCTATGTAAATGCATCTCTCCCAGGTTGTAGTGTTTGGTGGTAGGAGGAGAGGGTTGTCTGTGTACATGAAGCAAATGCTGCATTGCCCCAGTATGCCCAGATTCACCAGGTGGACAGGAGAAATCACTGGAAGCTGACCCTTGCACATGCCTGGTACTTTCTTTGTGGAGTACAAGAGCTGTTTTCCCTTACTCTTTGGCAAGGTACTTGCAATTGTAGGCTGTCTACTGCCTACGACTGTTTTCTCCTTATTACCAAGGAGAGGTGAGTGCCTCTAACAAACTAAGGCTTCCTAGTGTTTTTTAGCGAGTTTTAGAGCAAGTGCTAGTTACAGGTGTACAGATTTTAGTGCTACTACTGCTGATAAACTAGCTAGTTGTAAGGAGAAATTCAAAGAGCAATCTTTCTGGCACTGGGAATAGTTTAACCTTAGCCCCACGGTACGCAAATGCGTGTATTTATGCCAGAAAGTTGAAAGGGATAGAAATCAGCCCAAAATGGCCAATAAAATTGCAATTTCAGAGCTGGAAACCACTCCTCTAGTGTCAGATAGGCAGTACAATGCTCCCACTCTCACTGGTAAGCAGTAGGACCTCCCTCTACCACAGCGAGGTCTGGATAGCTCTGAACACTGAAACTGAAGTCCTGAAACCAGCAAAACCTGGAAACTGGTCTATTCTTGTTAGAAAAGGCGGGAAATTATGAAACAAGCTAGATTTTTTTTTTTTTGTTAAATCAGGCTAAACAATGCAGTTATACAGTAAATAAGCACAGAAAGGCTAATGCACTTGAATGTATAGCCCAGAACAGTAAACTCAATTAAAACTCTGCAAAATTAGAAATTTGAAAATGTAAACTTTTTAAATAAAGCAAGGCAAGTGCACAACTGGAAAATGACTTACAGGCAGAAGTACAGTGAAATAAGTAGCTAGTCTACTTTTTAAGCTTTCTGAGAAGTGCAGGTACTAAAAACGACCAAAATCAGCAAAAATTAGAAACTTCAGCAAAAAGTACTTGCAGTTAGCACAAAAAGTCTCTCCTTCTTGTTTCTGGTGCTGTAGTAGTCTGCAGAACCCGCAAACAGGATCTGCTGATCTAAAATAAGCTCAAACACACATATTTATGCCAGAAAGTTGAAAGGGATAGAAATCAGCCCAAAATGGCCAATAAAATTGCAATTTCAGAGCAGGTTAAACAAAAAAAGCGAGTTCCCACAATCTTGAGTCGGTAGTAGCTCAGGTGCATATAAAAGATCCCATGGCACCTGTTAAAAAGAGTAGAGGAAGTTCCCTGATTCCCTGGCCAAAATTCCCCTAGTAGTATAAGTACCACCTCAGATCTCCCCTGAAAAGAGGCTAGCAGCCTAGTGGGATCAACTTGATCAACAAAAACAACAACAAAAAGAAAAATATGTCATATTGTAAAAAGGTATGTAGGTGGGATGAAAGCTGTCTCATAAGGTAATAATAAGAAACTGCATGGAGAGAAAGTGGTTGTATGCATGGCTCTGTAGTATGTGAAGTGGATGGGAGGGCTGTCACCAAATAAAGCAGATGTGTAGGAAATTAACCAGGACACTATTTAACAAGCTGTATTCCAGAACGTGCAGTATATGTCTGAGAAGGAAGGTACCAATGAATCATTATACAACTTTATATAGTCTTATTGTATCCGATCAGCTGTTTTTTCACCTTCCTCCCCACTCAGTCTTGTATGAGATCATATTGAGAAATATATTAAATGAACAGAGTCTTCAAAGGACAATACAGATCTTATGTCCAAGGAGTGCACCTTCATACATTTGTTAAATCATGATGCTTTAAGTTAAGTAGATTCAGGATGTCACATCCTGCCAGAGTTTTGAGTATTGTAATGGTAGTTAAATGGCTTAGACAGCAGTAATCATAGTATAGTTTGAGAAACACTCTCCTGCCTACTGCCTTCTGCCTTACGGAAGTTTTATCAGTAAGCTTTGACAATCCTTTACCATCTGATGTGACCTTGAAACAGAAATGCTGATGTAGGTACTGCTGTTACAGTCGAGGTCACAACTGAATTAGGCCAGGACGCATACTGGGGACACATGGCATGCTGATGCAGAGCAAGACGCTTTAGTATCTTCAGCAGCAAAGTAGCTATGATGCAGCCGAAGACAGTCAAGCTAAAAGTCATTAAGAGAGCAGCTCCATTGTACTGCATTATATCATAAAGTTAAACTGTTAGCGCAGTTATCTTTCAGTTTGCCATCATTTCTTGCTATATAGTTCATATAATAAGATAAGCAACAAAGTACATAAACGTGATTTATTCCCAAAAAGTACTTACCTTGCTGCCACATTATATGATGTGTTAAGTGCCAAACAATATTTTCAGCCCATCAGTGAACATTTTCTGGTCTTCCATTTCCTATATTAATTTTTTTTTTTAAAAAACACTTTCTCCAAGATAACACCATTGAGATGAAACAGTCGACTTTCTCTTTCCCTCAGGGAAAGCGTGCGGTGTCCAAACAAAAAAATGAAGAGCACACCACACTGATGTCCGAGCTGGAAACACTGCTTTAATAACACAATGGTAGACTAAGCGCTTTCACCTGTCAATCTCAGGCTTCATCAGAGTCCTGAGATTGACAGGTGAAAGCGCTTAGTCTACCATTGTGTTATTAAATCAGTGTTTCCAGCTTGGACATCAGTGTGGTGTGCTCTTCCTTTTTTTGTTTGGAGATTATGGGTGTGCTTTACCCTTTGTGCGGTGAAGGTTTGTGTGTTTTTTTAAAGCTTGTGGTGTGTCCACAGACTTTAAAGGCCACACATATCAGCTCACACGTGCACAGATGCGTCCATTAAAGTCTCTGCATGCACCTCAGATTATCCCCTCTGTTGATTCACTGAGGGATATACTAAATTTATTCGAGCCATCATTCAATAAATTAGTTTACAAAGTTTTTTTTTTTTTTATTGAAATTGGCTCAAATAGATAAGACATGAAATAAAAGTGCACCACTACAGAACTCAGGACACAATGTACTTATAAGTATTAAAGCAGCCTTGTAAACACAGTAAAGGTAACTGATTTTTGATTAGTTTATTTGTGACATTGTTTTCCCCGTGTCAGTCAACCACTTTATAGGTGAACAGCAAACATATTATTTATTCATTAGCCAATCATTTAAGTAAGATGGCCCAAAAGACCTTTTCACACAACTCATGTCTAGGCCAGTACAATTCAATTTACTAACAGTCAGACTTCTTTCCTAAAAATATGTTAAGTTTACAGTACATGATCTGTAGTTAGCTGTCTACAAGACTATAAAATGAGACATACTCGATAATAAACAGATAAAAAGATGGTAGACAAAACCAAATAACAGTAATTACAGCATTTCTTGAATAATGCTTTGAGTGTAGCCTTTTAAATGAGATCATTTACTATTTACAGCCAGGTCATACTGCTTTCTTTCTTCTTCCTCAGAGTTTATGTAAGAGAAAGACTAAATAAAATGAGTCCTAGAATAGCTGTCACTCCAGTACAAAACACTGCATTAAGACCAAGTGTATTGACATCAACAAAAAGTGTCACAATAATTACACTGTAGCTGGGTGAGTGAGCTAAAGCAATGTGAAACAGATATGCAGTATTTTCTGATAGTGTTCTTAGTTACCAACAGATTTTTTTTTTTGTATTCACAACTGGTAATAATGCATATCAATGGCAGGCCAATTTAGAAGTCAACAAGTTATATTCAACATTTTGTGTAAGCTGTGAATAGAACCTTGTTTGCAAAAGCATCCCTTGGAAGTAGTTGGGTGGTACCTTAGGAATAAATAGTGGAATAAACAATTTATATGGTGATAAATAAGCTCTGATTCATGTTCTGCTCTGCTAACCATGCCTTTATTTCAGAAAACTAGCAAGACAGATAAAACTTCTGTCACTGAGCATGATTCATTATGAACTACAAATTTATAAAAGGAATCTGATTGCAGATAAGAGCTGCTTTTCTCATCTAGTCTGCCAATTTTTGTTAACTGCTGCAAATATTCCTACTGCCAAACCTTATTTTTGCATGCTCTGCACTTTAACTGCGTAACTCTGTTTACTTCACAACTAATTCTTGGTCTCTGTCTCATGGGTCTTCTCCCCTTTCTCTTGTTTCCCCCTTTCAAACGTAATGCCATGCCTTTGCTTTGCTTTTAAGATGTATGACAAATGTCATATTTTCTTGTGTCACTCTCTCTATCTTCATGCTTTATTTAGAACTGACACTGTTTTCTCATGACCTTCGGCACTGGCTTGTAAAATTTTATTGCTGAATTCTGAAATATCTTCATGTGTATGTGTCACATAGAGAGAGTGTGTGTGTGTGTGTGTGTGTGTGTGTGTGTGTGTGTGTGTACAGATACAAATATAGATATAGATAGTTTTATATATATATATATATTATACACACACACACACACATTATTAAATACTACTGGCAGTCTCTTACACAAAACAAGTAGCACACTCACCATGGTGTAGAAGGCTGTGAGTTCTAGTTAACATCGAGCTGCACTGCTTTGCCTGCACATTCAGTGCCTGGCCCAGTGTCCCACATTAGATTTTTAGCTTGTCTTTCCAGTTGTCAGTGTCCTGCACAACAATGAATCTAATCTGTCTTGTAGTCTTTTGTAGTTTTATCCTAGACAGAGAGAGATGGAGATGTGCACATGTGTATGCCACTTCTGGTAAATAATCAAGCAAATGCATTTTCACTTATTAAAGAGATCTTTTGGTTACATCAGGGAAGACCCCCCCCCCCTCAAAGACCAAAGCAACATGATGGAAATTGGAACTAAAATAAGAGTTTTTCTTTTGGGGGAGTGGGTCTAATTTTTGTGTAGTGTTACAGCTGTATAAATTGCCAAAATAGTAGTTATTTCATTCTTAACTTAGCTGTGTCCTTATAATATTAAAATGTATAGTTACTCAGCACTGTATAGTAGCACAAAAGAAAGAAAAGATAAAGAATGAAGACATGATTTAAAAAAATGCACCTAAAAGACAAAGTAGCACTGTTAGGAAAAGAATAAAAACACGTTTAAAAAGTTTATTAGAAGTACAAATGCATAGAGGTAATGAAGATGCTTAGAACTGCTCAATTTGGACAGACATATTTTGAGTAAACCACATATTTTATCAAATCTGGACAGTTGAAAGGTGTGTGTGTGTGTGTGTGTGTGTGTGTGTGTGTGTGTGTGTGTGTGTGTGTGTGTGTGTGTGTGCATTTAAAATCTGGGAGTGGATTTATGTATCTCACCATGGATATATGTTACTGTTTCCATTTCTTTCAATGTGTTTTTTGAAGCTCATTAACTGCCTCGTTTTCAGATTTAAGATCATGATCTATTGAATATACTGCAATGTATTACAACTAATAATAATAATGTACTCACTTATGACAGAGGGAGAATATATTACTGAAAGTCTAAAAAGTAAAAAATAAAATATAAAAAGGATTTAAAAAGCAATGCTTTTATTGAGTCACTCTAAAAAGTAAAAAATCAGAAAGAAGAGTGAAAGCTTTGCAAAAGAAACCGACACGCTGATTTCAGAACAGCATTCAAGGTTAGTTTTGCTGATTTCTGCTACTTCTTCTGGTACCTCATTACCACAATAAGCAAAACCAACCTCAAATGCTTTTCTGTAATCAGCGTGTCTGCATCTTTTGCAAAGCTTTCACTCTTCTCCCTTATTTTTTACTTTTTAGAGCGACTCAATAAAAAGTACGCTTTTTCAAAAAAATTGTTTTTTATATTTTTATTAGGACTGAAGTTGAGTTTTGCATCCTACTCTTCTGATTTCCTGATTTTTCTTAGTGTAACTTGGAGGATTGAGACTATGAGCTACTGATATGCTTCATCCTGTGGTCAAAGGTTTGATTCCACCAGTCTGTATTTGTCTACTGTGCAATTTTGAGCATGTTGCATAACCCGATAGCACTTTCTGGTCTCCTCTGAGAAGAGACACTACTGCTTTATATATTTTACATAGTTAAATAAAATAAAACAAAATAAATGTCAGTATGCATCAGCCCAAACACACAATGTTTCATCAGAAAACATGTTGGGAACTTGTGACTTTAAAATGGATTTTTGCCACTTTTGAGGTCAGTCATAGTAACCATGTTAAGCCAGCACTTGATATGGTTTTGTGAAATGTGTTAAGCACTTAACTGTGAAGCCCCTTGTGGGCTGTATCAGTAATGTGTGTTATATACACTCTACCTGTATTTTGTAACTTGGCAGTGAGTATATTTTTTGTTGCTGTCACCCTTGCAAAAGCAAGTTGTCCACAGAATACAGTATTTTTTCCTACAGGATGACATTAAGTATATGTAATCCTCTATTTATTTGTGGTATGCTAATTTTGGGAAGGATAGAGTTTAGCCATGTTAATTGTTCTTAACAGACTGACAATATAAATGGCATCAGAGGAGCATAAAGGGGTGAATGCGGAGAATCCTGGATTGCTATCAACCTGAGTACCCAGATCACATACGACTGAGTCTACACTTGGGGGTGGGGGTGGGGTGGGGTGCTGTCTATAATGTAATTAGCAGGGATGTCAGCTTTCCCAAAGGGAATAATACTAAATTTTTTGCATTTAGCTTTAATCCATGGCTTTGACACCAATCATTTGTCTGCGTTAACCCTGAATGCAGTTTATTAAAATCATTGGAGGACTCAGTTATTGCTCCCAATTTGCAATCCGCAATGAACTTGGTCAACCACAGGCCATCCAAGTTTGCCTGGACTTGTAAGAAATAAATTCTGAACAGTAAAGGCCCAGAACAGAACCATGTGGTACGCCACTGGTGAGTGTCCTTTAGCTAGAGGTGAAGTCACCTACTTTGACAGTATGTGACCTATCGGTGAGCCACTTGGCTATCCATTTGGTAATGTAAGGGTTATTTCCCAATTGGGAGAGTTTCTGTATAATACACAAGTGGGGGATTTTATCAGATGCCTTGGCTAGGTCAAGGCAGGCCATATCCTCGTCCAGGACCTTGGTGACTTTCTCGAAGATGTCAACTATGTTTAACAGGCAAGATCAACCTTTAACAAATATGAACTGGGTTGGGTCCAGAGTTGGGAGATTACCTATGTCATTGTTAATAAGGTCTCTCCCTTTTTTGATTTCTGCAAGTCTTTTGTGTTTCTAATACCATAATGGGAATGGATCCCATTCCTAAGTCAGAGTACGATTAAAGTTCATGAAATTAGTATTATTTCACTCTTTGATGTTAGCCAAAAGTGCTCTTAGCAGTACCCACAATGTGCCCACCAGTGACTCCTTCTGCAATTCATACGGTATTACATGAATTGGTAACATATATAAATATGATTTTAAATTCTTTTTTATATGACCAGTTGCTCCTACTACTGTTGGAACTGTCTGGGTATCTTTCTTCCACATGGCTCTCGTTTCTGCCTGCAGATCAAGGTATTTTATGACTTTGTGTCTCTCTCTACGCAAGACACTGTAGTCACTAGGTGTGGCAATTTCAATGATCAATGCTACTTTTGTCTTCTTTCTTGGATCACTATGTCCGGTTTTCTAGCATCTGTCTTTTGGACTGTTGGCATTGGGTGATCCCATATGATGTAAACATCATCATTTTCTATGATTCTCTGTGACTCATGTTTCCAATGTTTTTCAGCCACTTCGATACCATAATGTTTGCACAATCTCCAGTGTAACAATCTCGCCACATTATTATGCCTTTCAGTATACAGTCCCTTTGCCATTAGAGCATCGCAACCAGCAATAAGGTGCGTAACTGTTTCCAACTTGGTTCCACAAAACCTACATATGTCTGTTTCTCCCACATGTTCAATGGACTTAGTAAACCAGCATATACGTAGCCGACTATCTTGGGCTGCCAATATTAACCTTTCATTTCTTGATGTAAATTCACCTCTCCTTAACTATTCCTGCATTCGTTCTTGATCAACATGAGGCTCTTCCAGAAGTGTTTTTATACTTGCAACTATATTTGTTTTTTCCACATTTCTTGCCTTCTCATCAGGTCCTTCACCTCATATTCGTTTTTTGTTTTTTAGCACATTTAGTTGCTGCCTGGTTTTTATCCACTTCTGGTTTGATTTCCATTCCTGCTTGACGTCGATATGCTTCTGCTAAATTAAGCAGAGATGTCATCTTAGATTTATTCTCCTCATGTTTCAAAACTTTCACCACATTTGGATCCTGTGAGGTCAATAGATATGTGTGGAGTCCCCCGATTGCAGAGCTATACATGTAATAAATTTCAAGGAGGCCCATCCCTCCTTCAGAATGGGGGATATATAATCTTGGTGTACACTGATTTTCATAAATCATTTGGTGAGCATGAAGCATCCTTCTTGTTTTGATATCCAATCTATCCAACACTTTTTGGGGCCAGTCAGTCACTCCAAAACTGCAAGTAAGGACAGGAAGAGTAAATTGATTTATAGATTGGATCTTGTTCCTAGGTGTCAATGCTGTTTTCAGGATTAATTTAAGTCTTCTAAAGTACTCCTTACTAAGCCTTATTCACATTTGTTCGTATTTTATTGCTGATCCTTCATCAATTCCCAAGTATTTATACACCCCCTCTTGCTCAAGTTCTTTTATATCACATTCTTGCCCCAAACTGATGTTTTCCTAGTGGTGCAATTTTCCTTTTTTAAAGGTTGCTTTTGCACATTTATCAAGACCAAATGACATTCTTATATCATCTGAAAAAGTTTTGACAACCTGCAGTTGTGCTTTTCAGTTCCTCATCTGATGAGCTATACAATTTTAAATCATCAACAAAGAGAAGATGAGACGTCATTAGACTTTGTTGTTTCCTAGAAGCCAAATTGTAGCCATGACCTAAGCTGTTAAGTAAACAGCTTAATGGGTTAATGGCAAGGCAGAATAGCAATGGTGACAAAGAGTCACCCTGGAATAGCCCCCTTTGAATTTTTATCCCTGGGATAATAACCTGTCCTTTATCATGGCTTAATTGCAAAGTGGTCTGCCACTGTTTCATGGTTACTGTAATGTAATCAGTCAGTGTAGGGTGTATCTTATACATTTTTAAGCACTCTTTTATCCATGAATGTGGGATACTATCAAATGCTTTTTTGTAGTCAATCCATGCCCTACTTAGGTTCTTCCCCTTCTTACAATTCTCCACTATAACTTTGTTTAACAGTAAATGGTCCTTTGTTCCATATGACTTTCTCTTATTGCCCTTTTGTTCTACTGCCATAATTGAGTTTTCTTCTAAATGACTATAAACTCTGGCAGCATCAGTTCCTGTGTATAGTTTGTATGTTGTCAGGAGACAAGTTATTGGTCTATAATTTTTAGGGTAGCGTGCAGGTTCACTCTTAAGAGCATTGTTTTTCCTGTTGTTAACCAGTGTAGTGTGTATTCGGGGTGCATGTATAAATAGTTCTTACTCATGGCTAAATCATTGTGCAAAGAAGTTAATACATTAAGCCAAAAGTTAGGTACTGCATCTGGGCCTGAGGTTTTCCAGTTAGAGGCTTTTCTCAACTTTATTTCAATCTCTCTGGCTGTTACGTCATCCCATTGCATATCCTGTACCTTTAAACTTCTTATTCTTTCTTTTACTTCTTCTATCCATTTGACATCTGTGTTATGTTCCACGTGATCTTCATAAATACTTCTCCAAAATGTATCTACTTCCGCTTTTTTGGTGGTCTATCTATTCCTTTTACCTTATTTCCCAGTTCTGTATAAAACTTTTTTGGGTCATCAATAATTTGTTTATTTTGTGTTTTTCCCTTATATTTATCTTCGTATCTTCTAAGTCTTTCCGCCTGTTTTGTAATTTTTAGTTTGTTATCTCCAGTAGTGCATAATAGATCCTGGTCTGTTCTAATACTTCCATTGATCTGTTTCCTCTTCTATAATCTTCTAACAATGATAATTCTTGTCTTAACTGCTTTATAGTTTTCTCTGTTCGATATTTCCATGATGATATTCGCTGTTGCCCCCTCTTTTCCCTCGCTACCCTATGTTCCTGTGGTAGAGCTTTATCAGTTATTAATTTAGCAGCACAATAATATATTCTGTTTACTTCTGTTATATTGCATGGATCTCTATGGACAGTCCTAATTACTGTGTTCATTTTTTTTATCAAGCTTCTGACTTTTGGGGTTTTATTAACCTTCTGCGGTCTATTTCTCTCATTGATCCTGATATGTCTATCTTTGTCTATTAAATCAAGCAACTCTTCTCTTAACTCATTTTCTTCTATACTGAGGGTACATCCCTTGTTTTCCATTTCCTGTGGGCATTCTATAGAAAGTTCTATAGCATCTTCCTGTGGCACATTCTCTTCAATTTCATCCTGTGTCATCTGTTGTTCTGTCATATGGGAACTCACTGGCCTATCGCTTCTCAACATTGACTGCATCAGAGTTTCCACAGTTTCCTGTTTCTTTCCTTGCTGTCTAGCTTCAAATTAAAGTTTATACTGGCTTCATGAGGAAGGCTGCAAAATATCTTGATATGGCACCTGACCAGTTACTTCCTTTTCCACTGGTTTCCCCTTAATTTGGATATCCATTGCTCTACCCTGTTGTGGTGTTTTCTGCATTTGATTTTCTGTACTGAATCCTTCTCTTTGCAGCTGTTCCATTACTTCAGTTTCTATTTCTTTGACTTCTCCATTATTCATCTCTTTTTCCACTTTTCCTCTTAGTCTTCTTATTTTTTGTATTGTAAAGTTTTCCATATCCAGATTCCTTTGCCTATATTTTTCTTCAAATATCTTTGGTGCTGCTCTTTTTGTATTAATTAATTTTGCTTTCTCCTTTGCATAAATATTACTTATTAATATTATTAAGGTCTCTCCCTTTTTTTGATTTCTCCAAGTATTTTGGGTTTCTAATACCATGATGGGAATGGACTCCATTCCTAAGTCAGAGTACGATTAAAGTTCATGAAATTTCACTCTTTGATGTTAGCCAAAAGTGCTCTTCGCAGTACCCGCAATGTGCCCAGCAATGACTCCTGCAATTCATATGGTGTTACATGAATTGGTAACATATCTAAATATGATTTTAAATTCTTTTTTATACGACCAGTTGCTCCTACTAGTATTGGAACTGTCTGGGTATCTTTCTTCCACATGACTCTCGTTTCTGCCTGCAGATCAAGGTATTTTATGACTTTGTGTCTCTCTCTACGCAAGACACTGTAGTCACTAAGTGTGGCAATTTCAATGATCAATACTACTTTTGTCTTCTTTTCTTGGATCACAATATCCAGTTTTCTAGCATCTATCTTTGGACTGTTGGTATTGGGTGATCCCATGTGATGTAAACTTCCATCATTTTCTATGATTCTCTGTGGCTTATGTTTCCAATGTTTTTCAGCCACTTTGTTATCATAATGTTTGCACAATCTCCAGTGTAACAATCTCGCCACATTATTATGCCTTTCAGTATACAGTCCCTCTGCCATTAGAGCATCGCAACCAGCAATAAGGTGTGTAACTGATTCCAACTTGGTTCCACAAAACCTACATATATCTGTTTTTCCCACATGTTCAATGGACTTAATAAACCAGCATGTACGCAGCCCAGTATCTTGGGCTGCCAATATTAACCTTTCATTTTTTGATGTAAATTCACCTCTCCTTAACCATTCCTGCATTCGTTCTTGATCAGCATGAGGCTCTTCCAGAAGTTTTTTATACTTGCAACTATATTTATGTTTTTTCCACATTTCTTGCCTTCTCATCTGATCCTTCACCTTATATTCCTTTTTTTCTTTTGTAGCACATTTAGTTGCTGCCTGGTTTTTATCCACTTCTGGTTTGATTTCCATTCTTGCTTGACATCGATATGCTTCTGCTAAATTAAGCAGAGATGTCATCTTAGATTTATTCTCATCATGTTTCAAAACTTTCACCACATTTGGATCTTGTGAGGTCAATAGATATGTGTGGAGTCCCACGATTGCAGATCTATACATGTAATCAATTTCAAGGAGGCCCATCCCTCCTTCAGAACGGGGGATATATAATCTTGGTGTACACTGATTTTTATAAATCATTTATTGAGCATGAAGCATCCTTCTTGTTTTGATATCCAATCTGTCCAACACTTTTTGGGGCCAGTCAATCACTCCAAAACTATAAGTTAGGACAGGAAGAGCAAATTGACTTATAGCTTGGATCTTGTTCCTAGGTATCAATGTTGTTTTCAGGATTAATTTAAGTCTTCTAAAGTACTCCTTTCTAAGCCTTATTCGCATTAAAGTCCATAATGATTCTTTCCATGGCCTGCCAGATGAGGCTGGTCAAGCTTATGGGCCTATAATTCTTAGGGTTGATAGTCCCCCTTTGTGTAGAGGGATTACTGTTGCTGTCTCCATTCCACCAGAACATAGCCAGTTGGCAGGCTGTGGTTAAACAGAGATCCAAGTGAGTCTGTTAGGTCATGTTTAAAGTTGTTTAAAAGGCAACCTAGGATGTTGTCTAGTCCCCTTGATGCCATGTTGTTGGCCTTTGAGCTTGCAGAGATGATCTGCTATCTTGAGGGAATTGGCTGAGGAATGGTGGTCGCTATACTTTGGGGGATGACTGGAGGGAACAGGGGGTGAAGTTTGCTCCAAATCTGTCATCTTACAGATTACTATTACCTCCAGTTGAGTATGGGTGGTGCCATCCACAGCTAGTTCAACGCATAGGTGGGTATTCCGTTTTAGATTTCAGACGTGATTATCCTTAGCTAGGGAGGCTATTTTTGTTTTGTAATTAGCTTTGGAGGACTTGACAAGATCTCTAATTTGTTTGTTTAAGCTAGAGAGGGGGTTTCTTCCTCTGCTGAGCCAGTTCCCTCTTGTTCTTCGACATTAGTTCCTTTATCTTGTTGTACACCCTGTATATACTAGGGGTCCACTAGGGTGGCTTGTTTTCTTGGCAAGAACTGGTTTTAATCCGGTCAGGTACATCCAATTCTGTGCAACTGCTTAAGTGGTTTTACAGGGTATTGGTGTACATCTCTGCATACGAGTCTGTGTTATCTGCATTCAAAGGGGCTTTGAAACTTCTTATGCTATCACTTAGTAGGAGGTAATTTGTCTGAAAAATTCTTGTGTTTTTTTTGAGCTTGATGAGGTATTTGGTCTTACAGTTACATCGAATGAGACTGATTTATGGTCTGATCTTACCAGGGAGGACATCACACTGGGGGGGGGGGTGCAATTCTCTTCCATGTTAGTGGGTATTGTGTCAAGGACATTTGAGCCTCTTACGGGTGTGCTGACTAACAGTTCCAGAGCATTTGCATTGACAAAGTCCAAGAACATGTGAGCCAGCATGTTTACATTCATGTATGTTTCACAGTTGATGCTAGGATAATTAAAATCATCCATGAGTAAGGTGTTGGGCTGGATGGTAAGTGATTCCACTAAGTCCAGGTATGCAGTATATTTTTTCTGTTTCATGTTGAGGGACCTATAGCTAGCTATGATGTGGTAGAGGGCTTTACTTATAGTTAAGTGGACATGGAGTAGCTCAATAGAGTCATACTGTTTGACCAGTCTCAAGGTGTACTTGTCATTAATGAACTCCTCCTTCTGTTGTTTCACACTCAATTTGTGGTCTGAACGTATGGAAGGCATTGTAGCCCTGCACAGCTGAGGTGCTTTCCGTGCCTTTGAACTATGTCTTGGTGACTGCAGAAATGTCAGCATCTTCTAAAGTGAGGAGTGGTTCCATGGAGTGCAGTTTCTTGTTTAGACTCCAAGCATTAAGCAGCAGTTCTCTCAGTTTATCTAGAGAGGATTTGTCACTTTGGGAGGTTGGTTATTATGACACTGCCTAAATAAGGCACAATAGGGGTGGCTAATGCCTTTGCCAGTATCCAAAAACTTGAGGAGACAGGTGGAGACCATCTCTGACAAAGCAGTGTGGCCTGTCGACCATATCTTTCCAGGCTGACAGATATTGGATCCCCTTGGACTGACACCAGAAGCTAGGCCAACTGTTAAAGTCAATCATTTTTTGTTTGCATTGTGGTATTATCCTTGGAGAAGGAACAGTGCTGCTTAATGCTAGGCTTATATTTGCCTGTGACACATAATCTGAGAGCTCAGTCATGTCTCTCTTCATATAGTCCAGTGAGGTATGTCTCAAGTCATTCATCCCCACATGGACTGTGACGGACCCATGCCGGTACTTGAGTGACTTGATGAATCCTGGCACTTAACAGGCAGCTAACAGCAACCCACTCCTTATCCAGTCTGGTGCAGGGAACATCTGTGTGTCTCACAATGGAGTCACCTATGACCAATACATTAGGTTTAAAAGGTGTTACATCTTATGGGCGTATTTTCTGAGACACTGATGTGTGTGTTATTATGTGTTGTGGTTGTTTTTTGCATTATGCGTGTAAGTAGTTTCCGTTTGGGAGGCCTCTGAACTTTTGGTAAGTTACAAGTGAGTGCATTTTAGTGTGGGAAGTGTGTGTGTGTGTGTGTGTGTGTGTGTGTGTGTGTGTGTGTGTGTGTGTGTGTGTGTGTGTGCTGACAGCCTGTTTGGCATTTGATTTGTCCTTATGCAAGAGTCTTGCCTCCAATTTCATAGTATAACTACATGTATCACATATAGTATTTGTTTCAGGAGTAAGTGCTTGTCGGTATGCATGCGACAATTGCCACATTGCTTCAGGATGCCCATGTCTATTAGGCTAGCCAGAGAGATGATGGGAAACTGCCCATCCTTGATAGCAGAGTCTTACTGTATGTTTTATTAGGAAGGAAATGGGTTACTTTGACAGGACTGTGCCGGTAGCACTGAGACTACAAAGGGGACCTATACTTTGTGTAGGCTGAGGTTAATCAATAAGGCAACGCTGCTCAGTGTGAAACTGAGTTGCTCCAAGAGCAGCAGAAAAGCTTGGAGAGGTTTTGCTGATAACTGTTTAGGGAGAAACTGAGCTTCTAGGCTTTTGTGTCTATACAGGGCACTGCTAACTGCTGCTGTGCAAAGAGCAGCATCATGAAAATGTGAGGCTTAAATTCAAGCAAAGAGAAACATGTTTTAAGCTAACCACCACTCAGAAAAGCACACAACAAGCCATAATTTTTACTGGAAACTTGCCTCATAATTATGTGTACTTTTGGGGGCACTAGAACCCATGATTAGTGAAGACATACTTTTCTGTGGATGATCACACATACTTCTATAAGAATTGCAGACATGTGCAACACTGTATCACCTGATGGCATTTTGCTGCTGTTTACAACTGCTATGTGCTTTGGGGATGGTGAAGATCCACGAGATTTGCAGTTCTTGTATACAGTTTACCACTGCTGCAGACTATGGGGATAGCGAAGCCCCATGGGATTTATAGTTCTTGTATACTGATGTTTACAACTGCTGTTGACCATGGGGATGATACAGCGCCATGTGATTTGTGGTTCTTATAGGTTGATATTCTTGAATGATGTTCTGTTGAGCAACTTATCAGTGTTCATAGAGATTCTGGAATGCCATTTTTTCATGCTGTTATTCTGCCCTAAATCTTTGCCTGTCAAACACAATATATGCTGTAATTCACATGTTTGTGACTCACAGACTTTCCTGATAACCATCACTGTTGTATTTCCTCAGTACCTGTACTATTAATCTTATACATCGCTAAGTTCAAATTGCTTAAGTTGCAAAACTGCTGCCTGTGATCTTCCAAGATGCATTAATGGTCACTCTAAACCTAAAAAACACTTACCTCCATGTTCCAATAGCAGACGTTCACAGAAAATACCTACAGTTTGCAGCAATAAACTCTTGCTTCCAATTATGTGCTTTAGCATTAGGGCTGTCAGCTACTTCCAGAGTTGCTTAGCTCTTTTGATAGCACATTGCAGAACTCTGGGAGTTCATATTTTCCCCTACTTAGACAAGTGCTTCATTCATGGAGACTCCACAGCAGAGATGTTAGATACCCTGCAGATCACCATAGACTGCTTTCACAAGGTAGGTCTCACCTTAAATCTTCAAATGTCACAAATTCTTCCTCAAACAAGGATCCTTTTTCAGGAAGCCCTCATAAATTCAGTCCAGCAGGAGACCTTTCTTCCCCAGGACAAAATAGCTTTCATGACATGCTTCTAAAATAGTACATTCCAGCAAGAGAATTTGTGAGGATTCTGGGATACATGACATCCAGCATTCTCATGATCCCACTTGCAAAGTCACACATGAGAAAACTTCAGCAGTCCCAAAAATGCTTGGGAACAGCATTATCAACCTGGAAACCTTACTGCCTCTCCTTCCATGCATGGACAAGGAGCTCCGATGGTGGAAGAATACCATACAGCAGAACCTAGGTGCAAATTTCTATTTACCAGAAGCAGACAAGACCATCACCATGGAAAGTTCAGTCGTAGCTTGGGGGCCCCACTTAGGTTCCATGAAAGTGCACAGCATTTGGAACCCCAGCAGAGAAAACTGCATATAAATCAGCTAGCAAAATACCTGGACAGAAAAGCTTTTCACCAGAACTTAAGCCCAGGGGCCCTGTAGATCAGGACAGACCACAACACAGTGCTGTGGCACATAAACAAGCAAGGGGGGAATACTGCCCCACCCCTTGATCAGCTTTTTGAGGAGGATTTGGATGCTGGCTCTAGTAGGGCTAACCCTCATAGCTTCTTGTATTCCAGGACAGAACAATACCCTGACAGACTCTCTAAGCAGGACCATTTAGACCCCAGTGAATGGATGCTGAAGAGATAGGTCTTCCTGGACCTAGCCTTACAGTGGGGGGTCCCTTTAATGTACTTGCTCACCTCTCAACCGAACAATCAACTATGGAAGTTCTGCTCCAGAATTCAACAGACAGGTACTTGGAAAATAGATGTGTTCCTTTCACACGGACAAAGTGGTTTCTGTACACTTTCCCACTCTTGGCTATAATCCACAGGATACTGATAAAAGTCAGGGCAGACAGACCCAGCATGATCCTAGTGACCCCCATCTGACCAAGGCAGCACTGGTTCTCCCTTCTCTTGATCCACAGTGAAGGGAGATTCTGCTCCCTGCCGCAGGAAGTAGATGTCAGACAAGTCAAGCGATATGCTTCCAATGCTTACCTAGCCACATTCAGGTTAACGACCTGGAGGATTGAGGTTTGACACCTAAGAGTGCCTCATATCCAAGTATATGCTTTCCATTTTAAAGGAAGCAAAAAAAAAACAGAATACCAGAAAATCATATCTGGCAAAATGAAAGAGATTTTCAACCTGATGTCACAGCAAGAACACCAAGCCTTCATAGGTAGGCATAACTCAGTCTTGCAGTACCTATCAGGCCTGTTTAGACAGGGGGGCTCTCCTACTCAAGTATTAAAAGTACATGCATCTGTCATGTCAGCTTACCTGCACAGGGCTCCACCTGAAACCACCCAGAAGGAACCCTATTCATCCCAGGAATCTAAATTATGTGTTAGAAAAACTCGCCTCACCACCCTTTGAACTTGCTACTTCTGCCTCTCTAAAGATGCTCACTTAGAAGACCACTTTCCTCGTAGTTGTCACATCAGCAAGGAGGGTTTCAAAGCTGCAATCCCTCATGTGTAAAGAACAATTTATTGTCTCTCAAAGGGATAAGATAGCCCTCATAACAAACCCATGCATTAGCCCTCATAACAAACCCATGCATTATGTGTAAGGTGGTATTAGAACTTACTATAAACCAGTCTTCTTCCCAAATCCATATAAAAGACCAGAGCAAGTCCTTCATTCCCTGGATGTGCACAGGCAGATCAAGTACTATCTAGACAGGATAAAAAGACCCTAGTAGAATTGTGCAATTACTGGTGACATTTGCAGAGGGTAAACAGGGCAAGCTTGTCTTAAAAATAAACCATTTCCAAATGGATAGCAATATGTTACTCATACCATGGAAAAGATCTACCTGGGTATATAAAATCCCACTCCACCAGGCATGGGGCAACTACCACTGCTTTCCCAAAGGAGTTCCTCTCCATGCCGTCCTAGAAGTAGCCATATGGAACAGAGTCCACACCTTTATAAAACACTACAACCTAGGCAATGTCTCCAGTGCTAGAGCAGGTTTTGCTACTGTCATCCTACAAAAACCTTATTTCCTAGGGTCATATTAAAGATAACCTGCCACCCACCAGTTAAGTTTGCAAGTCCTTCCAAGAATCACTACTACAACACTGACTATGACTAACACAGAACACTTATGTCTCACTTACCATAATTATAGATGTTTGAGTAGGTCAGTATTGCAGTACATACTCCCACCCTCCAACCCCTCTATCTGCTGACCACTTTTCTCCCCCTTGCTGGGTGCAGGGGGATAGAGGAGTTAGTTCTGTTATCTCTGTCATCCCCTCTCTGCCTTCTATGATTTCTTAATGCTAACTGTGTTAAACTCTTTGAACAATGTATATTAGATACCATGGAAAACCAGAGACATAGATAAAGTTGATCTTAACCAGCATGAGTTAATTAAGGATCATTCCACATTAACAAACTTTGTATTAGTTTTATAACCAAATAACAGCTGTATGTATGGGATTGTGATGCAGGACAGCATTTTGAGACTTGTCAAAAACATGCAACTGTCTGTTCCATGTCTCAGTATATAATTCTTTAGTTAAGTTCCAATATAAAAATTAATATATTGGATTATGAATTGTTTATCTGGTAGGAGTCAATCTGTTATAATTCAAGGCTGTTTATCTGAGTTAGCATCCGTATATTTTGGTATACCACAATATATGGATGCCGGTATACCTCACTGGTCATTGCATTGCCCTATGTCACTTAACCTGACTTTTGTCACCGTATCAAATAACAAGACAAGTTGACTAAGTAAATATGCCAAAGACAGTAATACTGGTTTTGTTACTTCTAGTGTTCAGGAGTATGAAACTATAGATAATTACTTTACTCATATTTGCAGATGTGCATGTGAACATGACATTAATATTAGTAAAGTGATACATTTGGCGATCCATCTATAATGAAGACAATAATACTGGATTACACAATGCTGGAGATTGTGGCACAGTATAGAGGTTTGGGAATTATGTCTGATAAGGTTTCATTTTCTATAGACTGTAATGGATGGCACAGTGGTGTAGCAGTGTCACCTCACAGCAAGAGGTTCTGTGGTTTGATTCTCGGCTGGGGTGCCTTCTGTGTGGAATCTGCATGTCTTCCCTGCATTCATGTGCATTTCCTCCGTGTGCTCCGGTTTCCTCCCACAGACATGCAGTAGGTGGATTGGACACTCTAAATTGGCCCTAGGGGTGAGTGCGTGCATGCGAGTGTGTGGTGCACCCTCTTAGGAGGGTTGGGCATTGGGCTAGCAACCTGATCTCGTAAAACCCATACCTGCTACAGAAATGAGTTCCGAAGGGTGCTCATTGCCCGATGTGCTGAATGGATGGGAGTGAGTCCAGGATCCAGAAGGACAGACTGTAATCGATAAAGCTGCAAAACATGCATGATTGTTATGACTTTTCTACATAAAGCTGCAAAGCAAGCACGATTGTTATGACTTTTCTACAAGAGACTGCTTTTGCATGGTCAGCTTCTTTGAGACATATATGCGTCCAATTCTGGAATTCATTAACTTATTTTGAACATGTACTAAAGGCCAGCTAACACATTTAGAGGTCAGTCCAGCGAAGGTTTACTGAAAATTAGTTAACATCAGTGAATAACTTGCCATATATGGAAAGGTGCAATAAACTAGATATTTTTTCATTACACTGCAGGTCTTTTCTGATTACCCTTAATCCTAACATATAAAGCACTACAAAAAGCATCCCTGAGGATAACGCCAAATCTGGACTTGTTCCATCCAAGTAAAACACTAAAACCAAGTAATCTGAAGTACAGTAGAAACAAAATCGTAGAACTAATGTACAAGAAATAATACTACTAGGTGATGCGAATGTCAGTTGGAAATGTATGCTAACTCCCCTACATCTAACATAAATGTATTTGGTTTCACACAACTAATTAACAGCCTCACATATTATAGCAAGACATCAAATTCCCTATTAGACTGGATCCAGTTATCAGGGCCTAGCAAATATACCACCTCAGGTACAATGATTGACCGTCTCAGTGACCATCTCCTAATCTATACAACCAGACATCTCACACGTCCACTTAAACAGTATGTTTATAAAACAACATGCAACCTTTCCAAGGTTAACCCGGAAATGTTCATTACTATTCTATCATCTATTAACTGCAACTTCCTAAAAATCCCTCCTTAGATGATGCTGTAAATGAATTCGGTACAACTTTCCTGAATATCCTAAATAGCCGTGCACTACCCTGAAGGAAGAGACGGAAAGTAGAATGCAAATGCAGAACAGAAAAAAAGCATAGAAAGAATGGCAAAAGTATAAAATGTCTCAATATTTTGAAAACTTCAGAATGCTTCACAATTGTACTAAAAACCAAACTGATGAAGACAAAAATTATACTATAATAGCTTTCAGAATAACAGAAAACACAAGCTTGAAAAAATTCTGGACAGCCATTAAAGAAATCTTGCACACCAGCCATAAATTCAACCCTAACCCTCTCGCAATAACTCATCACTCAAAAATGCAATACAGTTCAACTCTTATTTCATACATAGTATAGAATCTGTAACCAAGGATTCCCTAGCATCTAATCCTAACCCTGCCCAGCAGTCACATATCACCACATCCACTTTCACCTTCAAACCTGTGCATACATTCTAAGTAAAACTACTCTTAAACTCAAACCATGATCCACTTCAGCTGATAACCTTCCAAGCGAATGCCTTAAAATAGCAGTTGATAGCATTTCCTACCCCGTCTCAATCCTTATAAACAAGACAGTCCAGGAGTCCAATGTTCCCTCTCTTTCTGGAAAAAGTCACACATTATCCCTCTGCATAAAGGAGGAAATTCAACAGACATTATTAACTTTAGACCTATAACAATCTCCGGAATATTTGAAAAATCTATTGAAAAACAACTGCTAAATTATCTTCTACAGGAAGAACTCTTATCCCCACACAACATGGCTTCCATCCTTTCCATGGTACGAACACTGCACTGCACTTCTATGTTATATAGATACTGTCAATAAAGCTAGAGGTAGTGACAAACTAGTCTTCTACTTATTTCTGACTTGTCTATAGCCTTTCACACAGTTTATCACAGCAAAGTTCTACTTCAAATGTCCTCATTAGGTCTCTCTCTCAGTCCACCCTTCAAAAGTTATCTAATCAGTAGGTGTCAACCAGTAAAATGGCACGCCACCTTCTCTCCATACCTCCTAGTCACCACCGGTGTACCACAAGGCTCTGTCCTTGGTCCCTTCCTCTTTAACTTGCTCACCAACACCCTCCACATCCACACTGCAGGCCTCCTTAATACACTGTGCAGATGACTCCATGGTCATTTGCACATCTGACAATGTGGCACATCTCCAAAAAATTACCCGGGAAGCTTTAAAAGCAACAGAAGCATGGCTTTGTAACTCACAGCTCATGCTCAACCCTAAAAAAAAAAAAAAAACCAACAAACTTCTACTTTTTCCCTCAAAATCCCTCTCCTGTGAAAAAGTAAAATTTAAAGTCCTCTCTCTTAATAAGTCAACTATTGAAGTCACTTCTCCTAGCAAATTATTAGGGATGATAGTCTTAAATTTGACCTGCATATAAAAAATTTGTAAGAAAACTTCATAAAATTATCCAGAATCCATCTGCCTGTCCAGCACTAAATTACATTCTACACAACTATGTTCCTAGTCTGTCATTATGATCCAATGACCAAGTACTCCTGTTTGTCCGCAGACCTATCACATCTGCTAGGCATTGTCTGTACTTGTTCCATGTTGCTAAGGCCTGGTATCCATCAGATTACTACTGTCCCTCTCATCCTTCCCCTAAATGTAAATAAATACCTATTTCTACCTTACATCTCCTTATTGTCTCTCTTCTTTGCTCACTTCCCCACTTTTATCAATTTCTTTCCTCCACCCCCCCCAGCTTTCTCTCTAAATATCAACAATCAAAGAAAACACTGTGGTACACTGCGTTCGATACGCAAAGTAAAATATCAAAAACAAAATAGAACACAGTTACGTAAAACCACCAGAATTTATTGCAGCAAAGCTTTTGGGTCTCCCCTTCCTCAGTGCTATAAAGAACCATTTTAATTCACATTTATATGTTGTAAAACAATTAATCATATGACACAGCCAACCAATAGAACAACCAAAAAAATATATATATGGAACAATTAAAAACATTTAAAAGGACATACATATTGAATTAATACAAAAATATATGTATATATGTATACCAAAAAATATATGTATATATATATATATATATATATAAGTGCATACATTATAGATTAATGAAGCTTTTGTTGTTTTTTAATTAGCACAGGCTTACTGCATTATTAATACCCGGATGGACATATGCGTGTAATTTTACTATTCATGAATATTCTATATTTTCCAATGCATTATTAATATCACCTCCCCTCATTTTGCGTCGAATAATCTTTATAACTCTAAATTTGAAACTATGACCATTAGCACTACTATGTATATGTTTAGCAAGCGCATTAGTGGGGACATTTCTTCTAATCTCTGATTTGTGCTCTATTATACGATCTTTTAACCTTCTACTACTCTTACCAACATAGAACGCAGGACATTTAATGCACGTAGCTAGGTATACTATATATGTTGTATTACAATTAGCATAGCATTCAAATTTATAAGAAAAAACAGTAATTGGATGTCTAACTTCTATGTCAGATAATAAATCTTCACAACAGCTACAATTGTAGCATGGGAATGTACCGTTCCTAGTAATCCTAGTAGTACTATCAGTATTATCTGGTCTAAGATCGTTATAACATAGCCTTTGCTTAAAATTTTTTTCATTTCTATAAGCGAAATATGGCCTTTCAGATAAGATATTTTTAAGTTCAGGAATCGATAACAATATGTTCCATTTTTTCTTATTATATTTTTTACACCTCTAGATATAGTATTATAACTTGTGATATATCTTAGTTTTCGATTTTTAATACTATTGTCACTCATTACTTGCCTTTCTTCACTAAAAAGTGGGGCTGTCACATCTTTTCTTTCTTTCAAAACATCCTCCATTATAACGTTTATACTATCCATATCGTATCCCCTCTCAACAAATTCTTGCTTGAGATCATTCATTTGTTTCATACATTCATCCATGTTGGTGTTCAACCTACTGACTCTACAGATCTGACTTTTAGCTATACTTTTAAATGTATGGGGGGCATGCATACTATATCTATCTGTGTATCTATTAGCATGCACTGATCTTCTATGCACAGATGTTTTTATTTCTCCATTAACCATATGTAAATTAATATCCAGGAATGCAATATTCATCTCTGATACATTTATATATATATATATATATATATATATATATATATATATATATATATATATATATATATATATATACACACACATATATTTTTTGGTATACATATATACATATATTTTTGTATTAATTCAATATGTATGTCCTTTTAAATGTTTTTAATTGTTCCATATATATATATATATATATATATATATATATATATATATATATATATATATATATATTGGTTGTTCTGTTGGTTGGCTGTGTCATATGATTAATTGTTTTACAACATATAAATGTGAATTAAAATGGTTCTTTATAGCACTGAGGAAGGGGAGACCCGAAAGTTTTGCTGCAATAAATTCTAGTGGTTTTACGTAACTGTGTTCTATTTTGTTTTTTGATATTTCTCTCTAAATACACCATAGCCCTGCTTTTCTCTCACTTCGTATGGCAATTTCTGTTTGTATTATACTAACCTACCTTTAATTTCTCTGTAAATTGGCTAACATTTCTCTAACTATTAAATCATTGTCCTATAACTTGTGTCTGTTCATAACCAATGTTTTTATATTATGTCTGATTTGGCATAATTCTTTAAACTGTATATGTTTTTTGAAATCCTTTTAAAAACTATAAAATTATTCTTCTTAAGAAGTTTCATAATACTTTGGAGCTTTTCTCCCTGGGCCTTCACTGAAAATCAGTTCCTACCCAGTCGAACTTTCCCTGTAATTATAGCTCACTAAGTAAATAAGTAAATAATATAAGAAGTAATTTTATTTCACACCTTATACACCCTGCAGAAACACAAAAGTTTTTAAGTAAAAGTTCTGAAACATGAGGAGAATAAATCTAAAATGACTTATCTGCTTAGTCTAGCATAAGCATATTGATGTCAAGCAGGAATGGAAATCAAACCAGTTGTTGTTCTTCTTTTGGCTTTTCCCGGTTAGGGGTCGCCACAGCGGAACTCCGGTCCGCTAATAATTGGCAGTAGATTTTTATGGTGCCGAGGTGCCAGCCCGACGCCCAACCTTCAACAAAGCCACGCCCATTCATGCATGTCTTTCGAATGCCACTAGACCACAGGAATACATGCAGACCTCACACAGAAGGCACTCCAGCCGAGAATCGAATGGGAGAACCTCTTGCTGTGAGGTGACAATGCTACCGCTGCACCACCGTGGCATAGGAATGGAAATCAAACCAGAAGCAGATAAAAATCAGGCAACAACTGAATATGCCAAAAAATAAAAGAAAGAATATAAGGTAAGGGCCAGATGAGAAGGCAAAAAATGTGAAAATGCATAAATATAGTTGCAGATATAGAAAACTTCTGGAAAAACCTCATGTTGATCAGGAACGAATGCACGAGTGGTTAAAGAAAGGCAAATTCAAACCAAGAGATGAAAGGTTAATATTGGCAGCACAAGATAGTGGGCTACATACACATTGGTTTACAAAGTCCACTGAACATGTGGGAGAAGTAGGACAAATGTAGGTTTTGTAAAACAGAATTGGAAACAGTTGCAAACCTCTTTGCTGGTTGTGACACACTAATGGCAGAAGGACTGTATACTGAAAGGTATAATAATGTGGCAAGACTGCTGCACTGGGGATTGTGCAAACATTATGGTATGGTTACACATTTCCATAAAGTCACATGCCATGTATGTGATAAACTGGTCTACCCACTTGGTGATATAGGTGTTTATAGCCAAATCTGACATTGTTGATTGAATACCTCAGTGTGGATTTGTATCAAATGCCTTGGCTTTGTCATGTTCAATAGGATGATAGTATTGTCATCATGCATGCCTTTGATGACCTCTGTGAGGACATCTAACAGATGTAACAGATATGATGTAGCATTAACAACTCACGCAAGTCTGTTTCACACAGCTGAGATATTACTAGTGTCCATTTAGAAAAGGTCCTTGATGACATGCTGGTCTACCTCACAATCATGGAGAGTCAGGATGTGTCTATACATGCATGTATCAGGTGTTGTTCCCCCCAACTCAGATGGATGCATGTTGATGTACACCCTTCTATGGGAACATCGCCCATGTGGAGGGTATGTTGAAATGTGCATTCAACAATATCAGGAAGGTGTATGTGCTGAGTCATGCTACAGGCAGTCTGTAATGTTGTCACAGCCCATTGATTATGTGTGATAAACCTGGATGAAGGTATGACAGTGCATACTGCCTGTCGTGATCTGACCTAGGGTTTTGACACAGTCCCCCACTCAGGTATCATTGAGAAACTCTCCTAGCTGAGGATTATCCCTTACATCACTACATGGGTAACCAGGTGGCTCACCGACAAAACACATACTGTGAAAGCTGATGAATCTACCTCTACCGGTACAGCTGTCACCACTGGCAAACCCCAGGGATCTGTGCTTGGCCTTTTACTGTTTGGACTCTATTTCTTGACAATTCAGGCTAAAGTATATGGCCTCTGACTTACCATGTTTGCTGATTCTTGCATACTGTGTGCAATCATTGAGTCCACCAATGATGATAACATACTACAGGATGGGCTAACACATGCATATTGGGTGTAATCATTGAGTCTACCAATGATGATAACATACTACAGGAGGGGCTAACACATGCATATTGGGTGCAATTAGGGTTGCCACCTTTCATCGTGGCTAAAACCGGAGTAAAGCTACACCCCTCGTGTCATTGTTAACCCCGTCCATCCCACCCTCCCCGTCCACACTCCGCCCATTTTGTGGTGTCACGATTACATCACTCTGTGAGGAACACCCTCTTTTTCAGTTCCTGCTGCCTCCTTTCGGCTGATTTACTATGCTTTTCTGTAAAAAGCATAGTAAATCAGCCGATTTACAAACTCCGATAGTCTGTTTCCTTTTTGAGTTTGTACAGTGTTTTCCGGACTACCAGAGAATCAGTTTGATTTCCGGATAGTCAGGAAAAAAAACAGAGGGTGGCAACCCTAGGTGCAATCATTGAGTCCACCAATGCTGATAACATACTACAGGAGGGGCTAACACATGCATACTGGGTGCAATCACTGAGTCCACCAATGATGATAACATACTACAGGAGGGGATAGCACATGCATACTGGGTGCAATCACTGAGTCCACCGATGATGATAACATACTACAGGAGGGGCTAACACAGACAAATGACTGGTGACAAGATGATCTACAAATAAATGCAGAAATGTGTCTTGTCTTATGTTGTCCATCTGAAAAGTGGAATTCCATGTTTAATCACAGCATTGAGAACAGCCCTGTTATGCTGAAACCCAGTGATACAAGCACTGGGAACATATGTAGATAGCAATCTGAACTTTAACCATCAAGTGCCCACATTGGTTTTGAAAGCCTATGTTGTGCACATCATAAGTCACGCCATCATATTCAGATCTTAAGATTGTATCATAGTATTGTAGTCAAACCTCATCAGAACAGTAATAGAGTATAATGCTTTGTTTTTCATGTACCTCACCATACAAATGCATTAGCTGGAAAGAGCACAGGGCTTTCACATCAAGAAAATCTAGGTTTTCTATGTTGGAGTGAATGACTTGAGATGTACCTCACTTGACTATATGAAGAGAGTCATGACTGAGCTCTCAGATTATGTGTCCCAGGCAGGTATGTTTCTAGACCTAAACAGCATTCAACCTTCACCCAGGATGATGCCTCAATGTAAATACAAAAAGATTGACTTCAACAATTGGCTTAGCTTCTGGTGTCAATCCAGAGGAATCCAGTATCTGATAGCCTGGGAAGATATGGTCAACAGACCATGCTGCTTTCCCAGAGATGGTCTTCAACTGTCACCTCTTGATTTTCAATTACTGGTAAAGGTACTTGCCTCCCCCCATTTTTAGGCAATGTCATAACAACAAAATTCCCAATATAAAAAAAATCCACTAGAGATAAACTCAAGGGTATGCAACTTAATGCTAAGAGTCTAAATCGGAAACTGCACTCACTAGTAGCATTCCTTACCTTGGAAGGTGTCAATGTCTGTGCAGACGCAGAGAGCACCCCAGCTATGCAAGGCTACAATGCCTTCCACATGTTCAGAGCTCAAAACAAGAGTGAAAGAACCAAAGGTGGAGGTGTATCCATCTTCATTAAAGACAATACACCTCAAGACTGGTCAAACAGTACGACTCCCTAGAGCTACTCCAAGTCCAATTAACAGTAGGTATACCCCCTTTCCATATAATTGTTTGCTATAGGTCCCCCACCATGAATCACTAGAACCACTCTGCCTAGCTGGACCCACTTGAGTTACTCACTATACAGCTAAACGCCTAGGTCATGGGTGATTTCAGCTATCCTTCCATGAATTGGGAGTCATATATGAATACAAACACTCTTGCCCTAAGGTTCCTGGACTTTAATACAAATGCTCTGGAACAGATAGTCTGCACCCCCACAAGGGTCTTGAATGTCCTAGACTTAGTACTTACCAACATAGGGGGTCTCTGCACCACCCTCTGTGTGTTGCCCTCCCTGGTAAGGTCTGATCATAAATCAGTTTCATTCGAAGTAACGATCATCCAAAAATGATGAAAATGTTCTCCAAAGCAAACTATCGCCTCCTAAGCAAAACTATCGCCTCCTAAGCAAACTATCGCCTCCTAAGCAAAACTATCGCCTCCAAAGCAAACTATCACCTCCTAAGCAAAACTATCGCCTCCTAAGCAAAACTATCGCCTCCTAAGCAAAACTATCGCCTCCTAAGCAAAACTATCGCCTCCAAAGCAAACTATCGCCTCCTAAGCAAAACTATCGCCTCCTAAGCAAAACTATCGCCTCCTAAGCAAAACTATCGCCTCCTAAGCAAAACTATCGCCTCCTAAGCAAAACTATAGCCTCCTAAGCAAAACTATCGCCTCCTAAGCAAACTATCGTCTCCTAAGCAAACTATCGCCTCCTAAGCAAAACTATCGCCTCCTAAGCAAACTATCGCCTCCGAAGCAAAACTATCGCCTCCTAAGCAAAACTATCGCCTCCAAAGCAAACTATCGCCTCCTAAGCAATGGCATAAATAGTTTCAAACCTCCTGCTACCACTGTCAACAATGACTCCTGTACAGAGCTGTACACAAATGCCCTGTATAAACACCTATACAAATGTATATACTCTGCTGTACCTGAACGGATCAAAACAAGGTCCCCCCCAAAAAAAACAAGCCACCCTGGTAGGCATCAAGCATAAATAGGTTATACAACAAGAGGAAGAAACTAATGTCTAAGAAGAAGAGGGCTTTGACTCAGCAGAGGAAGGACACCCTCCACAGCTTGAACAAGCAAATTGGATATCTTGTAAAATCCTCTAAAGCCAATTATGAAGCTAAACTTGTATCCCTAGCTAAGGATAATCACAAAGCTTTCTTTAGCTACATCAGAAATCTAAAAGGGAAGACCCAGCTTTGTGCCAAACAAGTAGTGGATGGCAGCACTCATACTAACCCTGAGGACATCACCAACCTACCAGCAGACAGATTTGGCACAAACTTTTACCCCCCCACCCCCACCAGATATACTCCAAAGCATAGCTGTCACCATTTCTTTGCTTTGTATCTCTAAAGAGCAGGTCATAACTGCACTCTCCAAAGCCAAAAACACAGACTCTGTGGGACCAGAAAACATCCCTGGCTGCCTACTAAATGGTCTAAAACAGGACCTAGCAGAACCAGTTGTCATTCTCATCAACCACAGTCTAAGTACTGGCTTTGTCCCAGCAGAGTGGAAAACAGCAATAGTAATTCCCTTGCACAAAGGGGGGGGGGGTATGTCTATCAACCCTGAGAACTATACACCCATAAACCTAACCAGCCTTATCTGCAAGGACTGGTGTAAGCATGTACATCATGGACCTTATCAAAGACATAGGTGACCTTCAAACTCTTGACCTGACCCAATTTGGCTTTGTTAAGGGTAGATCATGCTTATTAAACCTAGTGGACTTCTTCAAGAATCCCACCAAAGCCCTGGATGAAGGCTAAACAGTACATATAGCTTATCATGACTTAGCCAAGACTTTTTGACACAATCCCAAACTCGGGCTTCATTGAGAAACTTTTGTTGTATACTTTTGAAAGAATTTGTGAACTCTACTTCCGTTTGTTGCATACTAACAGCTTGAAAAGGAAGACAGTGGAATGTAACTTTAATAAAAATGAATGGGAAGAATTAAATTATTTAAAGGTAGCCCAAGTGGGGGTAATGAATCCGGATAAGGGTAGGAGGCTGGTGTTTCTGGATATTGATGATTATGAAAATAGAACAGATTCTTGAAACGGAATCTTATCGACAAGTGTCATTAAATGAAGTGAATGTGGCTAACCAACGTATCAGAATTTATATTAATAACTTGTTTATAGAAGGGAAGATAGATGTCAATTTATATAACTATATGTACATGCTTACACTAGTCCTTTTCGGAGTCCCAAAAATTCATAAAGATTTGCAGAACCTACCATTAAGACTAATAGCGGATGGTAGGAATTCCGCTACTTATGCAAGTACTAAAGTAGTGGATACTATCCTGAAAAAATATGTAGTATCTGAAAAACAAATTTGTAAGGACTCCTGGACATTTCTGGAAAGAATAAACCAACTAGACTACAATGTGAACTATAACTTCCTTACTGTAGATGTAAAAGACCTCTATACATCCATACCTCATGACCAGGGAATAGAGCGAGTTTCCAATGTAATGAGGAAAAAGGGTGCAACTAACACCGAAATTACTCTGCTAGAGGAACTATTAGATATTATTTTGACTAAAAACGTTATCCTCTTCAAACAACGTTATTATTTACAGACAACTGGGGTGGCCATGGGATCACCTTGTGGGGCAAGTTTTGCTAAACTGGTGATGTCCCATTGGGAAAGTGAGTATATATATATATATATATATATATATATATATATATATATATATATATATATATATATATATATATATATTTGAAAACTATCAAGTGTCAAGTAAAATTTATTTTTTCACTCGATATTTAAAAGACATCTTTATTATAATAAAAGGAAATTAACTGGATGCCTTTAACCTGGTACAATATTTTAACAATACGACCAAATTTTTACAATTTCCACATAACTTCCAAGAACACAGTATTTCATTCTTGGATGTAGAATTAAGTAAGAAAGTAGGTGAAGGGAGGTATACTGCTAAGATTTTCAGGAAGGTAACATACTCAAACACCTTCTTGCATTATACGAGTGCACACCCTCACTAACAAAAATGTTCAGTAGTGAAAGGTCAACTCGTAAGGGCAGCACGAATGGTGTCTACTGATGAGGATTTTGATAGTGAATGTTAGCATCTTAAACAGATGTTCCTGAGGTGAGCTTATCCAGTAGTACTATTGGACAAGTTGATAGAAGAAATAAAGGTTAAAAGGACCAATGGTGTTTATAAACCGAATTTAAATGGAGAAAGGAGCAGTAATAATTTAAATGTGGGCAATAGTCATTACGTTATAGATACATACAATGATAGTATGGATACTAGAGAAAGTGGGTCTATATTACAACAATGAACACTTAAATGTTTGAATCTATAAAGGCCGACCTTTACAGATTGAACAGTTAAACGTTCGAAGTTGTAAAAAAAAAAATAAAAAAAAACAAATACAAGGAAAGGGTTATAGCAGGGGGTAAGTTTCTCACATTACCTCGCTACTTAAATATACCAACTCCGAGATCGCACTTCAGTGAACTACAGTGCGGAAATGGGAAATTTCCCATTCCCTACACTGTAGCGCCATCTTGGAGTAGGTATATTTAAGTAGGGGGGTGTGGGGGCGCAGTTTAGTGCAGTTAATTTTTTGTTTTGACTTGTGATTTTTTTTTTTTTAAAGAAATTCGAACGCTTAACTATTCAGTCTGTAAAGGTCGACCTTTAGAGATTCGAACATTTAAGCGTTCGTGGAGCTAATATAGACCCGAGAAAGCATGTACCCTAATTACAACATAGGATTTGTAATGACTTATAGTCTGGAAAGTGCCTATATCAAAGAAATAGTGAATAAAAACTGGAATTTATTAATTGATGATAAGGAAATTCCAAGAAAATTAGGCACAAAACCCAAATTTATATTAAGGAAAGGAACTAATCTGAAGAACTTACTTGAAGGGAACAAACAAGTAAAAAAATAGAAATCCAGGAATGTATCGGTGTGAGAATTGCCCCTATTGTAAATATATGGAATTGGGCCAAAACGTAGTAGTTAATGGCTCAAAGTTGACACGGAGAGGTAAATTTAATTGTAATTTGAAAATGGTTGTATACCTTGCTAAATGTCAAACCTGCACTTCCTTTTATATCGGTAAGACCGAACGTAAACTTAAGGAAAGCGTATACGAGCATTTGTACCATAAGTAAAAGTAAATCTGAGAATGCATTAGCAAAACATGTTTCACTGTACCCACATCACAATTTTAAGTTTCATGTCATAAAACAAGCCATCAAAGACCCAAGAGGTGGCTCTACTACACTGGAGTTGGAAACGTTAGAACTCCTATGGCAAGTATGCTTAAACACATATAGCCACCCAGGGCTTAATGACGTGTTCACTTATCTGCCTTTTAAAGCTGAAAAAATTTCATGAGGTAGAATGTATCTTCTTTTTTTTATTTTATTTATATTTTTAAGTAAAATAGTTTTATTTAATTATTAGTAATACACCTATGCATTTTTATAGTATTATTCCTTTAAATGTAGACATTTTTTACATCACATAATTACTTTAGGAGGGGTATTTAAAAAGCAAATATGTCTTGTTTTTGTATCTGATGTAGTTCAATTACAACTGTTGGACAAAAAGCGCTTAATAATTAAAGTTTGTGGTCTATTTACTTTTCGAGTCCTTGATGTCTGCCTAATTTCCTTTTGTTTTGAGCATCATTGAGAAATTTACCCAGCTGGGAATTAACCCATATATCACTGGATGGGTGGCCAAATGGCTCACTGACAGAGTGCATACAGTCAATGTTGGGGACTCAACCTCTACCAGCAGACCAGTTACCAGTGGTGTACCACAAAGATCTGTGCTGGGCCCCCTGCTGTGTGGAATCTGTTTCTCTGAGGTCCAGGTGAAAATAGATAGCCTGTGACTTACCAGGTTCACCTATGACTGCAAACTGGGTGCAGTCATCGAGTCCCCCAACGTGTTGACATACTACAAAAAGGGCTTACACAGACAAGTGATTGGTGACAAAGCCATGGATTTAAACTTAATGCAAAAAAATGTTTTATCATACCTTTTGGCAAAGGTCTTTGTCTTTGTCAAAAGACATGCTTCTGGAGCATTTCTCCCCGGGCCTCCGCTGAAAACAGGATATGTGGAACCTAGTCGGACTTTCCTGGTCAACAAATGTTAAATAAAAAAAATAAATAAAAAGGGGAAGTCCGTCCAAATTATAATTACTAACGGTACCCCCTTAGCGCAAACCCTGTGGTGAGAGTTTTGGGAACACAGGTTGATAGCAACCATAACTTCTATCACCATGTGTCTGCAGTGGTAAGGAAGGCCTTCTATGTTGCACATCTCATAAGTAGGGGCACTGCATCCAGAGCTAAGGATGTTACAACTCCCCAGTACTCATCCCTCATCAGACCACTAATAGAGTACAATGCTCCCTTCTGTATGTACCTCACCAGACACCTGCAGCAGCTGGAGAGACCCCAGAGGTTTCTCACCAAGAAAATTCAAGCCCTTCAATACATGACCTACATAGACAGACTGAAGGCCCTGTCACTGTACTCTGTATGTTATAAGCTGCTGAGAGACTACTTGTGCCTGACCTACAGAGCTGTCTCAGACCCTGTCCTAATGAAAATGCTGCACGTCTGCAAGTCAAACGGGACACAATTCATTAATTCTAGGAATCTTAACCTAGCCTGCGACACTAATAGGACATGCAGGAGAGACAGATATGTCTCCCAGATATTGACACTCCTCTGGAACATACTCCCAATTCACATAAAACAGAGCTCCGCAATGACCCCATTTAAGCATTGGGGTTGTCACCTGTCCCTCTTGGATAAGGGCAGTCAGTGCTGATCATAGACTCATGCTGCAAATATAGACCGTACAACTTGGTTAGTAAGGGAACACGGGTATAACATGGCTAGACTTATAAAGGCCCTAGGGCCAATAGCCTAGAAACCTTGTATGAAGATATGAACCTATGAACCTGTAAACCATACCATGATGTATGTGGATAGACTGAAAGCCATGTCACTGTAATCTGTTTCGTATAGGATGAGGTGACTTCTGCCTGGCCTCCAGGCCAGTCTCTGTCCCTGCCCTGGTGGGAATAGAGCATATCCACAAATCAGATATAGCTGATTACATCAGCAGTGTCTATTGAGGAGAATATAGTAATAATGTGTTCCACATGCTGATGTAAAAGATGATACTGACCCCAAATGGATACATGGAGAGTACAGGTTGTATGAGTTGCCTGGCATCAATGTTACTATGTGTATGTGCGCAAGAGGAAGGTTTTAGCTCATTAGGTGGTGAGTGAGTATGTTATGCATTATCTCTTAGCCAATGCAAGGCCATATTGAGCACAACTACATCTGCCTACACCCACAGCAGCTGCTGATTCCCCCTCTGAATCCTCATCTTTGTGTGGCTGTGGTGACCTTGGCATTGGTGATGGCCCCTTCCTCTTGTTTATCCAGCTGAAGCTGTTTTCTGAGGATGTTGTTGTGTAGCATGGCAAATACTGTGAATATCATGTCCGTAGGTTGTACTGCAGTGCTCCCCAAGATGTATCTAGGCACTGAAAATGCAATTTCAGCAGCCAAAACATGCTCTCTATGATATTTCTGTTTTTTTGTAGATCCCTCATTATGGAGTTCTTCAGCAGGTATGTGTGTGTGTGTATTTCTGATGGGTGTCATCAGCCATGGTTCTAGTGTATAACCTGCATCCACCAGTAAATGACCTTGTGAGATTTCCCCCCTAGCGAACATGTGATACAGTTGGGAGGTGTGCCAGATATGTGAGTCGTGGTGACTGCCAGGGTTGCCAACACACACATGCAAGATGATTCCCTTGACCTTCCACACAACTTGGCAGTTAATAGAGTGGAAGCCCTTTCTATTTATGTAGAGCCATTCTTGTTCCCTGGTTGGTACCTTAATTTCAATATGTGTGCGATCTATGGCACCCAGTACTTCACGGTAGTGTGCTACGTGGTAGAACCCCTGCATGTTTCTGGCCCTATTATCAGGAGTACGGGAAAATATATGGGTATATGTGGTCATTGGCATGTTGGAGCATAGCATTCAGGAATTTTATTTATTTATTTATTTATTTGACATTTGTTTACCGGGATTGTCCGACTGGGTCAGAAGAACCCATTTTCAGTGGAGGCCTTGGGAGAAAAGATCCAGTTACATACAAAAATGTACAAACTTTATACAGATAACATAAAAATTCCATGAGTTATAAGTAAGCAGGTACACTGTTTTGAGGCCAGATGGTAACAAGACATGTATGTTGACAAGAAAACATAGCATTACATGATGTACAAGTAAATAACGGAGAGTGGTGAAGTACAGGAGGAGAGAGAGAGATTCAGTCTGACCAGATCAAGAGAAGAGATTTGCCTTGCTCAGAGCAAGGACACAAGCAGGAGTTGATCATGTGTTGTTTCTGTACTGTTTTAAAGGCAGGTCAGTTAGTAGTAGTTCTCACAGTAAGTGGAAGTGAGTTCCACGCTTTTGTAAAATAGTGGGAACAGAGGCTTTGTCCAGCTGCCTTAGAGGATATAGAAAGAAGCTCTTTATCTGTAGAACTAAGTGTTCTGTTTGGGTTGTAAGGTTTAATGATGTTATTTAGTGCTGGGCAGACTTGTGGTTTGTAGACTATGTTGTGGAGTGTTAGTAGTTGGGGAGTTCTAAGCCAGTTTCGTTTTTTTTTAGTGACCAGCAGTGGTGGGTTCTAGTTTTTGAGTTGGTGGCAAATTGGGCCACTTTATTATAGCGCTGTTTCATTTTGGATGTAGATGAGCTCTGTAAATTAAGTATTGGTGCGCCATAAAGCAGGGAGGGCAGAAATAGTTTTGACAAGGGTGGTTTTGGAAAACGAGGTTAGGGTGTGTTTGTTTTTGTGTAGTGTGCCGAGTTTCTGGTAGGCTTGCTTTATGTTTTGTTGGATGTGGAGATCAAACCATACGCGATCGTCTATGACTACACCAAGTAGTGTGATGAGGGGGGCAGTTTCAATGGTGGTGGTATCAGCAGAGAGAATGTAAAGTAGTTTAGGGTAGTAGGACAGTTCTTTGGTGTTTAGGGTAGTAGTGTGCAGTTCTTTGGTGTTTAGGGTAGTAGTGTGCAGTTCTTTGGTGTTTAGGGTAGTAGTGTACAGTTCTTTGGTGTTTAGGGTAGTAGTGTGCAGTTCTTTGGTGTTTAGGGTAGTAGTGTGCAGTTCTTTGGTGTTTAGGGTAGTAGTGTACAGTTCTTTGGTGTTTAGGGTAGTAGTGTACAGTTCTTTGGTGTTTAGGGTAGTAGTGTACAGTTCTTTGGTGTTTAGGTTAGTAGTGTGCAGTTCTTTGGTGTTTAGGGTAGTAGTGTACAGTTCTTTGGTGTTTAGGGTAGTAGTGTGCAGTTCTTTGGTGTTTAGGGTAGTAGTGTACAGTTCTTTGGTGTTTAGGGTAGTAGTGTACAGTTCTTTGTTGTTTAGGGTAGTAGTGTACAGTTCTTTGGTGTTTAGGGTAGTAGTGTACAGTTCTTTGGTGTTTAGGGTAGTAGTGTACAGTTCTTTGGTGTTTAGGGTAGTAGTGTGCAGTTCTTTGGTGTTTAGGGTAGTAGTGTGCAGTTCTTTGGTGTTTAGGTTAGTAGTGTGGAGTTCTTTGGCATTTAGGTTAGTAGGACAGTTCTTTGGTGTTTAGGGTAGTAGTGTGCAGTTCTTTGGTGTTTAGGGTAGTAGTGTGCAGTTCTTTGGTGTTTAGGTCAGTAGTTCAGTTCTTTGGTGTTTAGGGTAGTAGTGTACAGTTCTTTGGTGTTTAGGGTAGTAGTGTACAGTTCTTTGGTGTTTAGGGTAGTAGTGTGCAGTTCTTTGGTGTTTAGGGTAGTAGTGTACAGTTCTTTGGTGTTTAGGTTAGTAGTGTACAGTTCTTTGGTGTTTAGGTTAGTAGTGTACAGTTCTTTGGTGTTTAGGTCAGTAGTTCAGTTCTTTGGTAGAAAAAGAAGCAGCTTATTTTTGGGGGGGGTTGAGGAATAGCTGGCAGTTTGTAACCTAGGACTCAAAAGCAGAAAACGTTTGTTGAGTATCCGAGAGAAGTTGAGGTAGTGTGCGAGAGGTACAGATTATTGTAGAATTTCACCATATTGTATGAGTGTTCCGCTAGTAAATGCAGTACATCGGTCATTAGTAAAGGTATTAAAAAGTAGGGGACCTAGGATGGATCCTTGTGGGACTCCGGTGGGATTTGCTAGAAAGGGGGAGATAACATTTGACCACTTTACAACTTGTTTTCTATTATGCAAATAACTGGAACAGATTAGTGTAGGTGGAGTAACTCCAAGGTTATAGAACTTGTTCAAGAATGCAACACTGTATCAAATGCCTTGAGAGGTCAAGAAATAAAGCAGATACATAGCAACCCGTGTCTCTAGCTCTGTTTACATATTCTGTGAAGGCTAGAAGGCTGTAGTTGTCCTGTGACAGGGACGAAAGCCATGTTATGTGTTTTTAAGGAAGTTGTTATGCTGTAAGTATTTCATGAGCTGAAGATGAATACATTTTTTCAGTATTTTAGAGATGGGAGGAAGCACGGCTATGGGTCAAACGTCTGTAAGCTCAGTGGAGTTACCTCCTTTGTGAATGGGGATAATATGGGGCTTTTTCCTGATGTTAGGTACTTTGGCTTCAGATATGGATCACTTGATCAAGATGCTGACTGGGTATGTTATGGATTCAGATATGGATCAAGTGATCAGGATGCTGACTGGGTATGCTATGGATTCAGATATGGATCAGTTGATCAGAATGCTGACTGGATATGCTGTGGATTCAGATATGGATCAGTTGATCAGGATGCTGACTGGGTATGCTATGGATTCAGATATTGATCGATTGATCAGGATGCTGACTGGGTATGCTATAGAGTCAGCTGCTAATTTTAGGTATGTAGGACTGAGGTTGTCAGCAGACGTAGAGCAGGGTTTACGTTTGTGCAGTAATTATTTATGAGGCTTTTAGGTATTGGCTGAAGAGAGAAAGTGGGATGGTTCTCAAAAGGGGATCTGTGCAGTGAGAGTAAGGAGGGTCTGGGCCCAGTGAATGGGGAGTATTAGGGGTAGATAAAGAGGAAGAGAGGCAGGTATTGGTATTTGTAGTTTTAGTGATGAGATCACTTATAGATTTTATGAAGTGGATATTAAATCTTCAGCAATTTGAGAGGTAGGGGCATTGAGTGAAACCTTGGATTCCTTTTTGTTTCTGGGATGGAATAAAGTTGTAATACTGGACCAGATTTTTTTTGGATTGTTTTATGTTTCTGCTGTAGGTGACTATAGTATAGCTGTTTATCTTTGGTAATTTTTTTTAATTTGCTTGGTTAAATAGCTGCTTGAAAATGATTAGGTCTTGTTCTTTATTGCTTTGTTTTTATAGAATCACACTGCATCCCTTTTTTTCATTAGGTTTTTACATTCCTTAGTTAGCCAGGGCATGGGATTGTTTTTGATTCTTTTGGTGTAAACTGGATTTAAGGTATCTAGTAGTTTTAGGAAGCAGTTATTAAAGTAGTGTACTGTTTCGTCTTGTGGTAGTGTCTTTAGTGGTGACCAGTTTATTTTGTGAAGTAGATCATTAAACCTGTCTTTATAGAAGTTAGTGAGATTACAAGCCGATTTTAGGGTGTGAGTTTTTGGAGGAAGAGTGTTTACTTGAATGGTGAAAGCAGTTAGGTGGTCACTAAGGATGTTTAGATGTGTACCAGCATTAGTGACGTTAGAAGGGTGTGATACTAGCATCCAGTCTAAAGTAGATTGAAGAGTGTAGTATTTGTTATACCTAGTAGGGCAGAAGATCAGTTAATAAAAAAACATATAGGTTGATGCTGTTAGTGGTTAATTGGGATGTGATGGTTTGCCAGTCTATGTTGATATCTCCTAACATGATAGTTTCATGTTGAAATGTTTTGATGGTCCAGGAGAGTATGTCTTCTAGAGTAGGGGTGTTATGACCTGGGGGGGGGGGGTAGAGAACAATTATGCAGATTCTCTTAGTATCATTAAGGTTTAGGAAGGATATCAGCAGTTCTTCTGAGGAAAAAGTAGGTGTATCATTTATTTATGGTGTCATGTTAAGGTTGTCAGGATAGAGTAATGCCATGCCTCCACCTTTCTTATGGCTTCTATCAGACCTGAGTATGCTGTAGTTGGGAGGTAGGAATTCAGTCAGGTATGTTAGGCTTTAGCTATGTTTCAGTGATCTGTCCAGGGATGAAGGGGGATATTTTGCTGCCTAGGCTTCTGATGTTGATGTCATAAAGTTTAATTTTTTATGGAGTGTTCTGTAGGGATGATTAGTGGTGGGGCCAGAGGTAGTGTGGATGTAACCACATTTGTGACAGCAGAGAGATTAGATAGGAGTATATATTGTTCAGTTTTTTTGGAGGGGTGGATGCATGGGGTAAGAGATAGGGTTTGCTGTGTGCAGCGTCCAAGATTGTAGGGACTAAGTAATAGGGTGGGTTGTATAAATACAGTTGAGGGAAGATATTATGATGATATTCAGGAGATATAATTGATAGGGGATTCTGGATGCTGATGCCTGTGACACCCCCAGCATGTCCCCTGTTAGTCTCTGAATGTTGTATGCTACAGATACCTTTGTCTCCACTGCGATGGGCTCCCCTCAGTTTGCCCTGGGTCTGAGTTGAAGATGACAGGGGTTGCAGAGTTCCTATAGTGTGTCTGTATTCACCCTGTAGCACTCTACGATTTTCACATCATGTAGGTTATGATATGTTAAATGGGGTCTGAAAACTCTTCTCCTTCTTGGCCTTGGTCTGTTAGCAGCAGCAGCAGCATAGACTTCAGCCTGTTGCACAAACACATGAATTAAAGCACCAGCAGCCCTTAACATTGTTTCTATGTGGACTCCTTTCCGTAGCTGTACTCCTCTAGGTTTTGGAATTCACAGGGAAAACCAGCACTGAGTCTACGTGGTTGCTTTATAGCTTGTTGAATAGCTCTTTCTTCTTGGATTGGTTAATTAGCATACAATTCTTCTGCCTGTGGTGTAATTAGCATGCCATGGTGTCTACCTTGTGGGCGTGGTGGTACACACTGCATCCAAAACACTGCGCTACCCCGATGTGCACATGGTGTAAATGGACTGTGTAGGCTTTATTGAATTCGGCTGTGTCTTTTTTTAAAAATCTCATTTCTACATTTAGTTTGTACTAGATATCAGAACAAGATTCACTTTAATTCATTGTTATCATTAAAACAGAAAGTCGCCTGTCATTTGGCAGATTAATTCATCAATGGATGCAGGACTAGGTGACACTTGCAGGTATTAATTCTTTCAGTGCTGCGATCAAAACATGACAATATTCTGCTTACTTGATTCGTTGTGATAAATGCATGAGTTAATTCATTGTTCCTTATAATACTTTCATTAGCACAAACTGTAGTTATTCCGTTTCAGAAGATTTATCTGTCAGAAATGATGCATGTGCAAACAGACTAGAGTAAAGGATGTAAAGGCTAATATATTGTTACATATTAAGGAGAACAGTAAATCAATCAGCGTCTTAAAAACAGGATTTTTGTTATGTTCTCAAACTCAAATCTGTACTGACTATATAAGAATTCTTTAGATGACTAGTTCCAGGATACTTGCATAGCTTTGTCCCAAAATATTTATAAATCACTTGACAACTGTTCCACAGGCCTTAGGGCTCTAGATTCTTCAATTTATGTACCACCATCACTGTAAATGCTGCGTTACAACTGCGGAAGGTACACTGACTGCTAAGTGTTTGTAGAGTCAGGAAGTAGATCCACTGAAAAAACTTGATTCCTTTTGTGCCAGTCAAATAGAAAGAGGCTTTCTGGAGTGAGAAGAGGCCCCAGTGTAATTGTAAAAGGCAACTTTTATGAGGTGAACAAAAGTTCAAGGCTAATTGTAGAAAGGTGCTTCTCTGAGGTCTCCAAGGTTCTAGGCCCAGCATATGGTTTAATTGTAGAAAGGTGCTTCTCTGAGGTCTCTGAGGCACTAGACCCAGCATATGGTTTACTATTTACCATAGTTTATAGAAGAGAAATGATCTCTTCCTTTTGTAGTCCTCAGGTACGAGAGGATCTTTGTAGTATTTGATTCTCAACTTAGATATGAAGGGTGGTGATTGGGGAGAAGGGGAGAGTAGACCTGGCTTGCTTTTTAGATGAGGGGCACCAGATCAGGAAACTTAGAGCTGGGGATGCCAGATCATGGGATGGCAAGGTTGCTAGATGTTCAAGTGACAGCTTTGTGGAGAACAGGTGGGTCTTACTTTTAGTGGAGCAATTACTTAAAGGCAGTTAAGATTTGGTTTAATTAATCCAGGTGGTGCCCATTTGACAGACAGAATGATAATTAATTTGTCTCCTTCAGCTAGATAGATGTCCAAGGATTTATGTCAGCTCACTGAAGGAAATTAATACCACTAAATTCCTCAAAAGCAAAGGGGCTGGATGCTGCTGAAGGTGGTGGTGGGGAGTACTTAATGACAATATAAATAAAAAAGGACAAAAAATGTATAGATGTTCATATCTACTATGCCTTATCAGAAGCAGACAACAGAATCTAATATGTGTACTTTGCTATAACATAAAAAATGACAGAAAGTATTACTTTTCCCTAGAAAACGATATTATTTTTGGTTCTTGTTTCAATCGGCTGGGGTGCCATCTATGTGGAGTCTGCATGTCCTCCCTATGGACGCGTGGGTTTCCTCTGGTGCTCTGGTTTCCTCTCACATCCCAAACACATGCTGTTGGTGGATTGGACACACTTAATTGGTCCTAGGCATGAGCGTGTGTGTGTGTGTGTGTGTGTGTGTGTGTGTGTGTGTGTGTGTGTGTGTGTGTGTGTGTGTGTGTGTGTGTGTGTGTGTGTGTACATCTCTGGTAAACAAAGAGTAACACCAGAAAGCATGCAAATGACTACATGAATCTAATGGTGGTTCTGAGCAATAAAGGACATTTTCTATGTAACCACACCAAGTAATGCAGCAATTTCTTCAGAATACTTCTATATTTTGACCTTTAGCTATAAAATGCACTCAGATGGTGGCTCCTGCTGTAAGGACAGATATGCAATTTTGCCTTCTTATAATGAAATTTACTGCAAATGAATCTTAAACTGGGAGGATACAAGTCCATTGACAAAAAACAATGTATTGTTTCCTCAGTAAAAAAGCATTTTATGTCATTATTGTACTTGGAGGAATGATTTAAAGTTCACTGTAAAACAGAGTACCACACAAAATGTTAGACTCTTTGCACGAAAGCCTCATTTACTAAAGCCTCTGGAACTTGTCTCTGAAGTATTAATCTCGGTCTTCCTCTGAGATTTCATTATGGAATGCTAATGTGACAATGACAGACTGTACAGTTACGAAACACACTTAAACTGCAGTTCTAATCTCAGAACTTTTTGGTGCAGCATCCTTCTATATTTCACCCCATTGCTGTAGCCACAACATGCTACAACTGAAAATATATTTTTTGCTGATGAAATATAGAGACTTTTAGTTCCATTGTATTCACAGCTCAGTAAAGAGGAGTATTAGGCCATTATTTTACTTCGTGTACTGAGGAGAAATTCACCACAGCAGCCGGAAAGAAAAATGAGTGCAATGCAGAATGTCAGACTGGCACATGAACTCAAGCCAATGACTCCACCTGTGTCTGCCTTTTTAGTTGTTGCAAAATGTCCAGGTAATCACATGGTAGTTGACTACATAACACACTTACAACTGCAGTTCTAACCACAGAGCTTCCAGTGCAGTATGCCTCTGAATTTGACTCCACAGGTTTAAATGCTACAGAGCATGGCATTGTAGCCTCAGCATGTTATAAGTAAAACATGCATTTTGTGAAATTATATAGTATTTTCACATCTGAGAAACTGTAAACTTAGTACATATATATTCTGGACATTATTTTCACTCAGCCTTTTCTACAGAAGTCAAATAGCCCTCGGGTGGAAAAAACATAGTAGCAGACTGTGACAAAAAAAATCCCTCTGAAACATTGGCTTTACTAGCTGTCTATACGAAACCATATGTCACACCAAGGTGGACAGCAAGCATAGTGTCAGACTGTGGAAACAAAAGCCCTCTAAAAACCCAGATTTATCCTCTGTATGTAACCGGTCATATGTCAGTTCAACAGAGATATCTCACAATAAAAAAAATCAAGGACTCTAAAAAGGTATTTGGTACAAAACATACAGTGTCCCAGTTGAATGTCAAACTTCTGAGAGGGTACATTACCTCTGACTGTGAAGGAATCACATAAATGTAATGGCCATATGGCACATTGACAGATCTTGTCACCCTAGCAACCCATAACAATAAACAGATGTGATCCTGCAAGTGTCATTTGCTTTCATGCATCACCTGCCCCCAGTTTTTAGTGCAGAGCACCAAGGTGGAAACCAGGCACATTGTAGACTGTAACAACAAAAGCCCTCTGAAATGCTGCTTTTACTATCTGTGTTTAAACATGAAAACTGTCCAATAAAAATATGGCTTGTCATGGATGGTGTATGAGTCTAAAAAGACCAACAAGTTGAAATCTCATACTGTGGCTGTTATGTTATTTTCTTTCCAGGGAGACTGTAGAAGTATACAAAATTTGGGTATATTTTTGTGGGACATGTGATATATGAAAGCAAACTGTAGTTACAAGATCACTTCTGACTAACTACTGATGTATTTTTTTTGGGGGGGGCATATGTTAAAAACAATATGACCATTACATTTAGGTGATTCCTTCAAAGTCAGAGGTACTGTAACTTCTCAGCAGAGGTATATTCCACTTACAATGGACAATTAGGGAGACGGAGGTCGCAGAGCAGGGGACGGAACAAGAGGAAAGGTTCAGGAGGGGAGCATACAGGACCTACCCTCAAGAGGATGTGGGAAAGGGTAGGGGGTCCCTAGTAATGAACCTTTCAAAGCGTGATCTCACTAGGTATGAAGAAGAGGTGTTAGATAGAGGCCTGAGTTTCATACCAACCAGAGACAGTGACATAACTGATTCGATAATAGACCTTAAATTATTTCTAAGGAAAGTACAGTTAAGAATGGACTATGGAGGGAATAATGAGAGGTTGGAAGGGATAGATAGATTTCGTCCCAACAGCTTGTATATACCCCTTTGCATCCGTTGTTAGAAACCTTTATAAGTTGGTGGAGAATGATTTGCATATGTATTATAATGATATGAAAAAGGGAATGAATAAAATGTTAAGTACAACCTTACTTATATGCAAAGGAAGGCTCTGAATGGTTTAATGGAAGATAGTGACATTGTCATTAGACCCTCAGATAAGGGAGGACCGGTAGTGGTCCTAGATAAAGAGGAGTATGTACATAGCATGACTAGTTTGTTGGAAGATGAGGGATTTTATACTAAGATAAGTTTGAATGAGGTTGGTATGAAGTTATTTCAAGTGTTTGATGTATTGGATGATTTATATCAGAGTAAGATGATCCCTGATTCGTTGTTTAACTATCTGAAGGTTAGGAACCCTAAGATACCGGAAATAAAAGGCCTCCCTAAGGTACATAAGTCGATTATTCATCCACCCATGCGCCCGATAGTGGCAGGACAGGGATGGTTTACGGAACCTTTCTCCATCCTAGTGGAGTATTTTCTGAGGCCTTTGGTTGAGAAGAATAAGTATGTTTTGAAGGACAGTAAACAATTCTTGATAGAACTGTATGAATATACGAGAGAGCTACATGAACATGAGGAGTATATCTTAGTGACTTTGGATGTAGTTAGCCTCTTCACAGTTATCCCTAATATTGAAGGGATTATTAGGTGTCAGAACTATATGAGGAGGAATGGTGATTTTGAAGAGACATTTATAGAAATACTAACTTTATTTTTGGAGATAGTATTGGAGAATAATGTTTTCCTTTTCGGTGAAGAGTTGTATCTGCATAAAGATGGCGTAGCTATGGGCACATCATGTGCCAATAGCTACGCCAATATAGTAATGGCAGAATGGGAAGAAGAGGTGTTGTTCAAGATGGATTTGTTTGTAGAGAAAGTGGGGTTTTACAGACGTTTCGTGGACGATCTTTTCTTTGTATGGAAAGGCGATGAGGCATCTCTAACAATGTTTGTTGATAAGATCAATGAGGTTAGTGGTTATTTGAAGTTCGTCTTGAATTATTCCAGAGATGAGCTTCCATTCTTAGATGTAAACATTATTAGATTACCAAGTGGACTTTTGAATACGTCCATATATAGGAAATCCTGTTTTAGGAATAGCCTTTTACATAGACGTTCAATGCACCCAAATTATGTTTTTGCTAATATTATGAGAGGTCAGTCCATGAGGGCATCTAGATTGAACCCCAGCCCCCAAGGGTATGAATTAGAAGTACGAAGCCTTAAGAATAGGTTGATTGAGAGGGGGTATGATCCAAAGGACATAATGAAACATATGATGGAAGTGGATGCAATAAGAGAAGGTTTAGCAAAACCTTACTTCTCAGCAAGAAATGAGGATATTAGGTTATGCCATACCAGCACAGGATGTCTTAAGGTTTCCATTATTTTATACCAGGGATGTAAATAAGGTCACAGACATCGTTAGACAGCATTGGCAGGTGTTGAATTTAGATGAAAGTCTGAGTAAGTTGGTGGGAGAAGGTCCACGGTTTACGTATAAGAATAAACAGAACTTGAAAAGTAAGCTGTGTAATAGACCACTAACCAGGAATATGATGGTGAGGGAGCAACGTAACACGGTCCCTTGTAATAATTGTAATCAGTGTAATTTTATAGATGACAGGAAAGATTTTCAACACCCATTAACAAAAGTAGAGTATGTGTTCACCACAGGCACAAGTTGTATTAGTACATATGTAGTCTATTTGGCCCGTTGCGTTTCCTGCACAGCGTTCTACGTTGGGAAGACCAGTAGGCAGCTCAGGGAACGTATACGTGAACATGTATATGCAGTCAGAACTGGATCTGACAGTAATGCTTTAGCGAAACACATTAGAATAATGGGAGCTGAGCATGAGTTTGTATTTAGTGTACTGCAACAATTAAAGACCAATATTAGGGGAGGGGATGTAGATACTTGCCTTTTAGAATGTGAACTTAAATGGATTATTAGGCTCAGGGCAGATAAAATCCCTGGCATTAATGACAAGGTGCAAGTGCAACCTGCCCTTAAGAGGAAGAGGATATTTAGACCATAATATATGCTTACCACTAAGGGTTAACTCAGGAAAGGTGTGTCCTCATTTAATGATGTCATTTTTAATTGTTTTATTTTGAACCTATTGGGTTTGATCTTATTGTATTTAAATGTTTTTACTGACTATGCACTTTGTAGTTTGATAAAGCCGTGGAGGTGAAAGCGCTTACTGACAGTGCTAGCATACAATAAATCCTTTTTTACTGGAATTTTGCGTGTTGGTGTTCTTATCGTGGTTTGGAACAAGGAACCAATTCTTTGAAGACTGAGAGTGATATATTTTACAGCCATTCACTTCACTTGCATGTGGACTTTTATGTATATTCCACTTACACAAGTATGTTTGTGTTTTTGTACAAAAGTACCTTATTCAAAGTCCATGATGTTTTTTAATTGCCTTGCAATGGCCATGTGTTTTCAAATGCAGCATACCTTCTCACCCCCTTCCCCATTAGGCATCCATCTTCTATGTACACCTGTAACATCTGATTTTAGAGAAAGTATAAAAAAATAGAAAAGTAATTTATTTCAACCCCTCATTCTGAAACTGTATACATGCTCTTAAGTTGGTTACTTGTACTGATCTGGCAAAAATCCTTTGCATACTTTGTCCTTCTGTCTCCCCTATCTCTCATATGTTTAAAGAAAAAAGAAAAAATGCAAAATCCACTGTGTCGTTCCTTCAAACCAACACTTTATTACACACAGAGTGAGTGCTTTTGTCTGTTCACATTCATAATTACTGGCCTTGTGTATGCAATAGTCATTAGCAGACAGCAGAACAACTAAGAAAAATAGATTTATTTTATAGTCTGTTTAAGTATAATACCACAGTAATATGGCAAGGTTACTGTCTTTCCAAGACTATAACTAAATTAATTTTTTTGACAGTTTTCTTCTCCCATACTGTTCAACTTCTTTCAAGAATTCTGGACAAAGTCAAAAATAATGGGGGACACAAAATCAGGGACAAGTTTTAAGTACTTCTCTAATTCACTTAAAAAGTTAATAGAAGAGGTTTTGCATCAATACACATTTTTGAATAATATGTTTCAATCTGTAATGACCAGCATTAATGACTGACAGTAATCCTCAGTGACTTACCAGAAAATCAAAACTTTTATGAGGGGCAAGACAAAAATATGAGGCACCAATCAGGAGTGTAGCCAGGAATTTACAGGTTGTACACACTGGAACACAACTGCACCTCCTCGCCTGTATAATGTATAGGTCATGAGTTGGTACTGCAGTATATTATAAATGCATAGGCCATGGGTTGGTACTGCAGTAAATTATAAATGTATAGGCCATGAGCTGGTACTGCTGTACATTATAAATGTATAGGCCATGAGCTGGTACTGCAGTACATTATAAATGTATAGGCCACGAGCTGGTACTGCAGTACATTATAAATGTATAAGCCATGCATTGGTACTGCAGTACATTATAAACGTATAGGCCATGCGTTGGTACTGCAGTACATTATAAATGTATAGGCCATGCGTTGGTACTGCAGTACATTATAAATATATAGGCCATGCGTTGGTACTGCAGTACATTATAAATGTAAAGGCCATGAGCTGGTACTTCAGTACATTATAAATGTATAGGCCATGAGCTGGTACTGCAGTACATTATAAATGTATAGGCCATGCATTGGTACTGCAGTATATTATAAATGTATAGGCCATTCGTTGGTACTGCAGTACATTATAAATGTATAAGCCATGCATTGGTACTGCAGTATATTATAAATGTATAGGCCATTCGTTGGTACTGCAGTACATTATAAATATATAGGCCATGCATTGGTACTGCAGTGCATTATAAATGTATAGGCCATGAGCTGGTACTGCAGTACATTATAAATGTATAGGCCATGCATTGGTACTGCAGTACATTATAAATGTATAGGCCATGAGCTAGTACTGCAGTACATTATAAATGTATAGGCCATGAGCTGGTACTGCAGTACATTATAAATGTGTAGGCCATGAGCTGGTACTGCAGTACATTATAAATGTGTAGGCCATGCGTTGGTACTGCAGTACATTATAAATGTATAGGCCATGCATTGGTACTGCAGTACATTATAAATGTATAGGCCATGAGCTAGTACTGCAGTACATTATAAATGTATAGGCCATGAGCTGGTACTGCAGTACATTATAAATGTGTAGGCCATGAGCTGGTACTGCAGTACATTATAAATGTGTAGGCCATGCGTTGGTACTGCAGTACATTATAAATGTATAGGCCATGAGCTGGTACTGCAGTACATTATAAATGTATAGGCCATGAGCTGGTACAGCAGTACATTATAAATGTATAGGCCACTAAACACAGAAAGTGTGATAAGAGACTTAGGGACACAGGTGGACAGTGGTCTCACCTTCGATAACCACATCGCCACAACAGTCAGGAAATCCTTCTATGTGGCACACCACATAACGAAGGGCTTTTCATCCAGAAAAAAGGAGGTCATTGTCCCACTGTACTCATCCCTCATTAGACCCATTATAGAATACAATGCCCCATTTGGTATGTACCTCTCAAGACATCTGCAACAAATGGAAAGGGCTCAGAAATACCTCACTAAAAGAATCACAGGCCTAAAGCAGATGCCCTACGCTGACCACCTTAAAAAACTCCAGCTATACTCTGTCGCATATCGTCTACTCAGAGGCGATCTCTGCTTAACATACAAAGCCATGTCAAATCCAGAGCTGTTGGACATGCTACACTTAAAGAAATCCCAATCCCTCAGAGCTACACGCTCCAGGGATCTAAACCTTGTCATCACAATAAACAAAACATGCTGGAGGGATAGGTTCCTGACCCAGAGACTCCCCAGACTCTGGAATAGATTGCCCATACATGTCAAGCAGAGTGCCTCTTTGGACCTCTTCAAGAGGAACCTTGACAATTGGATGGGAGAAAGGAAATTCACCCCTGGGATCACGTCAGTCACCCTGCTAGACAGGGGTCCAGGAAAGTAAATAATGTGGGAAGAAATAGCCAGGGAATTGTTATGGCTAGGCTTGTATAGGCCCTAGGGCTGATAGCCTAGTACCAACCTATGAACCTATGAACCTTTCTATGAGCTGGTACTGCAGTACATTATAAATGTATAGACCATGCATTGGTGCTGCAGTACATTATAAATGTATAGGCCATGCATTGGTACTGCAGTACATTATAAATGTATAGGCCATGCATTGGTGCTGCAGTACATTATAAATGTATAGGCCATGCATTGGTACTGCAGTACATTACCTCTTTGGACACATCTCATAGACTGGCTTTTGGTTTCAGTGCTGCACTGTAACAACACTGTGTAGAACAGCCAGATGACTGCACATACAAGGCCTACTGTGACAAGCTTCTTTGCCATACTGTGACAAGCCTCTTTGCCATACTGTGACAAGCCTCTTTGTCGTATTATGGCAACCAGCGTTGCATCACTTCTGGCATTCAGCACCAATTGTCAGTGCTACAACATAGCAGCCAGTCCCAGAGTTTTAACCATAGCAGAGCCAGTGCCAAAATAAAACAAGCTAATTATACAAAATTAACAATTACACAATGTATACACGATCAAAACACACCCACCAGATACATATACATTTGTGATAGTTATTCTAAAGAGCTGTATCTATTAAATATTCTCCTTTGGACATCCAGCATTTTTGTAGCTTTGGTTGTGTTTTTTGCTGTACTCATCCTTGTCCACTGGTTTTATCTGCTATTCCAAGTAAGTTTAAATCCCTAAACATATGCCATTACATTGTAAGACAGACAGACAGACAGCAAACTGGCTGATAGATAAAACCCGTGTAGTTAAAGTAGCAGGTGCCATCTCAGAAAGCAAATTGTGGTTAGAGGCATTCCTCAGGGCTCAATAGTTGGGTCCCTTCTGTCCAGTATATGCTTGTTAGATATCCAAACCACTGACTGAAACACATTGCTAACTAAATTTATCAATGACTGCAAGCTGGTGCTGTCATTCAGTCAGCAACTGATACTAGCAAGGACTAAACCAAAGATATCAATGAGGTTTTAGGAAACGGGCTTAAGTTAAATGCAAAGCAGCGTAGCATTGTCACCACTGGTACACAAAACATGACAACAGCTTACATTATAGCTGGCATCCCACTCCGGAGTGATGTAGTGATCACACATCAATACCCTTGATTTTTAACCACATATTCTTTGATCATCCTATAGCAACAACAGTCAGGAAATCCTTCTATCTGTCTAGCCCAGTTAGTAAGTCACAGTATTTCATCCAAGTCAAAAGAACTTATCTTTCCTCTGTACTCTACCCCGATCAGACCACTTATAGAATGTAACGCTCTTTTTTGTCTGCATCTGAATCAGCACATCATGCAGCTACAAAGATTCCAGAAGTTTCTAACTAAAAGGATCACCAGGCTAGCGACTCTCATTTATCAAGAAGACAGGCTTCAAACGTTATCCTTATATCTTGTCTCATGTAGAATCCTGTGCTGTGATTTAAGTCTACCATTCTCTGTTGTTTATGGCTTAGCTCCCCCAAGACCTCCTGCACCCCCACAAAATAAATGCTTCCACAAACACTCAAAACTAATGTCTTGAATCTCCAACAAACAAATAAGAGATGCAGGAGGGACAGTTGAGTTATTCAGTGTTTCCCAACCTCTGGAATGTGTTACATAAATACAGGGTGATACCATCTTTATTTTAAGACTAAACTTGAACATTAGATAGGCACCCATAAATTCCTGCACATCCTGACTTTCCTGATTTACCCCTCTTGAAGATGGGAGGTGTCCTGTGAAGGTGGCTGTTGTCAAGAGCTTTGTATACTCTATTTATTAATTTATTCATTTATTCTTTGTTGACCAGGTTAGTCCCACTAGGCTAGTAGCCCCTTTTCAAGGGAGATGCAATGTGGTATTTACACTATGAATAAACGAATTTACAATCATGTGCAGTGGCCAGCAATTTCACTCCTTTTTTTCAGATCATAGTAACAGGACATAAGTAGATAACCTGTGTCCTACTACTGTGCAGTATGTTTTTCTTTCAGCTTTTCCTGGTTAGGGTCGCCACAGCGGAACTCCAGTCCACTAATGATTGGCAGTAGATTTTTTTTTATGGGTGCCGAGTGGCCAGCTCGATGCCCAACCTTCAACAAAGGCACGCCCATTCTACGCATGTCTTTGGAACGCCACTCAACCGCAGGGAGGACATGCAGACTCCATACGCACCATCAATTGGTTGCCCTTAGCAACTGATAGCAATGCAGAGTTAGCAATCTCTAGTCACATATTATTATGGCAGAGACTGCTTCATGAGCAAGTCCTGAAATAACGAGACTGAATGGCTGAAAAAACAGACTTACATATATCAAGTCTGAGATAGCCATTTCTTAGAATATTCCCTTTTGTCTGAGGTATGGCAATCTTGGAGTTGATATATAAGTTTGGGAGATGCAGAGGGGCTTGCTCTGTGCAAAAACAAGTTTAAAGCAGAAGAGCAATGCTCAAGATTCATTCTTCTCCCGCATTTTCAATCTTGATTTTATTTTTTTCAATGTGTTGGCACTTGACACTATGAAGGCAGACATTCCGGCGATATTGAAGTGTATTAACCCATCAGTTAGTTCACACAGGAATGGGCGTGGCCGCCGTGATTGACATGCCGGAGGGCGGCGATTAAGAACGGTAATTTGCCATGATTGACACGGAATGCACACTGGCAAAGAAATTTATAGAATTATAGAACCATTATGGATGTTCATTTCACTTGAATATGTCAGTAGATGATCATAATATAAAACAGATTATTATGGGAAACTGGAATAATTTGACAGGTAATATTGATGTGAATTCCAGAATCCAATCTATGGTATAAAACAGGATGCACCTTGAAGGATCTTTTTGTTATAACTAGTAAATCTTTTGGGGCCCTTTCGTGTGGTCAACATAACTGGTGTAAATTTATTAATGTGGGCTCTTATTTATTTATTTTTTTAAACATCTTAATAAGCCCATTTCTTGTATGGCACACTAATTGCAGTTCATTTGTTATTAGCTATGTCTGTGTGGGATGTGACTGTTTTTACATTGTACAACTACCAAGATTAATCAACAGTCATGCAATAAATACAAATGATCCTAATAACATCCTTTGGCTAAACATTGTTCAGTTTGTAGGGGAAAGAAAAGGACATTTTCATTTGTTTTACATTAGATCAGGAAACCTGTGATTATAGAGGAGGTGATTACAAAAATAGGTTAGAAATGCAAAAGGTCAAATGACAAATATTTATATGCATTTGTATCCCCAGGTTTGAATGAAGTTACTATTAAATGCTTTTTAGAAGATAAATTAGTTTTAACTGCCGCGGTGGTATGACGGTAGCGTTGTTACCTCACAGCAAGAGGTTCTCCCATTTGATTCTCGGCTTGGCTTGGGAGTGCCTTCTGTGTGGAGTCTGCATGTCCTCCCCGTGGTTGGGTAGCATTCGAAAGACATGCGTGCATAAATGGGCATGCCTTTGTTGAAGGTTGGGTGTTGAGCTGGCACCTCAGCATTTCATAAAAATCTACTGCCAATCATTAGCGGACCGGAGTTCCTTTGTGGCGACCCCTTACTGGAAAAAATCCGAAAGACAGAAGATAAATTAGTTTTAGACTCCCCATAAAGCAGGATAGTACTAGTAGTAGGATGAACGGAAATTCCAGCATGTGACAAACTGTGAACCACTTTGTAAAAAATAAGTCACTGATAACACACAGTCAGAGAACAACTATTAACCATTCTTCGAAAGAAAGATACTTCTGTAATTGTTCTCTGGTGATTATGTGTATTTTACCTTTGGACATTTCTGCTGATGAACTTCGATAGTATTCAGTAAATTCAAACTTAAGTTGTGTTACTCCTATACCTACCTAGGGAAAATGACTTGGCAGCTTTCAATCAAAAGGTGGGCGGTGTACTGACATCGCTGTCACAGGCGGGGTTTGGGCGGGGCTTGCTACTGCGCATTGGGTGGGTTAATACACTTCAATATCGCCAACATTTCACTAGAGAGCTCTAGCAAGAGCTGTGCAGTCAAAGCACATGCAATTGGCTGACCTTAGCAACCAATGACAGCGCTTTCCCAACAATGTCTAGTCTGCTAGTCATTTGACTAAAGACTGATGGGAACTGCAGGTAATCTTTTTTTTTTTTTGTGGCAGGAAGCTAGGTAAACTGTGGGTAGTGATAACATGCCTTTGTTCACATTTAGTACAATTGGTATGGTGTGGGGGTGTCCTGCATACCTCTCAACTTGTTTCCTCTAGAATTCTGGAAGAAGCCAAACATGGGGGGACAAAATCAGGGACAATTTATAACATTACTCTAATTAAATTTAAAAAAGTTAATGGAACAACAGTTTTTGCATCAGCATGCATTTGCTGAACACTGAGTATGAAACTCAAACATCTAGCTTTACTGACTTGTCTCTGTAATCCTCGGTGATTTACCAGAAAATCAGGGACAAGGCAAAAAAAGTAGTGTGAGGCAAAAATAAAAGATGTTATGCAAAATCAGAATCAGTCTCACAGATGTCCATTTACAGTGATAACTGTCTACTTTGCTCAAAAATTCTGCACATAGCAAAAAACAATGAAAGAACAAAATCAGACACAATTTTAAATATTACTCTTAATTCACTTAAAATGTTAATAGAACAACAGGTTTTGCATGAATATGCAGTTTCTGAGCAGTACGGAGCATGAAGCTCTAATGTCAAACATTACTGACTTGCCTAAAATCCACGATGATTGATCAGAAAATCAAAAATGTTATGAGGTGCGGGGGGTGAGAAAACCCATGTACACTCTGAAGGAAAGTACAAACATACAAACTTACTCTCACTTGCACAGCCACATGCACATACTCACAATATTGCATATGCTCACACTTTTTCACAAGCTGTCTTATTCACATACAAACACAATAAAATCAGGATTTGCAGTGCACCTCTTATGAAAAAAAGTAGACTGCATATGCTTCCTGCCACTACTCATCAACATCATTTTGTCTGGGATGATTTTAAGGTTGTTGATATCAGCAGAAAGGAGTGTATAAAATCTAATTTATGTGATGATAGATGGCTGGATTTTAGTAGCATCACAACAGGAAAGCATTTTAAACTTTAACCTACATGTCACCTGTGATGGTTAAGTTTTCCATGTATTATGGGCCTAAATGAGACTGATGCATGGTGTCAAAGCCACGGTCTCAAGCTAAATGCAAAAAAAATGCGTAGTAATCCCCTTTGGAAAAAACAGAGTACCCACAAACTACAACATAGGAGGTAATCCCCTGAAATCTGAAGAAGAAATAAGGGATCTAGGGACCCAAGTAGATAGCCAGCTTTCCTTTGATAACCATGTTGCCAAAGTGGTTAGAAAAATCCTTCTATGTGACCCATCTGATCATGAAAGGGTTCACATCAAGATGGTGCCCCTCTACTCTTCCTTCATCAGACCCATTATTGAGTACAATGCACCAATTGGAATGTACCTGGCTAGACATCTCCAGCAGCTGGAGAGACCACAGAGGTACCTAACCAAGAGGATTACTGGCCTCAAACAGTTGCCCTATGCAGCACGATTGAAAAAGCTAAGACTGTTCTCTGTTGCATACCGAATTGTTGAACATGCTCCATCTTAGCAAAACCAAATCTACTTGAGCTACACGCTCTAGGGATATAAACCTCAACACAACAATGAATAGAACATGCTGGAGGGATAGATTCCTTTTGCAGAGATTTCCCTTACTATGGAACAGGGTCCCGATCTACATAAGACAGAGCCCCTCACTATCACTCTTCAAGAGGAACCTTTATGAGTGGATGGGTAACAGAAACATATACATACACAGGCTTTTGTATTCACTATACCTCTTTACACCTGCTTACATGCTTATGTATGTCTTAGCTTCCTACTGGGCTTTGTTTTCTTTATTTTAGAATATTGCATTTAACATGTATGGAATGGTTTTTCAGGTGCACATATATGTCACATATATTGTATATTTTATATACATTTTAAATTTGAGAAGTACACATTTATATATATATATATAAACTATTGTTTTTACAACTTCTCAATATTTAATATACTTAACATACTTAATACATACAATATATATATTTACTTATTTATTTACATACACTTTTTAAACTAATTATTATATACATTTATTTACATATTTTTCTAGTTTTAATGTACATATATATATATATATATATATATATATATTTGTTTCATACATATGTATTCACAGGACATTGTTTTAAGACTTGTATTAAAATGTTTAGTCTGACTATGATGAACAATTGACCTAGCCAAACTGTACTCTAGTATCTTATACAATACTTAAAACTAACCTTTCACTTTATGTTGGCTTTTTCTATATACAAGTGAGTATAGAGTTATACGTTGTGAGTTGATTAAGATTAAGTATAATTAAGTGGTTTTAGAAATTTAATTTAATTTCATCTATTTTAATAGAAATATATACATATAAAAATTTCATTGTGTATATAAATACAGAACACTTTTTATACATATTTCTTTACTGCTGTTGCAAGTTGTGTGTTTAAAACTATTGCTTTAAATTATTTCAAATTGTTAATTGACACTTAATGATAATGACTTTAGTGACGTGAGTGTATAAATACGTAATTTAATCAAGTTTTTAATGTCTGAAGAAGTTGCTCAAACATTGAGCGACGAAAAGCGCTTTACGTTTACTTGTAATAAATTTGTGTGGTTTAGTCTTCAGTGACGCGTTGGATCTTTTTTCAGTAACTTATTTAATAAGGCACACAGCAAAAAGATGTCTAGTGGTCTGATACTAGACAGAAGAATACTGGAATGGTTATCTGAATTCCACCTCCCACCCCAGACAGATGTAATTGCCCTTAGTTTGTTTATAACACCATTAATATTTATCCGATAGTGAAGTGAGAACTTGTCATTGTATAATTGCTTGCAGTTAACCTGAGAACTTAAATCAGGAAAAAAAAACAAAAAATTAGGAAATATGGTATATATCTGAAGCTGATAAGATCATGACCACTGCATTGAAAGGAGATGAAAGCCAAACTGGAAGTTGGATAAAATGTAATTCAGGAATAATGTACTGACATGTAAGACCAGCAAGCCTGAGTTTGTTATTAATCTTGGTTGATTGCTAGTTTTACATCAAGGCTAGCCACTCAGGCAGTGTTAACATTGACTCTAGATGGTGTGACACTCCAACCCCATGTAAAAATTGATGAAGGGGGATGGGGGTTGACAGTGACATTGCTGTATTTCAGTTGTCACAAGAGGGAAACATATTTAGGCCATTTTTTTCTCTAGCTTTGTTTTTTTAACTCATTTATTATTCACAGACTTGGGCTGAATAGGAATGCTGTTTGATATTGAGATGTTTAAGAGTTTATGGAAGTAATCCCAACTTGACTCAAAGTTCGGATTATTTCAAATGGGGTACCCACTCTTGGTCATTCATGAAAATCATGCTGCGATAGCCAGTTTATTCAAAAGTTCTTGAAAAAGAGTATTGTTTTGGACTGTATTAGTTATTCATTTATAACTGGGATTTGAATATGTTGTGAAACGAGTTTCATGGATCTAGGATGACCTATTGATGTTTAAGCCTCGCAGAAAATACTACACAAAAAATGCATATCGAAAAGGCAGTCTGTGTAACATTATACAAAAGTGCTTATTCGTAGGCCAAAAAGCACCCACAGCTCTGTGCAGAAGGAGTCCGTGCAACCTATTAAGTAATATAATAATTCACTATTTAGTGTACTATGAGCTAAAGATAAATTTCATCTTGCAAGTGACCCTTTTTTTGCATTGTATAACATATAAAAACAGCAGTTTCTATGTCTAATAGCAGGATATTCTGATGTGGAGTTTGACAGTGCAGGGTTACATCATAATGGATGCAGACGTCAAATCTGTTACTCATAACCAAAGTCATGGTTGTCAGTATCTCTTGTTGGTTCATTTGCTGTCACCAACTAATGTTGAAAGAGAAAGTCTAAAGGAATCTGCTCTAAGGAAATGTCACTGAGTCATAACTTCCACTGCTGGGTAACTGAGTTGATCCAACCAAGTACTTTGTTGGAAAGGGATATTATGTTCGAGTTCCTGCAAAGACAGTGCAGGGAAACAAAGGTTGCCAGTTGCGTAAGACAGCAGAGGCATTTAGACTAAACTTCTAGTTTAACACAATAAGCCGTGAAATGGACCGGGGTGGCACAGAAAATTAATAATTACTAAAATGTCCCGCATATGCTGTTCTCACTTCAGCATCGTATTCATTTGTTGAACATGGTAGAAATGTATTTATTGACATTTGATTACTGGAAAAGTCTGACAGGGTAGGAGCCCAGTTGCAGCTGAGGCCCGAGGGGAAAAGCTTCAAAGTTTTTCAAAAACATTTTAAGAACAATAATTTTACGATATTCAAAAATAACACAAAAAAATCTTACAGTTTAAATAGTTATACTAAGTTAGACATCATGTGAAAACATGAGTTAAGAATAGATGCAATTATATGACAATGATGTACTATTTAGAGAAATTTTAGCCGCTTTATAGAGAATGTGAAGGTAAGTTAGTCTAATACAAACTGGAACTGCAATATGAAGTGAGAGAAAAAAGCCATGGCATATTCAGAAAGAGAGTTGGGGGGAGAGAAATTGAATGCAGTTAAGGAAATGAGTGAAGGAGGCACAGTAAAGAGGTGTAAGTTATGAATAGGCACTTGCTTATATCTAGGGATATTAGTCTATGCTGGGGTTAAGTAAGAACAGATCCAGATTTTGGCTGAGAAGTCTCTCAGAACGGTTTTAAGGACTGGAGGGAGGGTATTGACCTCATGGATAGAGGTAAGGAGTTCCAAGCCTTAGCAACATGATATGAGTGCATACTATTTCCAGCAGATTTCATAGGTTTGTGGACTACAGAGGAGTTTTTGGTTATTGGATAGTAATGACTGATTGGGAACATAATTGTGTCGAATGGTGTTTGGTATTTGACAGGCAGATGGATGCCAGATAATTTTATAGTTGGTAAGAAGCTGCATACATGATAGTTGATGGGGTAGTTGTAAACAATTTAGGCTTTTTAATGCTACACAGTAGTGGGTTCTGAAAGGGGTATTTGCTGCATATTTACCCAGTTTATTATAGCACTGTTCAAGTTTGGATTTTTGTAATGCCTGAAGGTTAGTAAGGATGGGAGCACCATAAAGAGTGTGGTGAGGAGATAAGTAGTGGCAAGTTTAGTTTTAGTTGAGTTGGTGAGAAAGTTTTTGGCACTCTAAAGCATTCCTAGTTTCTAACAATTTTTTTGTGCAATTTTGTACATGCAGGTTGAATTTAAGATTATCATCCACTATCATCCCTAATAATTTGCTATGAGGAGTGACTTTAGTGGTCACAGTATTAAGAAAGACGATGTTACATTTTTTCTTTTTCATGAAAGAAGGGGGGGGGGAGTACCTTCTTTTGTGGGGGTGAGCATGAGTTGTGAGTTTCAAAGCCATGTTTCAGTGTCTATTAAAGGTTCCTGAGTAAGTTTTGGGAGATATGCCAGGTTGTCTTATATTCATATGAGTGTGGAGTCATGTGTGTGTGTATTGTATTAGAGAGGCCTGTTGTGTGGATGTTTTGGAGAGTGTTGATGAGAAGGTTAAAGAGGAAGGGGGTAAAGGTTATTACCTTGTGGTACACCGGTGGTGACTGGGTGCCATTTTACTGACTGATACCTATTGGACAGGTAGCTTTGCACCCCTGAAGTGTGGGCTGAGAGGACATTGGAAGTAGAAGTTTGTTGTGATAAACTGTGTCGAAGGCTTTAGACAAGTCTAGAAATAACCAAGAGACTAGTTTGTGGTTATCTCTAGCTTTATTGATGGTATCTATATAGGTTAGAAGTGCAGTGTTAGTGCTATGGGAAGGACACAATGCATGTTGTGTAGGGGAAAGGAGTTTTTCCTGCAGGAGATAGTCTAGCAATTGTTTCTGAACATATTTTTGATGTATTTTGGAAAGGGGGATAAGATTGCTATAGATCTAAAGTTACTAATCTCTGTCGAATTTCCTTCTTTGTGTAGAGGGATAATGTGTGACTTTTTTCCGGATATATATATATATATATATATATATATATATATATGAAGCAGAGTGTAGTTTGAGTTTTATTTATGATGTGGGGACAGGTTTGAAGGTAAAAGCCCTTGAGTCAATTGTTACAGAAAGCATGCAGTTTATAGCTGTTTCAGGACAACTAACAAGGATTCACAAAGTAGAACAGGTTTTCTTTCATTTACTGAATGCAGATACTAGGAAACTAGGGAGGCTAAGTAACTGGCATATATAGTGTATTCTATTGGTCAAGAGAAAGGACAGTGGTCAGATTAGTAAGTGGTCCGTAGAATACAAATGCTACTCCTTTGGGGGGAATGTCACAGCCACATTCCAGCATAGGGCAGGCACATATTTTGAATCGTTGCAGTTAATACACAGCAAGGCTCTTAATACAATGTTCTCTGTCAAAATTATACCATCTAATGCTTAGATATAATCTTTTTTTGCAGTGATAGTTAACTGTACGTAATTGTGTGTACAGAATACTCATTTTCATTTGTCAGATTCAGTCAAATTGAACATTTATAAAATCATAACACAGCAGTATAAATCGGTAAAGCACTGCCCAGCAATATTATTTTTATGTCAGAACAAAAACATGCACTTCACTGTGTTCATACATAAGAATACAAACTACAAAAAGAAATATGGTAAAATAAAACAAATAAACATTAATGATTAGGGGAAAAACGTTTTGAAATCATTATGCTTAGCAGTGAGAGATGTTTGCAGGTAAGCATAAGTTAAAATGGTGGGTCATGATTCATAAAACTGGGGTTGTTGATCATAATCAGTTTATGACTTTGGACATGCTCATTGTGCCTCGCATGTCCAGTATGGGCTTGTGACTCTGGACATGCTCATTGTGTCTGGCATGCCCAGTATGGGCTTGTGACTTTGGACATGCTCATTGTGCCTGGCACGCCCAGTATGGGCTTGTGACTTTGGACATGCTCATTGTGTCTGGCACGCCTACTACGGGCTTGTGACTTTGGACATGGTCATTGTGCCTGGCATGCCCAGTATGGGCTTGTGACTTTGGACATGCTCATTGTGCCTGGCACACCTACAATGGGCTTGTGACTTTGGACATGGTCATTGTGCCTGACATGCCCAGTATGGGCTTGTGACTTTGGACATGCTCATTGTGCCTGGCACGCCCAGTATGGGCTTGTGACTTTGGACATGCTCACTGTGCCTGGCACGCCCAGTATGGTATCCTGAATATGCACAAACTGAAGAAAGATTTCAGTAATATTGAGCCATGGGCAGCCTGCAATGTGTTATAGAACTGTGTTCTGAAATTATCAGTCTTTAATTAGACTGAATTTGATACTAAATGAAAATTAGGCTATTAGAATTGCACTGCAATAAATGAAATGTGCACATTAGACAGGATAAACTGCTGACATTTTCAATAAATAACTGATGTCAAGTTGGGACTAACATATGGTGCACATGTCAGTAATTTTTCATTTCTGAGGTGATGTAGACTGACCAGGTCAGTAAAACAGATTACTGTGTGCTAAAGTAGGAGTCTTAAATGCCACAAGTGCGTTGTGCAGCTGGTAAGAATGCAGAAGTTAGAGCAAAGAACAGCAGGCAGACAGCAACTAATGGTACCCGTGCTGGGAAAAGTGTGCCGGCTGTGCAAGTCCCATCACAGGGCAGCATGGGTGGGGTGAATGACATAATGAAGAGAAGGCAATTCTCAACATTTTACTTTTAGTTTTTATTAGAGCTGTTGTCCCATGGTTCAGCGGATGCTGAAATATCTGATGTGTCAGTCTGTTATGCTACCGTACATTTCCTGTGCAACAACAGCTAATGCTATGTTTTTAGTTTTGTGTCTGTGAAACGTTAAATACTTTACACTTACTAAACTGAGTGGTGAGTTGTTCAGACAGTGTTACCCCTTCTGCTGTAGTAGTAGCAGTGACTTGTTATGGGAGAAGGTTGAGTGCCTGTGGTACGATGCCATGCACTTCAGGGGATCTCATTTAACTCTGTTATTAAATATTCACAGTGACTCTTTTTATAGCCTTCATTCTGAACAAAGAGGATTCACTTAGCTGAAATTTTGGGGCTCAAAGATTCCCAAACCCCAACACTGACTTTCTGGATCCCTTCTTTGAGTGTAGTAGTTGACAAGCTGGCTGGGATGCTTTTGAATAAATTGACGGAAGCAGGTTTCTTGCATCCTGTAGAGGTCGCACAACTTATACATGTACTATTTCTAATCTGTTGTTATATTCACTGGATCTCCAGAGAACAGACTTCTGCTGTGGTGTATTTATACCGGTCCCTAACACTGATATATATCAGACTTCTTCTATGGTGTATTTATACCGTTCCCTAACACTGATATATATCAGACTTCTGCTGCGGTGTATTTATACCGGTCCCTAACACTGATATATATCAGACTTCTGCTGCGGTGTATTTATACCGTTCCCTAACACTGATATATATCAGACTTCTGCTGTGGTGTATTTATACCGGTCCCTAACACTGATATATATCAGACTTCTGCTATGGTGTATATATACCGTTCCCTAACACTGATATATATCAGACTTCTGCTGCGGTGTATTTATACCGGTCCCTAACACTGATATATATCAGACTTCTGCTGCGGTGTATTTATACCGGTCCCTAACACTGATATATATCAGACTTCTGCTGCGGTGTATTTATACTGGTCCCTAACACTGATATATAGCAGATGCACTGCCGCTCAAAACAGAGTAAATAATTGTAAAAGATGTTCAGTCTTTTCTCATCTTCTGGAATTGGCTTTATTGACCCTGATAAATTTGAGCACAATAAAACAAAAAACGCTCAAAGAACTACTCAAAGAGCTACTTCCTAAGCAACAAACTAATGAAGCCCAGTCGCATATGTTGCTTAGCAGCCAGTAATGTGCTTGTTGGTCCAATGGCTCGAACCAGGTAAGTCCAGCTGGCATCATTTGTACTGCTGGTGTGACTGGCACTGGTATTATTGTAGTGGCTTCACTAGGACCTTTCCTACTAGATGCATGTGAAACTGTATGATCTTTGAAAAACATTTTGAGATTTTACCCTAAATATTCAAAGACTAGGTTGTCAAGCAATTTATTAATCTGATGTTACCAGTTATGTAAATATTTAAGGATCACAGAACTGAAAAAAAGTTTCTTTGACACATGGTTCATCACTGTACTTTGTCTTACTTGGGATGAGAAGGCAAATAAACTCTCATTCTGATAGTTTTAGAGGATATACAGTCAACAGGAAAATGAGGAGCACAGATACAATGTCTGATGCAACAAATATGAGGTAGTTGTGATTCAGAGGACAGTAGGAGAACAGGGGGAAAGTACAGGCAACATGGGGGGAGGGAGCAGAAAAAAGGCAAGAGACTGGAGAGTGCTGTCACAGTATATTAAATCACTGAGGAACAAAACCGAAAGTGCTGTTATGAGTTATTAAAAGTACGAAGATCAAGAAAAAGCAAGAGAATGCTGTCATGGCACTCTAAAAGTTTGGGGAAGAGGATGGGAGACTGTTATCTCATTCTATGCATGGGGAGCAAGATGGCATACTGTTGTTATGCCATTCCAAGTACTGGGGACAAGATGGGAAATATGGGGATCAAGACAGGAGACCATAGGTCTCAACCTGCTAAGATAAGAGGTCAATGTGGAGCGCAGACCACCGCAGTGTGTGACAACCAGCCAAAATGTGGAATACCCTGTTTTCACACTGTGAGAGAAGTGTCCCTTGTCATGGCCATGGTCTTTCAACCAAAATATACCATATGTAGTTATTAAATAATGCAGACACACACACACACACTCATGAAGACATATACATTTACATGTTCATATACAAACACACACACACACCCCCATGAAGACACATACATTTACATGTACATATCCACACACACACATATTCATGAAGACACACACACACACACACACACACACACACACACACACACACACACACACACACACACACTCATGAAGACACATACATTTACATATGTGTGTGTTTGTGTCTTTTGGCTTTTCCCGGTTAGGGGTCGCCACAGCGAAACTCCAGGCCGCTAATAATTGGAAGTAGATTTTTTACGTGACGAGTTGCCGGCCCTGACACACAACCTTCAACGAAGGTACGCCCATTCACGCATGTCTCCGCACAGAAGACGCTCTAGCTGAGAATCGAACGGCACAACGTCTTGCTGTGAGGCGACAACGCTACCGCAGCACCACCACCGCAGTATGTGTGTGTGTGTGTGTGTGTGTATATATATATATATATATATATATATATATATATATATATATATATATATATATATATACACACATACACCCACACACACACACACACACAGATGCAGAACGCAAAAGACATTAGCTCACTCATATAAAGAGAAACTCAGGGAGACACACGCACACAGCAGTAATTTCAGTATTGGTATAATTTATGTATTTCTTTATTCATTCAGAATAAAATGTTTGAAGATGCTCTCTCAATTGAGTGACTATAACTGCTAGGTACGAATGGTCACACACAAAGATGCAAAGGCACAGATACAGAGGTTCCCTACCGCATACCTACTCACAGAAACATACCCAGCAGTTAGTGCCACTTTATTGACCCAATACTTCTCAGATGTTTCATTCTGATTCACTAAAGGAAGTAATACATATAGTGTACCAACAGTGAAGTCACTGCTGTCACACAGTCCACAGCGTTGCATCTCCATCACCACCTCCCCACACATTGACATACATTGTTCTCAACTATCCTTGACTTTATTGAATGTCTTTGATTTTTTCTCATATTGTTATCTGTTCTTCAGATATTTTTCACATATTGAAGACTACAGTCCCTAAGTAATCATATACATTTTGAGTTTAGACTTCATAAAATGCATGCTAAGGCAAAATGTGTTATTCTATCAAATTTCAAAGTATATAACAGTATTTAAAATCTGTCTGGTTCGGGAACTTTGTCTCCTGTTTTTTTTTGCCTTCATCCCCGATTTTTGAGCCAAGATCTTGTCAGCCATTTACATACAGACAATACCTCTCAAGTGTCCAGATATTAGACTCATATTTTTGGGCTTTTCCACTGAAATTTGAAGTCTCCAAATAATTACATACATTTCTGTTTCAAACTTTATATCCTTCAGAAAATGCATGATAACACAAATTATTTTATTCTAGCAACTGTCTAAGTTTATAAGAGCAGTATTTAAAATTAGTGACTTTTTGGGCCTTTGTCCCCCATTAATTAAGACTATGTCCAGATTTATTGTGCTGAGAGGTTGAAACCTAACACACACACACACACACACACACACACACACACACACACACACACACACACACACACACACACACACACACGCACACCTCTCAACTGCCAAGAATTTTGCAGAATGTTTAGATTTTTCCCTCATATTTGTTTGGTCTGTCATAAAATATGTTGTTTTCTAGCAAATCATGGAGGAATGAAGTAATAATATGACAGAAATTTGAGTTTCAGATATCAGAACCTTCAAAACATGCATGGTAACACAACACCTGTTATTCTAGCAACTTTCTAAGTTTATAAGAGCAATATTTAACATTGCCCCTATTTTTGTGGCTTTGATCTGCATTATGTTTAGCTATTGACTTTGTCCAGATTACTTACTCTAAGAGGCTGGGAGGTATGATTTTTTAACTGCTTGTATTACAGTTATTTACTTTGGTCCTCAATGACCTCCTAAACCTGCAAACAACAATGCCTATCCTCAGCAATCTCTAAGGCATACACCAAAAGCAACACCCAACACTGCACATAACTCTACACCCAATGGACCCCAGAAAACAAAGCCCATAAGGCAAACAAACAGTTTACCCAGGACTCTTGTCATAGGGGACTCCACTGTATAACGCACAGATGCCCCACTTACCAGACTGGACAAGGAGAAGATTATGGTCAGTTGCTTATCTGGAACCAGAGCCGCAAAGTTACACATGCACTCAAGTCATTATACCATAGGTACCAGTATAATCCTATCATGGTCCATATGAACGTAAATGACCTTAGACATGCCTATCTGGATTATATGAAGAGAGACACTATGGACCTCTCTGAATATGTTTCTCAGACCAGTATGTGCCTTGCATTGAGCAGTATTCTACCTTCACCAAGGATGATGTCTGACTTTTAACAATTTTCAATTCAATGTCTGTCAGCCTGGGAGGACATGGGTGATTAAAGGTCTCCAGTTTGCTTAATGGCCATCCACTTCAATAAAAAGATCTGAAGATGATAATTATCCCAACCAATCCAACTTTCTGGGAAAGAGCCACCAATATCTCTTTGCCTTTGTATTTCTTACATTTCTGTTTCAAAATCCCATATAAAATGTGTTTTGCTATAGTCCCTAAAAAAGTAATTATTTCAAAATTAAGAACATTTGCAAAAGGTATCAAGTGCGCTTAGTGACCATTTCTACCTCAAACAAAAAGATATGAAGGGATAATAACTTCACCCACTTGGTACAGCGGTAGCGTTGTTGCCTCACAGCAAGAGGTTCTCCTGTTCGATTCTTGGCTGGAGTGCCTTCTGTGTGGAGTCTGCATGTCCTCCCCGTGTTCGAGTGGCCTCCGAAAGACATGTGTGAATGGCGTGCCTTCGCTGAAGGTTGGGTGTTGGGCTGGCAACTCGGCCCATAAAAATCTACTGCCAGTCATTCACGGACCGGAGTTCCGCTGTGGCGACCCCTAACTGGGAAAAGCCGAAAAGATAAACAAATAACTTCACCCCACTCTAGAAAAGAACCACCAAGATCTGTTTGCATTTGTTTGTTTTTCCTTCTGCATTTTAGATTTGTGGCAGGTTCGGATTTTCTGCATCACTGCATACTTTCAGCAACATAAGATGTTTTTGTTTCACTGTACACTTTTAGCAACATGAGCCCCACAGAATAGGGCACAGCAAATTCTAAAACTATGAGCCCTGCACAAGTGGGCACAACAACATATATACATACTGTAATTATAATAAACCTGCATTATATACATAAAACTGCAATGTACTTTTTATGTGGACCTGAGGAAGCCTAAGGGCAAAAGCAAATCTGAATGTCATGAACTGTTGATTAGAGATACCTATCACTGATAAAATGCATATTGATATAAGACTTTGTAACTTTAGAGTAACATGGGCACACCAGGTACAGCCCCTCACCTTGGCAGACCTGATACTTCCCCAGGAAGGATACTATTTAAGCTACTCAGTTAGTTTGGAATCAGACAAGAATGCTTATCCATCATAGAATAAAGATATGCGTAAACTCTTAACTGGATTGTTTTTTCCTCTGGAGACAGGACTTCATTTTGTTTTTGCTAAGGTCTGCTAAGTTAGCTGTGGCTAGGATTGACATTCTGAACAGGTATCCTTACTCCTAACCTTCTACATTAAACACCTGGGGGACATGACAGGTGAGTGCTGTTATGGTACAATAAACCCTTGTGTGACATGATGGGTATGTTCTGCTATGGCACAGTAAGCATCTGGGGAACATGATGTGTGGGTGCCGTTATGGTACACTAAACGCTTTTGTGACATGATGGGTAACTTCTGCTATGGCACATTAAACACCTGGGGAACATGACAAATGAGTGTTGCTATGGTACACTAAACACCTGGGGAACATGATGTGTGGGTGCTGTTATAGTACACTAAACGCTTGTGTGTCATGATGGGTAAGTTCTGCTGTGGCACAGTAAGCACCTGGGGAACATGACAGATGAGTCTTGCTATGGTACACTAAACACCTGGGGAACATGATGTGTGAGTGCTGTTATGGTACACTAAAAGCTTGTGTGACATGATGGGTAAGTTCTGCTGTGGCACAGTAAGCACCTGGGGAACATGTTAGATGAGTGTTGCTATGGTACACTAAACACCTGGGGAACATGATGTGTGAGTGCTGTTATGGTACACTAAACGCTTGTGTGATATGATGGGTAAGTTCTGCTGTGACACAGTAAGCACCTGGGGAACATGTTAGATGAGTGTTGCTATGGTACATTAAACACCTGGGGAACATGATGTGTGAGTGCTGTTATGGTACACTAAACGCTTGTGTGATATGATGGGTAAGTTCTGCTGTGACACAGTAAGCACCTGGGGAACATGTTAGATGAGTGTTGCTATGGTACATTAAACACCTGGGGAACATGATGTGTGGGTGCTGTAATGATACATTAAACATCAGGGTAACATGACAGGTGACTGCTGTTGTGATGCTGTGCAGATGATGACCACAGATGTGTAGACACTATTTGCAGTACTGAAGACAGACTTAACTGTAATGAATGCCTGAAATATTGGAAAGAGAATCTGAGACAAGGTTTCCCATGGACAGAAGTTATACAGGATGGAATCAGAGGAGGAGTGGAACTCTGTGTTAGGGAAGGGATCAAGCGTGGCATCATAGAAAAAGAGAGGATAATGAAGAGGTTAAAAAAAACTTGCTAAGGAAAGCAATCCAAGATAACTGCCCTGGCAATCAGATGAAAGGGAGTAAGAAAAATGGCCTGCAGGCCATGGCATACAGCCCTAAATGTGTATAGAACCTCGAGTCCTCCCAGTATGTGCTGAATTTGTGCCTTCAGTCAAAAACCTTAGTCTGCTTTACAAACTCTGATCTCTTTGTCAGAGGGATCAGTGAAGGCATACTTTCTCAGCATATGTAATTTCTAGTTTTGCTTGTATTAAAAAGCTTAGAAAATGGCTAATGTCCAAGTTATGTCTCTCATACAGCTGGAGAGCATATTCCTGTTTGTTGTAGCACAAGAGAATCCTGCGTATACATAGTTACATGAGAGCCAGTAGAAGGGCTGCTTTTACTTCAGTAGGACACAACAAAACCTGGCAATGAATATAGGAAGCAGCTAGAAATGTTATCCCCAGCAATGTTTAGCAGTGTTATCAGCTGAAAAGTCAGCAGTCCTTTAAGTCTATAATCAAAACTACCCCTGCAAGCACGGGATGGTCGAAAGGAACTCCACATCTGACAAATTTTAAAATAAAACAACCATTCATTTATTAAAATGGATTGTACATTTCATAGGTGAATGCTTTCGTCCTCAATGCAAATGACTTCATCAGAATCACACATTCAAGAGATTACTGCACTTATATATGTAAAAACATTTAAAAATAACATGATCGTAGGCTAATTAATTAACTATTTAAATTAAACAAGCCATTACATTCTTGAAAGTCTTTCCAACAGGTTCCCATTATTTAAAGCCACAGTACATACTTGAGATTGAACTAGGTAAACAGTTCAAGACTGGATACAATTACTACATTAAATAAATATTAATTTAAATTAAATTTAAAAATTTGGCGGATATGGAGTTCCTTTTGACCATCTTTTGCTTGCATGGTCGGTTCTGATTATTGGTTTTCAATCCCTGCTGTGCTGCTTGTAGGTCTTTAAATCTTTGGTACGAAAGGCAAGTCAAAGTCTGCAGTAAGCAGCACAGTTCAGAGCCTTCAAATGGATAAAACAGTCTGGAACAGTGTAGCACAGCAAGCACACACCGGACGTTGTCTAACTTCAACAATGCTTGCTCAACGTCTGGAGACTGCTTTGTAAGAGAAAGGTTAGAGTTAACCTTAACAGTTCCTGCATGGTGGACCATTTTAAGTTGCAGTATTTTCTCAGAAACGTACTGCATGTAAAGTTCTTTTAGTAGTTGTACAGCACTATTTAATATTATTTTTCTCATCGGATGAAGGATTGAGTGGCAGTGCACATTTCTTTTCTTGACCTTGATAAGGCATTCAGCACCATCCCACATAAGTGAATGATTGTAAAATAAAAAGCATTAAATGTAAATATCAGTCTTACATAACTAAACGGGTAAAACACTGATTAAGCAACAGGGTACAAGAAATCATAATAAGAAGTTTTTTGCCTATCCTGATGAAGGTTTCAGTGGTGTTTCACATAGCACTCTACTAGGACCATTTCTCTTTGAAACGTTCTTTTCAGATTAAAAAAATGGGAAATTTGATCTCTAAACTAAAGAGAAAAATTGGTCAAAACCTCTACAGCTACTACCCTACTATTTCTTGGAATAAACTCCCATTGGAAATTAGAACACTCAAACAACTCAAAGAATTTAAATCAGCAACCAATGAACACCTAAAAAGTTGCTGGTCATGCCACTGTACTCACCTTCCATAAACTGTCTTCCTCTCCTCTCCTGCCTAGCTTACTGTCTGCCCTCATTGGTTTTATTTAGGTTCATAGGATGATACTATGCTATTGGCCCCGAGACCCTTATAAGCCTAACCAATAATTTCTCCCATGTTCCCACAAAGTCAGCACCTGTTTTCCCTGTTCCATAGGAACACAGGTGGGATCCCAGGGGTATATTTTTTGTTTCATATCCAGTCATCCAGGTTCCTCTTAAAGAGGGCTAGTGAGGTACTCTGCCTGACATGGAGAAGAAGTCTGTTCCACAAATGAGGCAGTCGTTGGGACACAAATCTATCCCACCAACAAGTTCTGTTATTGTTACAGACTAGGTTAAGACCTTGTGTGCGGATTGCGGCAAGTGGAGTTTGACTTACAGATATGCAGAAACTCCATCAAGGCTGAGTCTGAGATGACCTTATATGACAGACACAGGTCATCTCTAATCAGTCTGTATGAGACTGAGTAGCAGGACAGGGCTTTTAGCCTATTTGTATAGGATAGGTGTTTGAGACCCTGGATTTTCCTGGTCATGAACCACTGTGGTCTCTCCAACTGCTGCATGTCCTTGGCAAGATACATGCCGAAGGGGGTATTTTACTCTATAATGGGTCTGATAAGGGAGAAGTACAGGGATGTTATGACCTCCTTGTTCCTGGATGAAATACCCTTACTTATGAGGTGGGCCATGTAGAAAGCCATGGAGGCAACGTGATGGTCAAAAGTCAGGTTGCTATTAACCTGGGTGCCGAAGTCCCTCATGACTGATTGCATTCTTAGTACATTGTTATTAATGTGATAATTAGTGGGGGACACCATTTCCCCCAATGGGGATAATGATGCATTTCCTGGCATTCAGTTTGAGGCCATGCTTCTGGCACCTGTTGTTAGTTTGGGTAAGGCCCTCTTGAAGGATGTTCACATTACTAGGGGAATTTATGACAGAGCCCAGCTTGCAGTCATCTGCAAACTTGGTCAGCCACAGACCACTGGCTTTGGCTTGCACCTCAGGAAAGTATATCCCAAACAGTAAAGGCCCCAAGACCGATACTTGGGGTACACCTCTTGTTATGGGTCTACTACTAGAGGTGGCTTCCCCTATTTTGACTGAGTGGGTTCTATCAGTGATCCAGTTAGCTACCCATCTGGTAACATATGGGTTGATGCCTAGCTGGGAGAGTTTATTATGCCCGAGTGGGGAATAATGTCAAAGGCTTTGGCTAGGTCAAGGTAGGTGGTGTGCACTGTCTTGTCCTCATCCATGGGTTTGGTGACTGTTTCGTAGAAGGCCACCATGTTTAACAGGCATTATCTCCCTTTGGCAAAACCAAACTGTGTGGGATCAAACATTTGGAGGCTGTCAGTGTCCTTGGTTATAAAGTCCATGATAATTGCACTCCATGGCCTTGCAGATTAGGCTAGTTAGGCTGATGGGCCTATAATTGCCTGGGTTGGTGGACGTTCCAGTTTTGTGCAGAGGGATGATAGTGGCTGTCCTCCATTATGCTGGGATGAGTCCAGTGCACAGGATTTGGTTGTATACAGCACCTAGTCGTGCTGAGAGCTCTTGCCTGAGTTCATGTAGGACACAGCCAGGGATATTGTTGGGTCCCATAGAGGCTGTATTTTTTGTCTTTGAGAAGCATTAATAACCTATTCCCTGGTGATGAGGGGAGGGGGCAGATGCTGGGTATATCCTGGTTTAGTGATGAGTGGGACAGGGGCGGGTGAAGTTTTCACTGAACTTGTCTGCCAGCAGGTTGGCTATATCTATGGTGCTTGTGTATGTAGTATTCTTGACCACCAATTCAGAGCAGATTTGGGAGTTACCTTTGAGATTGCAGATGTGTGCGAAGAAGGCCTTGTGATTGTTCTTAGTAGATGTGCCCAATTTGAACTCGAAGTTGGCCTTAGAGGATCTCACCAGTGACCTTATTTGCTTTTTCAGACAAAGAGATTGCTTGCAACTTGGCACCTGTTCCTTCTTGGTCCTGGACAGCAATTTTTTTCCTTTTATTATAGAGTCTATTTATTGCTGCTGTCCACCAGACAGGTTTACTCTTCCTTGAGGAAGATGATTTGGTCCTGTCAGGTACTGCTGAGTCCATACAGCTATGTAGGTGCTCATTTAGTTTTTTGGTGTAGGCTTGGACATTAGTGCTTCATTCAACTGAAGGGCTGGTGGCTGTGAAGCTGCTTATACCTGCTCTCAGGAGGTTGTAATCAGCTTTGGAAATGATTTTTGTTTGACCCTGGCAAGAGCGGGATCAAGGGAGATGGTGACTTCGAAAGCGATTGCTTTATGATTGGATTTTACCAAGGAGGATGACACTGTAGGGGTGCTACAGTGGCTACTCATGTTGGTTAGTACCAAGTCCAGGATATTTGCACCTCTTGTGGGGGTGTCAGCCAGCTGATCCAATGCATTGGCATTGACGAAGTCGAGGAATCTCTGGGCATTCATGTTTGAACTAGAATAGGTCTTCCACTGTATGGTCGGGTAGTTAAAGTCACCTAGGATCAGGGTAGAGGGTTGAATCTTGATGGATTCAAGTAAGGCTAGATAGGTGGAGTGGGCCTCCTGAGTCATGGTTGGGGGTCTGTAGCTAGCTATGATTTAAATAGGTGTTTTGTCAATAGTTAACTGTACCTGGGGTGTTTTCTGTGCGTCATACTGTTTGACCAGCAGCCTGGAGGTGTGTATGTTTGTGATAAATATTGCAATTCCAGCTCCTTTGACTTTGTAGCCCTCTGTTTGGGATCTGAAAGTATGGTAGGACAAGGAACCTGGTAAGGCTGGGGTGCTCTCCACTGCTTTGAAGCATGTTTCAGTGACTGCACAAATGTCAGCATCTTCCAGATCAGCCTGCGACTCATATAAACCTATATGGTTTTACTCAAACCATCACACCCCCACCAGAACTAATAAACACAGTAACAATGAAAGCACCCTTGACTGGATTCTCACTAAAACTAATCATCAAACGTACAAAGTAGGTACCCTCCCTGAAGATATAAGCGACCACTCTCTCACCTTCTTAATAAGGTATACGACTGATATTCAAAATCAATCCATTTATAAGACAATAAGGACTAATAAAAATTTTAACCTCGACAGTTTTCAAAAAGAACTTGTATCTTGTGACTGGTCACCCCTGAAACACTTACCATTGGATGATGCAGTCATATACTTTAATTCTAAATTCTTAGCCATTCTACATCACCATGCCCCTATGCGCACAATCAGAATTAGGACTAAACCAGCCCCATGGCTTTCCAAACTACCAAACAAAAAATACTCCAAAGAAATAAACTCTGGGCTAGCTGGTGCACAACAAAATGCTCTTCAGATCAATTAAAATTCAGACAGCTAAGAAACAAAACAAAGAGAGCCATATTGTCAGACAAAAGAAACTACTACTGTCAGCATCAACAAACCCACCAAAATACACCGCAAAAATTCTGGTCAGGCATCAATAAACTCCTACACCCGGGTCGTTCAGTCACTCCTACTCCCTCAGGCTCTGACCACAACAATCCCAACCAAATAGCCAATTCTTTTAACCTTTTTTTCACTGAGACCATACAATCTCTTGCGAATAAGCTAACCCGACACCAGATCTTCCTCATCAGATATCTCCAACAGCCCACCACTATTTCATTTTCAACTTGTTCCTACATAGGTTCATAGGTTCATAGGTTAGTACTAGGCTAGCTGCCCTTGCGAGCCATGGTAAGCCTAGCCAATTATCCCTTGTGAGAATTGAACCCTGCACCTTGTGTTTCTAAGACAAACACCTTAACCATTAGGCCACCCTCCCTTGTATGTATCCTCATACAGAAACTTAAACCCACCACCCTCTCTGCAGATCTACTCCCTGCAGAATATCTGCAAAATGTTGTGAAAGCTATTGCTTACCCCATATCCATCCTCATTAATATAACTATTTCTGAAGGCACCAAACCATCAATCTGGAAAATTTCTCATATTATCCCCCTGCATAAAGGAGGTAATTCCAAAGATGTATCCAACTATAGGCCTATAGCCATATTATCCCCCCTGGCAAAAATCATGGAAAAATGCATTCATAAGCAACTTTTAAACTACCTACTAGAAAATAACTTACTAGCTACCTGCCAACACGGCTTCAGACCATTTCATAGCACCACCTCTGCTCTCTTATCCTTTATTGATTGCATTAATAGAAATCGAAATAGTGAAACTCTATCCTCAGACCTCTTCATTGATCTGTCAAAAGCCTTTGACATGGTTAACCACAACCTCCTCATAAACATTCTCAAAAACTTGTCATTGAATGCACTTGCCATACAGTGGTTCCAGTCCTACTTAAATAACAGGAATCAGGCTGTACTATGGGAAAATAACCTATCCTCCCACCTCCCAGTTGCCCTTAGTGTCCCACAAGGCTCCATACTGGGTCCTGTCCTCTTTTCCATCTTTACAAATGACCTATTTTTTGTAATATCACAAGCTACCTGTATCCAATAAGCTGACGACTCTACACTAATATGCTCAGCCACTTCTCCACCCAAACTTCAGTCCCTAACCCAAAATGTCTTTAGCACAGTAAAAAATTGGCTTCTACACAGCTGTCTCATCCTGAACCCTAAAAAAACAAAAATGCTACCATTCACTCCCACCCGTAGGGCCACCCCACTAAACTTTACTGTTACATCTAGCAATGGAACTATCATATTTCTTGAACCTACCACAAAACTACTTGGGGTACTAATTGATAATAACCTCACCTTTGAGGCTCACATCAACAACACTATAAAAACAGTAAACAAAAAAACTAGGTTCCCTCTACAGGATCAAACCCTTTCTGACTCCACTAGCCAGGACCACTATCACCCATACTCATTTAATCTCAACCCTTCTATATGCTTCCCCTATCTACACTAAATTAGGTAAAAGCAATCTGAATAAATTGGTTACTTCCTTCAACAATATTGCCAGATTTGCAACTGGGTGAACCTATAGAACCCATCATTGTAACAATCTTAAGCAGCTAGACTGGTTAGAGTTTTCAGATCTAATACTTTTGAACCAACTAATAGTTGCCCATAAGATCCTGTATCAACCAGCAATTACACCTCTACTCACTAACCTTATCACTCCCTATAACAATCTCAAGACCCTACGCTCATCAAACAAACTATTAGTAGAAATAGCCAAGACCAGTAATGCAGCTGGTGACTTATTGTTTTCCAATACAGTGGGTAGAACCTGGAACACCCTCCCTGATCACCTACGTCCCTATCCTCAGCTACCCTGTTTAAAAGCAAACTGAAACCTTACCTTAAATCCCATTGGTTATGCCCCTGTGCTAACCCAGACTAATTTCCTATCGTCCCCCGGACTCTAATCTTCATGTTTAGCCTGCTTACTTAACTACTAACAATATTTATGTGTCTGAATTTAGAGCTTAATAGTGTAATTGAATATACTTTGTATGCATATCCATAGCTGGTATGTACTATGATTCTTATTTTATTGGGAGGGTGGCCTAATGGTTAAGGTGTTTGCCTTACAGACACAAGGTGCAGGGTTCAAGTCGCACAAGGGATAATTGGCCAGGCTTAAAATAGCTCATACGGGCAGTTAGCTTAGTACTAATCTATGAACCTATGAACCTATTTTATTTGTACCTGTGTTTTTTGTAAATTTACTCTGTCTATGGAGCTTTTCTCCCTGGGCCTCCACTGAAAATGGACATATATCCAATTGGACTAGTCCAGTCAACAAATGTAAAATAAAAAAAAATAAAATTCAGACCAACATGGACTCTGACAATAGAACCTATGTTCATGGGGTTACAGTAGTATAGCTTCTTGAAGCCCACTAAGTGATAAGTATGATAGTGACACCCATGAATTATTCATCTGACCTTCTACTATGGCAGTGTTCTTTTGTAGTAGCTGTCAGTTTATTATGTTTAGGACAGCACTACTGTTTCACTTACTAAAGGTACATAGGATCACCCTGTTCTGCTAGATTTTAATTTTCCTCCAAAGTTGCAGATGCAGATGTCCATCCAAAAACCTTACCTAATTTATGCCCAGTTTGTACATGCAGGTGTAGCTTCCTGCACAGCATGCAAGGAAGAGTAAAGGCTGACCTGACAATCGGGATAGAAAGGGCTGTTGTGGTATCTCCTTTAATTGTTTTCAACCCTAATAGTGTCAACCATAGCCCCTACATGTGGAGGTACTCACTAGAAGCCTACCAAAAGATTAGAGCCCTCCCAAGCTCAAATTATCTGCACACACCTCAAGATGTATAGAAACCACTGGACATAACAACACACATATCAGTGTCTCACCAAATAAGCCCCTAAGGCAAAACACCTCAAAACCTAATGTCTTGGTTATAGTGAGACATACAGATGTCCTCCTCACCAGTGGTTCCTGGATCCATCAGATCACGCATGCACTCAGGTCACTCAACAAGTACAGTTATGACTTTGTTATGGTCCATGTTGGGGTGAATAACTTGAGACATACCTCACTAGACTATATGAAGACAGGCATGACTGAACTCTTAGATTATGTGTCCCAGGCAGGTATGACCATAAGCAGGAGTCTACCTTTACCCAGGATGTTGCCACAATATAAACAAAAAATGACTGACTTCAACAACTGGCTTAGCTACTGGTGTCAATCCAGGGGGATCCAGTATTTGTCAGCTTGGGAAGACATGGTCTACAGGCCATGCTGCTTCACCAAAAATGGTCTGCACCTGTCTCCTCTAGGTTTTCAGATAATGGCTAAGGTGCTTCCCTTCCCCATAGTGTCTGTTTTAGTCAATGCCAAAATGACAAAATGTTCAACATAACAAAGTCCACTCGACAAACTCAAGGTTCTGTTGCTTAATGTTTGGAGAAAAATATGAAACTGCACTTCCTGGAAGCAATCCTCACCTTAGAAGAAGCTGATGTCTGTTCAGTCACTGAAACATGGTTTAAGGCTGTGTAGAGCACCCCAGCTGTGCAAGGCTACAATGTCTTCCACACATTCAGACCTCAAAATGAGTGTGAAAGAACCAAAGGTGAAGGTGTATCCATCTTCATTAAAGCCAAGTACGACTCTCTCAAACTACTCCATGTCCAATTGACTATAGGCAAAACACCCTACCACATCATTGCTAGGTATAGGTCACCCTCCATGAACCAAAAAAAGCACAATGCCTACAGGACTTCCTGGAGTCACTCGCCATACAGCCCAACACCTTAGTCATGGGAGATTTCAATTATACCTTCATCGACTGGGTAACATACACAAGCTCAAACATGCTCGCCCAGAGGTTCCTGGACTTTGTCAATGCAAATGCTCTGGAATAGATAGTCTGCACCCCCACAAGGGGCTCTAATGTCCTTGACATAGTAATCACCAACATGGGTGGTCACTGCACTGCCCCTGTGTGATGCCTTCCCTGGTAAGGTCAGACCATAAATAAGTCTTGTTCAAAGTAACTACTGGACCCCACACCTCAAAGAAGCAAAAAATAAGGAACTTTCCAAAACAAACTACAACCTACTAAGTGATGGTATAAAAAGTTGTATATCCCCTGCAATCACAGGCAATAATGACTCCTATGCAGAGATGTACACAAATACCCTGTATAATCATCTTAGCAACTGTAAAAACTCGGCTGTACCTGACTGGATTAAGACCAGGCCCTCCTGAAAAAACAAGCCATTTTGGTGGACATCTAGTATAAACAAATTGTATAACAAAAGAAAGAAAGTGACCTCCAAGAACAAGTGGCAACTGCTACTGCAGAGGAAGAATTCTCTCCGCATATTGAACAAGCAAATTAGAAATCTTGTAAAGTCCTCTAAAGCTAATTATGAAGTTAAAATAGCATCCCTGGCCAAGAACAATCATAAGGTGTTCTTTAACATCTGAAATCTAAAAGGGATTGCCCATCTGTGCCCATCTATGTGCTGAATTGGCTGTAGATGGTATCACTCACACTATACTGGAGGAAATTGCCAACCTGCTAGCAGACAGATTTGGCGCAAACTTCACCCCATCATCCACATCAGCCATATCCCTAAGAGTACCCAAAAGCAATTCTCTACCTAGTATCTCTAGAGATCAAGTAATATCTACACTCTCCAAGCCCAAAACATGGCCTCAATGGGGCAGAATAACATCCCAGGTTGCTTACTAAGCAATCTAAAACAGGACCTTGCTGACCCACTTGCCATTCTTTTTAATAGTAGCTTGAGAACTGGCTTTGTACCAGCAAGATGAAGAACAGCAACAGTAATCCCCTTTCATAAATTGGGGCCATCAACCAACCCTGGGAACTATAGACCCATAAGTCTAACCAACCTCATCTATAAGCCCATGGAAAGGATCATCATGGACCTTATCAAGAAGGACATAGGTCACCTTCAAACTCTAGACACAACCTAGTTTGGCTTTGTTAAGGGTAGATCATGCTTACTGAACCTGGTAGACTTCTTTGAGAAAGTCACCAAAACCCTGGATAAAGGTAAGACAGTGCTTACCTCCTATCTGGACCTAGCCAAAGCCTTTGACACAGTCCAGCACTCCGGTATCTTTGAAAAACTCTCCAGCTAGGTATTAACCCTTACATCACTAGATGGGTAGTTGATTGGCTCACCAACAGAACACATACTGTCAAAGTTGTTGACTTCACCTCTACCAGTAGACCTGTCACCAGTGGTGTACCACAGGGATATGTACTGGGCTCTTTACTATTTGGAATCTATTTCTCGGAAGTCTAGGTTAAAGTAGATGGCCTTTGGCTTACTAAATTTGCTGATGATTGTAAACTAGGCGCAATCATTGAGTACCCCAGTGATGTTAACATATTACAGGAGGGGCTAATACAAACAAATGACTGGTGCCAACGTCACGGTCTAAAACTAAATGCAAATAAGTGTACTATTATCCCATTTGGCAAAGCAGAATTCCCCATTAATTACAATATTGGTAGCACCCCTCTATGATCAAAGCCAGTAGTGCAAGATCTGGTAACACAGGTCAACAGCAATTTGGACTTTGAACACCAGGTTTCCACGGTGGTAAGGAAAGCCTTCCACATTGCACATCTCATAAGTAAAGGCATCGCATCCAGGTCTAAGGATGTTATAAACGAACTTTACTCGACCCTAATCAGACCATTAATAGAGTACAATGCTCCCTTCTGTATGTATCTCACCAGACATCTGCAGCAACTGGAGAGACCAGAGAGGTTTCTCATTAAGAAGATACAGGCCCCCCAAACCAAGACCTATGTGGATAGACTGAAAGCCCTGTCTTTGTACTCTGTATCATGCAGGCTACTGAGAGGAAACTTGTCCCTGGCCTACAGGGCAGTTTCTGACTCTGATCTGATTGAAATGCTGCACGTCTGCAAATCAAATGGCACTAGAGTCCCTCACTCTAGGGATCTTATCCTAGCCTTTGATATTAGTAGAACATGCTGGAGAAACAGATATATCTCCCAGAGATTGCCGCTACTCTGGAATAAACTTCCAATTCACATGCTCCTCAATGACCCTATTCAAGTGCAACCTGGACAAATGGTTGAGTGACTGAAAATTTGCCCCAGTGGTGGCATCCATGTCCCTCATGGAAAGGGGTCAGTACTGATCTGTAAAGTACATCCATTAACCAAAGACAGTTGGAGCAACCCAAGATTAACATGGCCAGGATTATAAAGGCTCTAGGACCACTATCCTAGTAACTTCCTATGAACCTACAGTAATGGTGTCCTTGTTGTGATTCATATTATTTGGGGTTTTGCAGAGCCCCTCTGACTTTAATGAGATTATATAACTGATTATATTCATTTATTGATAATATATGGCAAAAAGTAAGTTGACAGTGATTTTAAAGAAAGATTAACAACATTTTCCTGAGAAGCACAAGTTTCTTTTGTTATCAGTTAGAGAAAGCTATCTACCCTATGCGCAGCTTTACTGTGGTTGAATGCTAAAATGTGTTTATGTCTTTAAGTGTTTGGAGGTTGCAGCATTGCCACCCACCTCACCAACACAGGCACTTGATTTTCTGGGTGGATTGTAATGGATATTTTAGCTGCTCAGTGTGATGTCAGTGGTACTGGCTGCCCATTTTCCATTTATGGCTTAGCATTTATACCAGTTTGTAAGTCACTTCTTTGTGGCTTCTTCATCAGAAACTCATTTTGGTCTGATGGAAAGACTTCTCCTTTCCACTAAAACTGCTTCTTCAAGGGTGGTCTTCACTTAGGACCCATCACAACCTGTCTTCATGAGTTTGCAGTGTGGTATTTTATCACATGGAGTGTATGAGAACTTCTGGTCTTGCTAATATGATTACTACATCCCTGTCCAGTAACATGGCTGATGGTTTCCAGCAGGAGTTAGCCATGTAATGGTATTGCCTGTACCACCCCCTCCCAGATAAAGAGATTCTGCTGTTAGCTTCTTATTTCCTCCATCTCCAAGGCCTTCCAACAGCCTAAGTACATTCATTAGTATGGGGCACTATCTGCAAATACCCATAGTCTGTCTCTGCCTTTGGGCCAGATGCTGCATGGTGGGATGTGGGTGACTGCACAGAAGAGCATGTCTGTGCCTTTGGGCCAGCTGCTGCATGGTGGGATGTGGGTGACTGCACAGAAGAGCATGTCTGTGCCTTTGGGCCAGCTGCTGCATGCTGGGATGTGGGTGACTGCACAGAAGAGCATGCCTGTGCCTTTGGCCCAGCTGCTGCATGATGAGATGTGGGTGACTGTACAGAAGAGCATGTCTATTCCTTTGGGCCAGCTGCTGCATGATGGGATGCAGGTGACCACACAGAAGAGCATGTCTGTGCCTTTGGGCCAGCTGCTGCATGGTGGGATGTGGGTGACTGCACAGAAGAGCATGTCTGTGCCTTTGAGCCAGCTGCTGCATGCTGGGATGTGGGTGACTACACAGAAGAGCATGTCTGTGCCTTTGGGCCAGCTGCTGCATGCTGGGATGTGGGTGACTCTACAGAAGAGCATGCCTGTGCCTTTGGCCCAGCTGCTGCATGATGGGATGTGGGTGACTGTGACTGTACAGAAGAGCATGTCTGTTCCGTTGGGCCAGCTGCTGCATGATGGGATGCAGGTGACCACACAGAAGAGTATGTCTGTGCCTTTGGGCCAGCTGCTGCATATTAGGATATGGGTGACTGTACAGAAGAGCATGTCTGTGCTTTTGGGCCAGCTGCTGCATGCTGGGATGCTTGTGACTGCACAGAAGAGCATGTCTGTGCCTTTGGGCTAGCTGCTGCATGGTGGGATGCTTGTGACTGCACAGAAGAGCATGTCTGTGCCTTTCAACCAGCTGCTGCATGCTGGGATGTGGGTCACTGCACAGAAGAGCATGTCTGTGCTTTTGGGCCAGCTGCTGCATGCTAGGATGTGGGTGACTGCAAAGAAGAGCATGTCTGTGCCTTTTGGCCAGCTGCTGCATGCTGGGATGTGGGTGACCGCACAGAAGAGCACGCCTGTGCCTTTGGGCCAGCTGCTGCATCATGGGATGTGGGTGACTGCACAGAAGAGCATGTCTGTGTCTTTGGGCCAGCTGCTGCATGATGGGATATGGGTGAACTGCACAGAAGAGCATGTCTGTGCCTTTGGGCCAGCTGCTGCATGGTGGGATGTGGGTGACTGCACAGAAGAGCATGTCTGTGCCTTTGGGCCAGCTGCTGCATGCTGGGATGTGGGTGACTGCACAGAAGAGCATGTCTGTGCCTTTGGGCCAGCTGCTGCATGCTGGGATGTGGGTGACCGCACAGAAGAGCACGCCTGTGCCTTTGGGCCAGCTGCTGCATCATGGGATGTGGGTGACTGCACAGAATAGCATGTCTGTGCCTTTGGGCCAGCTGCTGCATGATGGGATGTGGGTGACTGCACAGAATAGCATGTCTGTGCCTTTGGGCCAGCTGCTGCATGGTGGGATGTGGGTGATTGCACAGAAGAGCATGTCTGTGCCTTTGGGCCAGCTGCTGCATGATGGGATGTGGGTGACTGCACAGAAGAGCATGTCTGTGCCTTTGGGCCAGCTGCTGCATGCTGGGATGCGGGTGACTGCACAGAAGAGCATGCTGCAGAGTCCAAACCACTGAAGTTTATGAGGACAGGAGTAAAAGTAGTAATGCAAGTACTGCACTGTACTGTAATGTTACTCTGCTGTACTTGTATTATGTGTAATTTTTCATTGTGGTGTGCTATGACGTACCACTGTGCAGTCTTACAAGGTTAAATGTTCTGACTGCCTCTGCTGTTATAAGAAGCATACAGTGAATGCCTGTAAGGAGCTAAGAACAAAGTTTAAGCATTACTCTTATTTATACAGCCCTGGAGTGTTTTATCACGCCAAAAACAGCATTAGAGCTGTTGAAGAATGCTTTGTGCACTAGTGATTATCTGAGTTACAGTGATGTCTATATGGTAGACACGAAACAAACTGACACTGATGCAGGACAGTGGACTTGCTTTTAAAATTTTAGTGGGTATTCACTTAAGGTGAGGAATACTGTTAGGCAACACTACATCTCACCAGTAAACAGTGCATATGGAAACGTTGAAAGGAAATATGCAGATAGGCTGAGTCCACAAAACAATATATTTTTTATGCGATTTGTGCATGCATGAACTACAGAAAGTTAAAGTAGAAAAAAAGAACACTTTCTCTTTATTACTCCCAAGAGTAATAAGCTGTTTTTTTACAGTAATGCAGCCCAGATCACTGGCTAATGAATTGCAGCTAGGCACTGTGACTTAGTGATGTGTTGTTGTAAACAAGCTTTCTGTCTGTAGGTAATACCGCAGTCCTTTGCCTGTGTTCCACACACAGTGTTTAGTTTCTTTTCACCATGTTATGTAACCAGTTTTGATCACAACAGAACCTGCACTTCCACTATTCAGAAGCATTTGACTGCTGGTTTATTTACAGACCAGTTGTCTTATGGTTCTGTTTTTTTGTTTCTTATTTCTGAATTGCAGTAACTGAACCCATTTCTATTGTAGGCTGGCTTAAACTTCAACAACTCAAATAAGTGTATCAGTTGCAATGTCACTCAGGAGCAATATGTATTGATCTTTGTTGATAATACCTAATAAACTGTTTATTTAGTTAATTACATTTGTTAACTGAGAATGTCTTTCTAGGAGGTCCCAGTTGTGGTGGAATCCTCCGTAGACAAGATATAAATAATCATGAGATATAATTGCATAAATTAGTATAACAAGGAACATAGATCACATGGCCATCTGAGCATAGCTAAGTACAACCAAGGATGTAAAGTCAGATCCATTGTTCATCTCCACATCTGATCTCTTAGACTGATATTTGCCCCATGGGAACAAGACTGGTTACTACTCTATGCTGCCACAGCCCAGGGCATCAAAGGACTGATCATGGAGACAGTGATTAAGCATCTTCTAGAATACTTTCTTTTCTTGATGAGAGGTTTTGAAGATCTTTGGGTTAAGCAAGCCCCATAGTGGGTGGCATACCTGGAGATCTCTAAGTGCAAGAAATCTGATCAAAGCCAAAAATAATGGGGGGTCAAAGGCCAAAAATCAGGGACAGGGACAGATTTTAAATATTACTTTTAAAGTTGCAAGAATGATAGGTTTTGCATTAATGTGTATCTTCTGAAGGATATGAAGTCTGAAACTCAAATGTATATTATTATTATTTAGTGACTTCAGTCTTCAATGATTTGCCAGAGAACCATACATTTTTTGAGGACCAGACCAAAATTATGAGGCAAATATCTGGACATTCTGCAGAGGTGAGAGGTATGGTGTGGGGGAGGGGCTGGAGTGACACTGTATGTTCGGTGAAATATTTTGTACCTAGTAAATTATTCAGTAATAGCCCCTAGTGGTCAGATAGGGTCACACTAAGCTTCATTGTGTGGCTACTATGGGGTGATCAGAATCCCCCTTGGACCAGGAGAGATATTAAAAAAATATATATAAAAAAAATATATATATATATATATATATATATATATATATATATATATATATATATATATATATAAAATATAAGAAATACTGAAAATCAGAATAAGAGATGAATGAATTTAATAAGGAGAGATGGTGAGGACTATAGGAAAAAAAGGTAAAAAAAGTGTTCATTGTTGGTGAGGATTGATTAAAAAGAATATAGTATTAAACTGGCTGGAACACAATAGGCTACAGAAACCTGCAAATGAAGCTAATTAACACAGCTGGGCAGAGAAATGAAAAGAGGATCACAAGGGCAAAAGCGAGAAAAGAGAGAGACTGCTGAACATTCTGAACACTCCCAGGTAATATCCTAATATCCTATGGGGAAGCAAATAGCTGTCTGAAGGTTGTAAAAAATGAGTGTGTCACTCAGGCGAGAGGGTTGCTGGGAGCCTCACAGAATGATTAACTTTGTTTTTTGTGCATCTTCCATGGTCAGCATTTTCTGTTTTCAGGATGTGTTCATAACCCAGTTTTCTTTGGTAGCACATCATCAGTGGCCTTTGAAACTTGAAGCATACATTAGCTAAACTAATCTCCTATCTTGTTGGTACTGTCTTCACAAGGATAAGAAAACGGTACATATGTAACCTGCAGAAGTTGTTCACATGAAGGGTCCCAAAATAAAATGAGGGCATACCCAGCAGCATTTTTTTAAGTTTACTTCTAAGAAACTGCCATTCTGCCTTACAGTGACTTTTTGCATAAGTTCTAAAACAGAAGACATAAATTGCAAAGCGAGATAGATTTTCTTTCCTGATCAGATGCAGTAATGCAACTTGCAGGACTTCTTGCACTGTGTCCTCAAGCAGTAAAGAAATTCTGGCAGCTGGAAGGAAGCTGAAAAATGATGCATTACTGGTAGTGGTGCTGCGGTAGCTCTGTCGCCTCACAGTAAGACGCTGTCCGGTTCGACTCTTAGCTAGAGCGTCTTCTGCGTGGAGACATGCGTGAATGAGCGTACCTTTGTTGAAGGTTGTGCGTTAGGGCTGGCAACTCAGCACGTAAAAATCAACTGCCAATCATTAGCGGACCGGAGTTCCGCTGAGGCGACCCTTAACCGGGAAAAGCCGAAAGAAACAACAACTGTTTACTCACTGTTCTATAGAGTTACAAATCAGAATTATTCAGATGCATGAATTCTGGACATTATAGCTATTGTTGAAAAGTCTGAAATGTATTTGCATGAATCCAGTGATGTGTTTACCATTTTCAGAAGACTCACAAAGGTTCACTGAAGAATAACATAACCCAGTTTTTTTCTATCTCTTTTGTAGGCCTGTTTATGTTAGCATTCCTAGGTTCATAGGTTCATAGATTAGTACTAAGCTAACTGCCCTTGCGAGCCATTTTAAGCTTAGCCAGTTATCCCTTGTGAGACTCAAACCCTGCATCTTGTGTTTGGTAAGGCAAAAACCTTAACCATTAGGCCACCCTCCCAATCCTAGAAAGAGAGCTGAGCTGTTTCTTGAATATAGCATAGCCTATGTGAACACAAACCACATTACATTACAGTGTGCATTTCACCACACTCCCTTCTTTGTTTGTTTGGGCTTTTCTAATAGCAGTCATAGAAAGCCTCACCATATTGCCAGTTTCCTTTCTGTGCTGCAGTTAAGCAAATGTCTTGACTTACAGTGAGACTGTACTAACCTATCCTGTGGCAGTTGAAAGGCATATCTGTTTGAACACTCACCAGGCCATTTTACATACTGCAGTGAAAGAAGCTAGGATGTTGTCATGTGTAAGGGTTAAGACTGCAATGATGTAAGCTCAGATAGTGCTGGAAATTTCAGTTCCCATGTGGATATTTCCCCCACCATCTGCAGAAGGGAGTTACCCATGCAAAACAAGAAAAAATGAAAGTAGTCCATGGATCTGTCACTTCTCCTGAAGTTAGAACACACCACTATGTTTTTACATGCAAGACTTGGAATGCAGCCAAGATCCAGGTCTTGTGTTTAAATATTTTCAGTATTTATTCAATTAAAAAAATAAATCACTTTTTAAATAGCCACTAGTTAAGGAATTCAGTCAATAATGTGTCCCTTGGCTTGCTGTTGAAATTGAGCCTTAGTCAGCCTTCAGTTGTTTGTGCTCATGTCTATAATGGACGTGGGTTTCATTTTTTAAAAAGGTTGTGTAGTTATACATTTAATTTCCTGTTTTTCATAATTTTTGTACTGTTTGAATTTAACAGGCAGTGGCAAGGCCGCTCATGTTATCATAGTGATGGGATTCTAACATCTGAAGACTGGGATTAGGCACAGGTTTATTGAATCACGCTTAACTAAGGAATACTGCAGCAAACATGTTAAGACAAAACCAAAGTAATAATTTCCCTTGAAAGGACGACATGAGTCTACTTTTAACCCATATTGGGGTCTGCCTTAGTACTTAACCCTTTAAGTACTGGTCATTTTCTCTTACTTTTAAAATATATTTATACAAGCCTAGATCTCAAAAGTGGTTTGGCATTTTACTGTACAATGTTGGACAAGACATCTGGACAGTGATCTGTAAGCATTTTTTTAGGCTGTATTTTAATTAAATATGAAGGAAGAACTGTTTCTCAAATTTGTGCATGAGGATCTGTTTTCACACATGGAAGAATTTTTAACATTTTATGTACGTATGTATGTATGTATTTATTTATGTTAACCCAGCTACAGGACTGATTAGAAATTGATCAGTTATAGTCTCAGCCGCGTTGCTTATTACATGAATAAACAAACAAGAAGTAGTTAATGAAAGCGATAATAGTGTATACAGATATTATAACATGAAGAAAAATAATTTGCCAATAGAGAGTAATATACATTAATATAATATAAATTATATATTACATGACCGTGATATCACTGATCAGACACAAAATACCAGTAAACAACTAGCAGTGCAGGTTAAGCAGAATTATGCTGGCGATCCCTCGCAGCTGTAGAGTGAAATAAGAATAGACAGTCTTAGGACAGATGCAAAGGAAGTAGCAATTGTATTACACAATGTACTCTGTGCTGTAGCACTTTTGTCTGTTCTGTTTAAACTGAAACTACTTAAATTGTGGTCTCAATTTGGCATAGATAGGAGCCCTGCTGCCCATCTTTATGAGTGTGTTCTAACCTTAAATGTGCTGCTACAACTAACCTTAGAAAAACCCTACCATAACACTAATTTTGCTATTCAGAAAATTGGGTCTGAATGTAGTGTTAGCGTTTGGGTTCAGGTATCACAATATAGATGTGTTTTCCTTTTTAGGTTCATAGGTAGGTACTAAGCTATTGGCCCAAGGGCCTACGTAAGCCTAGCCAAAAAGGTTCCCTGGCTTACGCCACCCAAGAAAGTTATTTTCCTGTGCCACTGTCGAGCAGAGACACAGAAGTGATCCCCAGGCTATATTTCCTGTTTCCCATCCACTCATCAAGATTTTTCTTGAAGAGTGCTAATGAATAACTTTGCTTGACACAGATGGGTAGCCTGTTCCAGAGTATGGGAAGTCTGGCACAGGAATCTATCCCTCCAGCATGTCCTGTTTATTTTGGTGACAAGGTTTAGGTCCCTAGAGCGTGTAGCTCGTAGGGATTGGGATTTTTTTAAGTGTAGCATGTCCAACAGCTCTGGGTTTGACATAGCTTTATATGTTAGGCTGAGATCACCTCAGAGTAGGCGATATGCGACGGAATAAAGCTTGAGTTTTTTGAGGCGGTCAGTGTAGGGCATTTGTTTAAGGCCAGTAATCCTCTTTGTGAGGTACTTCTGTGGCTTTTCCAGCTGCTGCAGATGTCTTGTGAGGTACATTCCAAAAGGGGCATTGTACTCTATATTGGTTCTAATGAGTGTCGAGTAGAGGGGAACAATGACCTCTTTTTTCCTGGATGAGAACCCTTTTATGATGAGGTGTGCCACGTAGAAGGACTTCCTGACTACTGTGGCGGTATGACTATCAAAGGAGAGACTACAGTCCACCTGGGTTCCAAGGTCTCTTATCACACATTTGGTGTTAAGTAGATTGCTGCCTATATGGTAATTCATGGGTACAGAGTTTTTACCAAAGGGGATGACACTGCACTTTTTGGCATTGAGCTTGAGGCCATGGCTCTGACACCAGGCATCTGTCTCAGCGAGGCCCTTCTGTAGGATGCCCACATCATCATTTGGGGACTTGACTATGGCTCCTAGTTTGCAGTCATCTGCGAACTTTGTTAGCCAGAGGCTTTCTGTGTTAGCATGTACTTCAGAGAAGTAAATACCAAACAGGAGAAGTCCCAGGATAGAACTCTGTGGTACTCCACTTGTCACTGCTTTGCGGTCAGATTTGGAGTCTGCAACCTTTACAGTGTGGGTTCTGTCAGTGAGCCAGTTGGCAACCCATCTTGTGACATAGGGATTTATACCTAATTTAGTGAGTTTAGCTATAATTCCAGAATTGGGTGATGGTGTCAAAAGGCTTGGCGAGGTCAAGATAGGCTGTGTGAACCACCTTACCCTCATCTACGGCTTTGGTAACTGCCTCAAAGAAGTTGATCAGGTTCGGGAGGCATGATCTGTCTTTCACAAACCCGAACTGGGTGGGATCCAGAGTTTGGAGGTTACCATTGTCTTTGTTTATGAGTTCTATGATGATACGTTCCATGGCCTTGCAGACCAGGCTCGTCAGGCTAATTGGTCGATAGTTCCCGAGATCAGTGGTGGCTCCCCCTTTGTGGAGTGGGATAACTGTTGCTGTACGCCATTCAGTGGGCACAAAGCCTGATGCGAGGCTATTATTGAACATGGTGCTTAAGTGGGGAGCCAGTTCATTCTGAAGTTCATGTAAAACGCAGCCTGGGATGTTGTCTGGTCCCATGGATGCTGTGTTTTTGGCTTTAGAGAGTGCAGCTTTTACCTGCATAGTTGTGATTACAGGGACTCTGCATTCTTCCTGTATAGATATGGGCCTTTTAGGGGGTGGGGAGGGGTAAAGTTAGCACTGAACCTATCTGCCAGGATGTTGGCAATATCAGTTGGTTCTGTAATTTTCATGCCATTGTGCTGTAACTCAGAACAGATCTGGGTGTTGCCATCGAGATTCTTGACATAGCTATAGAATGCTTTTGTGGTTGTCCTTAGAATTAGTGGCAATTTTGTTTTCGTAGCTAGCTTTGGAGGATCTTATAAGGGATCTCAGCTTCTTACTGAGGCTGACCAGGGAGCTCCTCCACTCATGGGATTTTACTCTGTTTTGCAACAGTTTCTTCCTTCTGTTGTACAGTTTGTTTATGGCAGGGGACCACCAGATTGGCTTCCTTGTTTTGGAGGATTGCATCTTGGTTCTGTTTGGGATAGCTCGTTCCATGCACTCATGTAAGTGCTTATAGAGTGCATTTGTGTAGGATTCAGCAGTTGTAACTGTATTGTCCATCTGCATGGGTGTCATGAAGTTCACCACTTCTGTCTTAAAGTCATGAAGTTGGCTTTGGAGAAATTTTTTACCGTGGTTTCCTTAATGGGGGGTGGGGGCGGGATGTGGATATCAAGGGTGATTAGCTTATGGTCGGATCGGACCAACGAGGAGTTGACTTCAGGTGTGGAACACCGGTCACTCGTATTGGTAATGACTAGGTCTAGGTTATTGTTGCCCCTGGTGGGGGTGTGGATAAGTTGATCCAGGGCATTGGAGTTTATGAATTCCAGAAAGCGTTGAGTTAAGGAGTTGGAACGAGGTTTCCCAGTTAATGGTGGGGAAGTTGAAGTCGCCCATTATTAGGGTGTTTGGTTGAACCCTAATATTTTCCAGTACATCAAGAAAAGAGGAGTGGGAATCCTGGGGCATGGTGGGGGATCTGTAGCAAGCTACAGTTTGGATTGCAGTTTTGCTCAGAGTTAGTTGCACTTGGATAACCTCAGATGCATTTTGCTGAGAAACTAGCCTGGAGGTGTGGATATCCTTAATGAATATGGACACATTTCCGCCTTTGGTGTTTCGGTCCAGGTTACATGGCTGAAAAGTGTAGTACGAGTTATAGCCTGGTAGTGCAGGGGTGCTGTCTGGAGCCTTGAACCAGGTCTCAGTCACTGCACAGATATCGATGTTCTCCATTTTTGCTTCGAGTGAGTGCATTTTGAGATTTAGACTTCTAGCATTGAGTAGAATTACCCTCAGTTTTTGCTTTCCTGTTCCTGTTAAGGTGGTGAATTTGTTATTTGAACCTTGCCTAAAAAAGGCACTATAGGGGCAGCAAGAGCCTTAGCCAGTATCCCAGAATCAGGTGCAAGCCATCTGTGGCAAAACACTGTGGTCTGTCGACCATGTCATCCCAAGAAGACAGATACTGGATCCCCTTAGAATGATACCAGAAGCTTAGCCAATTGTTGAAGTCAATCATTTTGTCCTTGTACTGCGGTATCATTCTGGGCGATGGCAGAATGCTACTCAGGGCTAGGGTCATACATGCCTGGGCTAGAAGATCGGAGAGCTTTTCCATGTCTCTTTTCATGTAGTCCAGGGAGGTACGTCTCAGGTCATTCACACCAACATGGACAATGACAGAGTCATATTTGTACTTGTTGTGGAGTGACCTGAGTGTGTGGGTTATGTGACGGATCCTGGCACCCGACAGGCAGCTGACAGTAACCTTCTCCTTGTTTAGCCTGGTGAGTGGGACATCAGCGTGCCTGACTATAGAGTCCCCTATGACTACTATGTTGCTTTGCCTTATTGGCTGTGGTTGAGTGGCACACTGAGTCTGTGGGCTATGTGTCATTTGGGTTGTGTTGGGGGATGAAGTTGGTTGCGTTTCTGCTTTGGAGGTCTCTGTTGCTTAGACAGATTATTATTGAGAGCCTCCGTGAATATTTTTGTGTTACTATGTGTGGATTTTGGTGGTGCAGATTTAGTGAGACTATGTGATGAGTGTGGTGTGGTGCAAATGTTTACCTTCTCCTCATGACTGTCAAGTTCAGTCTTGGTTGGAGAAAGCTTTACCTCCATGTTTTGACATTTTGAAATATAAGCATCGAGCACCTATTTCTCAATGCTTTTGTATTTTGATTCTTTGTTTATACATCTATATAAATAAGTATATGTAAGACAATTGCTCCACAACACACAGTATATATCTCATCGGAACAGACATTGCTGACAATTTAGCACATGAGCCCAAACATTACACAGCAGCATACAATTCCAACCCCATTGTTTCCATGCCTCCACAGCCCGTTACTTATTATATATGCCAGTTCTGAGCTTGCACAATAGCAGACAAATGGTATACTTGCCATCCCTGCTATTCTAGCAGTCTTGCCCCAGCACCTAAACAAGCTGATTTGCTGACCAAACGACATAAATGTTTGTGAACATATAGCAAATGATCATATTGAAGGAACCCATATATTTGTAAAGATTTTATATATATATATATATATATATATGTATGTATATATATATATATATATATATATATATATATATATATATATATATATGTATATATATATATATATATATATATATATATATATATATATATATTTATTTATTTATTTTTTCACACACACACACAAACACTGTTTACATGCATTCTGTTGAATATACAGATTAACAACAGTTTATTTTTTCTAACAGAAATTTTCAAATACGTTTTTGGTCGAGTGTAGGAGTACTGAAATGAACAATGTCGATTGTTGCTTTACTAAGGAGTTTACATGTGGTAGCATTAAGTGGGGGTGAGAGTATGTAAGTGAGCGTTTGTGAGTTAGTGTTAGAGTGAGGGCTAGGGAAGGCAATATATTGTGTTGTGCATGTGTAATGCTGTATGTGAAGTTTGTGAGTGTTGTTTAGTGGTGGTGTTAGAGAAAAGGTTTTAGTAACATAATGGGTAGGGTTAGTTAATGGGTTGACTCAACCATCATCTGCTCAGCCGAGTCCCTACCCAAACTGCATAAAGTCACACAGGAAGCCTTTTCCTCTGTTGAAACTTGGTTATCCGATGCCCAGTTAATACTCAACCCAAACAAAACTAAACTACTCATCTTCCAACCCACCAAACATACTCAAAACAACTCTCACTTTAACATCACAGCAAAAGACAACACCACTATATACCCAACTGAACATGCCAAATTGCTAGGAGTGGAATTAGACAATAAACTAAAATTTGACATTCACATATCCATGACCATAAAAAAGTCCACAAAAAACTAGGAGCGTTATACAGAAATAAGTAACTTCTCACCAAAACAGCAAAGATTTCAATAGCAAATTCCCACCTTATCTCCACCCTGCTTTATGCCTCTCCAATATATACCAACCTAAGGCAATGCGATCTAAACAAGCTAGAGACCTGCTACAACAAAATCGCCAAATTCGCCACAGGGGCATCCTACCGTAGTCACCACTATCTCTCACTTGCTGAACTGGGCTGGCTTGAACTCCCTCACCTCCTTCAATGGTATCAACTCTCACTCGCCCACAAACTAGTAAACCATCCACTAAATGTCCCATCCCTCCAGAATCTACTCCAACCCTATCGCACAACCAGACCAGTAAGATCCAGCAACAAAAATCACTTGCAGATCACTAAAGCCAATAACTCTGCTGGTGAAGCACTATTCTCTTGCACCATAGCCAAATTATGGAACTCCCTCCCACCCACAATTGCCTCCATACCATCATGCACCCACTTCAAAACTTTACTAAAAGCGCACCTAAAAACATGCTGGCTATGCCCTTGCATCTCCCACTCTAATATCACCCACCCCATCCAACCACTACCTTTCTTTCCACTCCACTAACTACCTTGATTATAGCAAGCTCAGATGCTCATAAGCCTAGTACTTATTATACAGCAGGAACTTCTTATTGTAACATTTGTTAATGTTGTTATGTACTTCACAGATAAAGATTCTAATTGTCTACTGATGTACTATGTTTTTCATCTGTAAATATGTTGTAAGTAATTGCTATGTAAATTATTAATCGCTATGTAATCCAATGTAACTACTATCTGTTTATTCTAACTGTGGAGCTTTTCTCCCCGGGCCTCCGCTGAAAATGGATCTACGTCCAGTCGGACATTCCCGGTCAACAAATATAAATAAATAAATAGTACCTGTAAGTAAAATGGTGCGGTGTGAGCAGGGGGTTAAAACATTAAACTAATCTCTTTAGACTACACACTAAAATATACTTTATTCTAGTATTCTGATTTCATTCAGGTTTCCTTGGCAACTTCAGTAACTGTATTCACTGCCCAGTATGTCCAGTATCAGTAACAGCAGTAAATAGATTAAGTTTTCAGACATTGGGCCAGTGAGGGAAATACCCATGTTTTTATGCAGAACTAAAGTATTTTCATGTCTCCTACAGAGAGGACCTGTTTTTGTTGAGTTGTTAAACTGGATTGTTTCATTTAAGTATTTATTTAAGAATGTGAACTGTCCTGTTCCTAAAACTGGTAATACGGATTTTGGAATGATCTTAAGTTTCTGAAAGTCTTTCTTGAGAAAAGGATCTAGCATCCTCAAAGGTGATATTCTGATTTAGTCAGAGTCAGTTAGTGTCCTTTTTACAGGGCTCCCAAATGGTCAGGTAGGAACAAGAGAAGGCAGAAAGGACAACTGTGTACTTCCTGAACTGCTTGTGTCAGGTGACACGACATCTATCAGATCAATGTCTTCATTAGCAAGAAAAAAAGCAGGAAAATATGGCATGCAACAGTTTGTTTTCTAATATACAGACAAAAATAAGACATACAAACAGGCACACAGACAGACAGACATGCATGCGCAGTGCGCATACCCACACACACATTCACACGCCTACAAACACACAGACCCCTGCCCAAACACAAAAACACATATACACACACCTCATCATGAACACAGACGCACACAGCCTGCCACACAAAGACAGACACATAGACAGACGCACCCACAGTTTTTCCTTGTACTCCACTTACACAGTTGTCAATATCATCAGTTCATGAACGACAAAGTATGAAATGCTTTATGAAAGGAAGTATATTGATAAGCTGTTGTTTATAACCATAACTTGTTTACTTTTATTGTATTATAGAACATAGTTGTACTGTTTATATGCAGTAATAATATGGTAGATATTATCTGTGTCAGCAGTGACTTACTGTCTCGCAGCATACAGTATGTTAACATTGGCATCTCAGCTAACATGTTCTAAAGACACTGTGCAACAGTGCAGACAACAATGGCATGCTTTGTTAGGATAAAATGAAGTTACCTGGGTGTCTGTAAGGCAATAGACAGTGAGAGGGAAATTAGGTTCAGAAGAGAGGATCTTCTCCTTTGCTGAAAGGGCAATGATCTTTATTGGGGTTAATGCAGAAACTGTGGCACGTAGGACAAGGAACTTTGTAAAATTAGAGATAGGTTCAAATGTATGGCAATTTAGAGTCATTGCAAATAAACACAAGATAATATGTTTAAGTAATAGATCCCAAGGGAATACTACATAACAAGACTGAAAGAGAGAGAGAGAGAAACACTGACAGAACAAGACTGTGGAGTTATTTTATCAGGTGAACTGAAGTTGGTAATTATGTAAAAAAGGTAAGGCAAGATGGAAGGACTCTGATATGCATGGAAGGGGTATTTTCAGAAGGAAAAGATAACTTTTCTTCCTTTTTACAGATAGTGTGTGAGAACAAATCTGGAATACTCCATCACGTAGAGAGCAAATTGGCTGAAAGACAAAATTCACGCCGTGCAGGTTGCAGGAGCCTTATCAGAATGTTTGAAATTGACCAGTGGTATCACTCAGAGCTTTATGCTGCAAACTTTCCCTTTTGGCCTTTACTTCTGAGATCTCCAAGCAAAGTCCCAAGATCTATGGCTAAAAAAGTCTGCACATGATTTCAAACTAGTTTACAAGGTCCTAAGACTCCACTTCTGGTACAACAGTCTCTTCTTACCTTACCTTCACCTCAGATTTCCCAAAGTGCTGGGCCAATTGGAATTCTTAAAACTGGATAGTACAAAGAAATAATTTCCACATTGAGTCTTGCAGCAACCTTCCCTTCAGGAGGAAAAAAATGTTATTTATTTACTCTCTGATGGATCAGTATCCTTGTTAAAACAAGTAAAAAAGCTAATCACTGCCTTGTACTCAGCACTGGTCATGCCAGTAATTTGAGTTCAATGTCCCTTTTGGGGATGTGTCTCACTAAACATATCAAATGATTAGAAAGACCCCAAGTATTCCTAACCAAAAAGATGGGCTTAAAGTCCCTGAGCTATGAAGAGAGATTGGGGGCTCTATCCCTTAATTCAGTGTCATACAGGGTTTTTGGAGTTCTATCCCTTAATTCAGTGTCGTACAGGATTTTGGGAGCTCTGACCCTTAATTCAGTGTCGTACAGGATTGTGGGAGCTCTGTCCCTTAATTCAGTGTCATACAGTATTTTGGGAGCTCTGTCCCTTACTTTAGTGTCTGACAGGATTTTTGGAGCTCTATCCCTTAATTGTGTTGTACAGGATTTTAGGAGCTCTGTCCCTTAATTCAGTGTCATACAGGATTTTGAGAGGAGATCTCCATCTCGCTTATCATGCTATGTCTTGGGCCTTCTACATCTCTGCATTACTAGAACCAAGGACCTAAATCTTTACCAACAGATAAATAAAACACAGTGGAAGAACAGGTTTATAACTCAGTGTCTGTCATACCTCTGGAATAAACTCTCTGCATGTTAAACAGTGTGACTCACTATCTTCCTGTAAACATAACCTGCATGATTGGATGAGTAACCACAGATTTACTTCATGTCTGACTGGTATGGCCCTCCTGGTCAAAGAAGGTGTGGCCTGAAGGCAGTGCATGAATGGTCATGTGACCAAAGCCTTGGAATATCAATGAATTTATGAAACAGATTCAAAAACAGTGACAGAAAGAAGGCTGTATATGGGAGGTCAGTGCAAATGGTACATTTAATGCACCCCAAAAATATAGCTCTAGAAAGACTGAAGAAAAGAGAAGTATGTTGTCCCTGGAAGAAAAGATGAAGAAAAAGAGACATTTCAGAAATATTTAAGTACCTGACAGGAAGTAATAAAATGCAAGAAGCCTTTTAATGTCGAGACTATTTATGTAAATGTCAAGATTAGTGATGTTAATATAGCATATCAAGAATGTATTTTCAAATATCTCTTTCGCCTGTACTACAGTTTCTTGTAGATGTCTCCTAATACCGACAAGGAAACCATCATCGTAAGTGACATTAATATGAACTACCTACTTGTCAACTCTGATGCTCCCACAATTTCCATCAATCTCTTTGGTTATACCCAAATTATCACTACCGCTATTTGAACAGTCAAATGCAGAAATAGGGAGTCTGCATTAGACTGGTTCCTCACCACCACCACCCTAACAAAATGAACACAGCTGGCTGCCTACCCAACAACATTAGTGACCATCTACTGAATTTTGTCATGAGACAATCTAATCATGCACATAAACATGTAATCTGTAATAATGTGTGTTCACTCTCCTCCTTCAATAATGACACCTTCATTAGCTACCTCAACAAATATAACTGGGATATTCTAAAATACGTACCCCAGAAGATGACATAACTCACTTTAACAACATATTCTTTAACATACTAAACAAACTAGCTTCCATCAGGTCAAAACGAATCAAATCAAGCCTCACCCCTTGACTCACAAGATAAACCAGGCACCCATGTTAAAGAGAGATAAAGCTTGGGAAGTATAATCTAACAAAACACCACAAACATGACAACATTTTAGACAGCTTAGGAACCTTTCTAAACAAAAAATCAGATCAGAGAAAACTAAATACTTTTCCAAGCTCCAAGACAACCAGTAAGAGAGCCCTAAGCTTTTCTGGAACACAATCAAAAGAATATTACACACAGGCCAAACTACAACCCCTTCACCAACTACCACCAACTCAGTTTCTATAGCTTCCAAATTCAGTGCACATTTCATACACTCTTACCTCTCCCGGCTTAACAAATAGTACCAATCACCACCAAAATCCTTACTACCTTCAACCAGTGTCTGCATCTTCTACCAAAAAATAAAATTCCACACCAGCTGCTGACAACCTTCTACCAGATTATCTCAAAGTCATTGCAGATGCTGTAGCAAACCCTGTGTCTATACTCACAAACTGATCAGTTACAGAAAGCTAGAACCCTGCCACCTGGAAAGAACACCACATCATACCTCTACATAAATGTAATCCAGAAAGCTTGACTCAGGTCTGGTATCCCACCTGTGAACCAGAGGGTGACATGACCAGCAAGAAACAGAGACATCTTCGCAATAACAGTCTGCTATCTCACACTCAGAATGTTTCCGACCTCATCATAGTGCCAGTACTAACAATAACAGTCTGCTATCTCACACTCAGAATGTTTCCAACCTTACCACAGCGCCACTACTACTCTGCTCAGAATGTTTCCGACCTCACCACAGCGCCACTACTACTCTGCTCAGAATGTTTCCAACCTCACCAAAGCATCACTACTACTCTGCTCAGAATGTTTCCGACCTCACCACAGTGCCACTACTACTCTGCTCAGAATGTTTCCGACCTCACCACAGTGCCACTACTACTCTGCTCAGAATGTTTCCAACCTCACCAAAGCATCACTACTACTCTGCTCAGAATGTTTCCGACCTCACCACAGTGCCACTACTACTCTGCTCAGAATGTTTCCGACCTCACCACAGTGCCACTACTACTCTGCTCAGAATGTTTCCAACCTCACCAAAGCATCACTACTACTCTGCTCAGAATGTTTCCGACCTCACCAAAGCATCACTACTACTCTGCTCAGAATGTTTCCGACCTCACCACAGTGCCACTACTACTCTACTCAGAATGTTTCTGACCTCACCACAGCGCCACTACTACTGTGCTCAGTTTTGCTGAAGCTGAAGTCATAAACTCTAATAGAAGCACCAGCAAGCTAGCATCCTCCTTAGACATATCAAAAGCATTTGACGCAGTTTCATATCAATGTCTGCTCCATGAACTATTGTCCCTAGGACTTTTGTTCCGCAGCTATATTACCAATAGACTCCATGCTGTAAAATGGAAATGAGATCTCTGCCCCTTTCTGTCTGCCTCTGTTGGCATACCTCACCGGTTTGTTCTAGGCCCTTTACTATTCAACATATTCACTAATGATCTTCACAAAGCTACCAATCCATCCAATGTACCTTAAAACAAGACATTACTTTTACAGTACAACCTAGTACAGTACGCAGATGATGCCATGCTCATATGCTCTGCAGGTGAACCAGAACTCCTTTTCCTCATTTCAGACCTGGCTAGATGACTACTGATTACTTTTAAATGCTTAAAAAATAATGGTATTTTTACCCAAACCTGTCTCAGCACAGAAACAGTCCTTTAACTTCACATCAGCAAATAATACCTGAATTGAAACAGTTTCTAACACAAAGCTTCTTGGTGTCCTAATTGATGTTACCTTGAAATATGATCAACACATCACTCAAGCCATCAGGAAAACTAACCAAAAGTTGAGCATCCTCTACAGAAACACTTTCTCACTGACTACTCTAGGAATTCTTTGGCAAGATCTTCTCTTCTCCCTTCACTCCTCTATGCAGCACCCATCCTGACTAAGCTCACCTTAAAAATAAACTAGAATATTGCTGCAATAAAATATCTAAGTTTGCATCCAGCTTACCAAGCTATTCACACCACTGCTGAACACTGAAGTATCTACAGTGGCTCAAACTACCTAATTACCATACCTACTCCTATCTGCTTAGTGCCCACAAAATAATACAGAAACTCAACACCCGCCCATCACTACAAAACCTCCTTAAGCACTATATCCCTCCTAGGAATCTCCTCTCATGGAATCAATATCTCCTGACCAGGACCAAGTCTCATAATAGTGCAAGCCACTCAGTTTACTCTACCTATGTTGCTAAAATCCATCCAACGTACCTTAAAACAAGACAACATTACCACACTTTTCAAATACAACCTAAAGCACCACCTAACTTCCTCGTAGTTATGCTCATGCTCCCATCCTGACTAGCCCACCTTTCTGTTTGTCTTTCATTGACTATCTATCAGCTACCCTAACTCTTTCGTACCCCTTTCTGCCTCTTTCTCTGTCAACCCAACTGTTGCTTCTCCAAATAACCTATCTCTGTGATCCTGTCCTACTAATACCCCTCCTTATCCATCTTCTCCAAATAATCTATCTCTGTGATCCTGTCCTACTAATACCCCTCCTTATCATCTTCTCCAAATAATCTATCTCCATAATCCTGTCCTACTAATACCCCTCCTTATCATGTTCTCCAAATAATCTATCTCTGTGATCCTGTCCTACTAATACCCCTCCTTATCATCTTCTCCAAATAACCTATCTCTGTAATCCTGTCCTACTAATACCCCCTCCTTATCCATCTTCTCCAAATAATCTATCTCTGTGATCATGTCCTACTAATATCCCTCCTTATCATCTTCTCCAAAGGACCTATCTCTGTGATCCTGTCCTACTAATACCCCCCCTTATCCATCTTCTCCAAATGACCTATCTCTATAATCCTGTCCTACTAATACCTCTCCTTATCCATCTTCTCCAAATAATCTATCTCTGTAATCCTGTCCTACTAATACCCCTCCTTATCCATCTTCTCCAAATAATCTATCTCTGAGATCCTGTCCTACTAATACCCCTCCTTATCCAACTTCTCCAAATGACCTATCTCTTTAATCCTGTCCTACTAATACCCCTCCTTATCATCTTCTCCAAATGACCTATCCCTGTGATCCTGTCCTACTAATACCCCTCCTTATCCATCTTCTCCAAATGACCTATCTCTGTGATCTTGTCCTACTAATACCCCTCCTTATCCATCTTCTCCAAATGACCTATCTCTGTAATCCTGTCCTACTAATACCCCTCCTTATCCATCTTCTCCAAATGACCTATTTCTGTAATCCTGTCCTACTAATACCCCTCCTTATCCATCTTCTCCAAATAATCTATCTCTGTAATCCTGTCCTACTAATACCCCTCCTTATCCATCTTCTCCAAATGACCTATCTCTGAGATCCTGTCCTACTAATACCCCTCCTTATCCATCTTCTCCAAATGACCTATCTCTGAGATCATGTCCTACTAATACCCCTCCTTATCCATCTTCTCCAAATAATCTATCTCTGAGATCCTGTCCTACTAATACCCCTCCTTATCCATCTTCTCCAAATGACCTATCTCTGAGATCCTGTCCTACTAATACCCCTCCTTATCCATCTTTTCCAAATAATCTATCTCTGAGATCCTGTCCTACTAATAACCCTCCTTATCCATCTTCTCCAAATGACCTATCTCTGAGATCCTGTCCTACTAATACCCCTCCTTATCCATCTTCTCCAAATAATCTATCTCTGTGATCCTGTCCTACTAATACCCCTCCGTATCCATCTTCTCCAAATAACCTATCTCTGAGATCATGTCCTACTAATACCCCTCCTTATCCATCTTCTCCAAATAACCTATCTCTGAGATCCTGTCCTACTAATACCCCTCCTTATACATCTTCTCCAAATGACCTATCTCTGTGATCCTGTCCTACTAATACCCCTCCTTATCCATCTTCTCCAAATGACCTATCTCTGTGATCCTGTCCTACTAATACCCCTCCTTATCCATCTTCTCCAAATGACCTATCTCTGAGATCCTGTCCTACTAATACCCATCCTTATCCATCTTCCCCAAATGACCTATCTCTGTAATCCTGTCCTACTAATACCCCTCCTTATCCATCTTCTCCAAATAACCTATCTCTGTGATCCTGTCCTACTAATACCCCTCCTTATCATCTTTTCCAAATGACCTATCTCTGTAATCCTGTCCTACTAATACCCCTCCTTATCCATCTTCTCCAAATAATCTATCTCTGTGATCCTGTCCTACTAATACCCCTCCTTATCCATCTTCTCCAAATGACGTATCTCTGTGATCCTGTCCTACTAATACCCCTCCTTATCCATCTTCTCCAAATAACCTATCTCTGTGATCCTGTCCTACTAATGCCCCTCCTTATCCATCTTCTCCAAATAATCTATCTCTGAGATCCTGTCCTACTAATACCCCTCCTTATCCATCTTCTCCAAATAATCTATCTCTGAGATCCTGTCCTACTAATACCCCTCCTTATCCATCTTCTCCAAATAACCTATCTATGTGATCCTGTCCTACTAATACCCCTCCTTATCCATCTTCTCCAAATAATCTATCTCTGTGATCCTGTCCTACTAATACCCTCCTTATCCATCTTCTCCAAATAACCTATCTCTGTGATCCTGTCCTACTAATACCCTCCTTATCCATCTTCTCCAAATAATCTATCTCTGTGATCCTGTCCTACTAATACCCCTCCTTATCCATCTTCTCCAAATGACCTATCTCTGAGATCCTGTCCTACTAATACCCTCCTTATCCATCTTCTCCAAATAATCTATCTCTGAGATCATGTCCTACTAATACCCCTTCTTATCCATCTTCTCCAAATAACCTATCTCTGAGATCCTGTCCTACTAATACCCCTCCTTATCCATCTTCTCCAAATGACCTATCTCTGTGATACTGTCCTACTAATACCCCTCCTTATCCATCTTCTCCAAATGACCTATCTCTGAGATCCTGTCCTACTAATACCCATCCTTATCCATCTTCTCCAAATGACCTATCTCTGTAATCCTGTCCTACTAATACCCCTCCTTATCCATCTTCTCCAAATAATCTATCTCTGTGATCCTGTCCTACTAATACCCCTCCTTATCCATCTTCTCCAAATGACCTATCTCTGAGATCCTGTCCTACTAATACCCCTCCTTATCCATCTTCTCCAAATGACCTACCTCTGAGATCCTGTCCTACTAATACCCCTCCTTATCCATCTTCTCCAAATAATCTATCTCTGAGATCATGTCCTACTAATACCCCTCCTTATCCATCTTCTCCAAATAACCTATCTCTGAGATCCTGTCCTACTAATACCCCTCCTTATCCATCTTCTCCAAATAATCTATCTCTGAGATCATGTCCTACTAATACCCCTCCTTATCTATCTTCTCCAAATAACCTATCTCTGACATCCTGTCCTACTAATACCCCTCCTTATCCATCTTCTCCAAACGACCTATCTCTGTGATCCTGTCCTACTAATACCCCTCCTTATCCATCTTCTCCAAATGACCTATCTCTGTGATCCTGTCCTACTAATACCCCTCCTTATCCATCTTCTCCAAATGACCTATCTCTGAGATCCTGTCCTACTAATACCCATCCGTATCCATCTTCTCCAAATGACCTATCTCTGTGATCCTGTCCTACTAATACCCCTCCTTATCATCTTTTCCAAATGACCTATCTCTGTAATCCTGTCCTACTAATACCCCTCCTTATCCATCTTCTCCAAATAACCTATCTCTGAGATCCTGTCCTACTAATACCCCTCCTTATCCATCTTCTCCAAATAACCTATCTCTGTGATCCTGTCCTACTAATACCCCTCATTATCCATCTTCTCCAAATAATCTATCTTTGTGATCCTGTCCTACTAATACCCCTCCTTATCCATCTTCTCCAAATGACGTATCTCTGTGATCCTGTCCTACTAATACCCCTCCTTATCCATCTTCTCCAAATAACCTATCTCTGTGATCCTGTCCTACTAATGCCCCTCCTTATCCATCTTCTCCAAATAATCTATCTCTGAGATCCTGTCCTACTAATACCCCTCCTTATCCATCTTCTCCAAATAATCTATCTCTGAGATCCTGTCCTACTAATACCCCTCCTTATCCATCTTCTCCAAATAACCTATCTATGTGATCCTGTCCTACTAATACCCCTCCTTATCCATCTTCTCCAAATAATCTATCTCTGTGATCCTGTCCTACTAATACCCCTCCTTATCCATCTTCTCCAAATAACCTATCTCTGTGATCCTGTCCTACTAATACCCCTCCTTATCCATCTTCTCCAAATAATCTATCTCTGTGATCCTGTCCTACTAATACCCCTCCTTATCCATCTTCTTCAAATGACCTATCTCTGAGATCCTGTCCTACTAATACCCCTCCTTATCCATCTTCTCCAAATAATCTATCTCTGAGATCATGTCCTACTAATACCCCTTCTTATCCATCTTCTCCAAATAACCTATCTCTGAGATCCTGTCCTACTAATACCCCTCCTTATCCATCTTCTCCAAATGACCTATCTCTGTGATCCTGTCCTACTAATACCCCTCCTTATCCATCTTCTCCAAATGACCTATCTCTGAGATCCTGTCCTACTAATACCCATCCTTATCCATCTTCTCCAAATGACCTATCTCTGTAATCCTGTCCTACTAATACCCCTCCTTATCCATCTTCTCCAAATAATCTATCTCTGTGATCCTGTCCTACTAATACCCCTCCTTATCCATCTTCTCCAAATGACCTATCTCTGAGATCCTGTCCTACTAATACCCCTCCTTATCCATCTTTTCCAAATGACCTATCTCTGAGATCCTGTCCTACTAATACCCCTCCTTATCCATCTTCTCCAAATAATCTATCTCTGAGATCATGTCCTACTAATACCCCTCCTTATCCATCTTCTCCAAATAACCTATCTCTGAGATCCTGTCCTACTAATACCCCTCCTTATCCATCTTCTCCAAATAATCTATCTCTGAGATCATGTCCTACTAATACCCCTCCTTATCCATCTTCTCCAAATAACCTATCTCTGACATCCTGTCCTACTAATACCCCTCCTTATCCATCTTCTCCAAACGACCTATCTCTGTGATCCTGTCCTACTAATACCCCTCCTTATCCATCTTCTCCAAATGACCCATCTCTGTGATCCTGTCCTACTAATACCCCTCCTTATCCATCTTCTCCAAATGACCTATCTCTGAGATCCTGTCCTACTAATACCCATCCGTATCCATCTTCTCCAAATGACCTATCTCTGTGATCCTGTCCTACTAATACCCCTCCTTATCATCTTTTCCAAATGACCTATCTCTGTAATCCTGTCCTACTAATACCCCCTCCTTATCCATCTTCTCCAAATAACCTATCTCTGAGATCCTGTCCTACTAATACCCCTCCTTATCCATCTTCTCCAAATAACCTATCTCTGTGATCCTGTCCTACTAATACCCCTCCTTATCCATCTTCTCCAAATAATCTATCTCTGTGATCCTGTCCTACTAATACCCCTCCTTATCCATCTTCTCCAAATGACCTATCTCTGAGATCCTGTTCTACTAATACCCCTCCTTATCCATCTTCTCCAAATAACCTATCTCTGAGATCCTGTCCTACTAATACCCCTCCTTATCCATCTTCTCCAAATGACCTATCTCTGTAATCCTGTCCTACTAATACCCCTCCTTATCCATCTTCTCCAAATGACCTATCTCTGTGATCCTGTCCTACTAATACCCCTCCTTATCCATCTTCTCCAAATAACCTATCTCTGTGATCCTGTCCTACTAATACCCCTCCTTATCCATCTTCTCCAAATAATCTATCTCTGTGATCCTGTCCTACTAATACCCCTCCTTATCCATCTTCTCCAAATAATCTATCTCTGTGATCATGTCCTACTAATACCTCTCCTTATCCATCTTCTCCAAATAACCTATCTCTGTAATCCTGTCCTACTAATACCCCTCCTTATCTATCTTCTCCAAATAACCTATCTCTGTAATCCTGTCCTACTAATACCCCTCCTTATACATTTTCTCCAAATAACCTATCTCTGAGATCCTGTCCTACTAATACCCCTCCTTATCCATCTTCTCCAAATAATCTATCTCTGTGATCATGTCCTACTAATACCTCTCCTTATCCATCTTCTCCAAATAACCTATCTCCGTAATCCTGTCCTACTAATATCCCTCCTTATCATCTTCTCCAAATAATCTATCTCTGAGATCCTGTCATACTAATACCCCTCCTTATCCATCTTCTCCAAATAATCTATCTCTGTGATCCTGTCCTACTAATACCCTTCCTTATCCATCTTCTCCATATAATCTAGCTCTGTGATCCTGTCCTACTAATACCCCTCCTTATCCATCTTCTCCAAATAACATATCTCTGTAATCCTGTCCTACTAATACCTCTCCTTGTCATCTTCTGCAAATGACCTATCTCTGTGATCCTGTCCTACTAATACCCCTCCTTATCCATCTTCTCCAAATGACCTATCTCTGAGATCCTGTCCTACTAATACCCCTCCTTATCCATCTTCTCCAAATGACCTATCTCTGTGATCCTGTCCTACTAATACCCCTCCTTATCCATCTTCTCCAAATAATCTATCTCTGTGATCCTGTTCTACTAATACCCCTCCTTATCCATCTTCTCCAAATAATCTATCTCTGTGATCATGTCCTACTAATACCTCTCCTTGTCATCTTCTGCAAATGACCTATCTCTGTGATCCTGTCCTACTAATACCCCTCCTTATCCATCTTCTCCAAATGACCTATCTCTGAGATCCTGTCCTACTAATACCCCTCCTTATCCATCTTCTCCAAATAATCTATCTCTGTGATCCTGTCCTACTAATACCCCTCCTTATCCATCTCATCATTTTACCTCTCTACCGTTATCTCAACCCCTCCACTATCAGAACTTTTTCTACTTATGTTTTTCTTGACTATTTCTGCTTATATCCTTCCTCCGCCTTTACTTTCTGTTTCTGCTCTAGTGACGTCCGGCCTTAATATGTGAGCCTATGTGCGTTATCATTGCTGCTGTTTCTCCAACTGTTACGTGATAATATGTCTTTGATTAAGTAAAGTAATATAACTTTTAAAATATAAGATAAATGTATTTACTATTTGTCTCAATACTGCCTGCAAAGAAATGCTTAAAACATGTAATTTTTATTGTTGTTCATTGTAAATATGTATTTAATGTGGAGCTTTTCTCTCCTGGCCTCCACTGAAAGTGGGACTTGTGCCCAGTTGGACTTTCCTGGTAAACAAAAGACAATAAAATAAATAAATAGAAATCCATACTGTGCTGCGCAGAATGTAATAGTTTTCCAGCTTCCCATTTAAAAAAATAGTTTTACAAATAAAGAACTTTCAAGATGAATTTTGAATGATGATTTTGCATATTTAAAAATGCTAAGAGTTTGTGATTCTACCTTTTGATAAGCAATTCATCAGTTTCATTCACACCTGTCTGTCACACAAACAATGGTGTAATTCTGTTGTAGAAATTTGCAGACAGAACACTTTTATCCCCTGCACGCTGTCTTGTAATTATGAAGTGTTAGCATGCCTGTGTGTCATGCAGAAGTACTGTAATATAAATACTAATGTTTAACATCATATATGGAGCCCTCTGCAGGAGATGCATTCAGCCCTGCTGCAGAACAGCAGTGATGGAGTGCACGTGTAACATGTAATTATCAGGTAAAATGGGAGTATGTAAATCATGCGGAATCCACTGCATACAACACAGTATGAGTACATTCTAGATTCCTCCACAGTCGTATACCCATCAATTGCAAATAAGACGGTCTTCTTGTAAATTATACAGCATTATACAATGGTGGTGCTGCGGTAGCGTTGTCGACTCACAGTTAGACGTTGCCTGTTCGATTCTCAGTCAGAGCGTCTTCTGTGTGGCGACATGCGTGAACGGGCGTTCCTTCGTTGAAAATTGTGCATTAGGCCCAGCAAGCCAGCACGTAAAACTCTACTGCCAATCATTAGCGGACCGGAGTTCCGCTGTGGCGACCCCTAACCGGGAAAAGCCGAAAGACACAAACAATACAATGGAACATCTTAAGTTCTGAAAAATGAGCATGCTGATTGGCCAATCAAACCTGCATGCCTGTTGTAAATCCCGCACATACCAACAGGAAAACGTCCAGCCACTAAAGTATCATT